>NC_063223.1:23504395-23804395 GCF_020740725.1 Corvus hawaiiensis | reverse complement strand
CTGATTGGACTGTTCACTCTGCGCTTCACAGGGAGATGGACCTTCCCTCAGGTCCAGGATGGGTTTCTCCGCTCCTGGGCCAGCAGTATGTGTTCTTGGGATTCTATATATGTAAATGTAATGTATTAATTCATCTTACTGCTGTGACATGTTGTTGCAAAAACCATGTTTTCATACTGTTTTTTTCTCTCAATTTAGATTAGGGCAGAAATTTCTGCGAGTGAGAGAGGAGTCACAAACAGACCTGGCCTAGGTTACTTCTTCCACCAGTTCTCCCCTGGCTCCACTTGTGTAGAAGCTATCAGCCACTTCTCTCGGGGCACTGGGACTTCAGTGGTGTCTCCTTTTCTCTGATGTGGGACTGGAGAGATGAGGGAGCTCAAGGGAGAAGGCAGCTGCTGTGGGGGCTGGCTGGAGCAGCTGTGGAGCAGCCAGAACTGGGGATTTCTGCAAAAACTCCAAAGCCTGACAGGTTTTTCCAGCTTTGTGCCCAGCTGACTTGTAATTTTTCTCACGGCATCTCCACCCCAGCTGCACTCTGTCCTTTTATATTGCCCACAACTTGATTACCTCCTCTCTTTTTGGCTTAACTTTCTAAACAAGCCCATTGGAAATGATAAGTAAATATATGGTGGATTTTGGAGTGCATCACCTTTAGGTGCTGTGCTTGCAAATCAAAGCGGTCTTTGTGTTGGCGCAGGCTTCTTGGTGCCCTCTACAGAGAGGCTGAGGAGGGAGGAGGTCTGGCTAATGTGCCAAGGTAGAGCTCTCTATTAATTAACTATTATTAAAAAACTTTTTCTGTGTGTTCAGAGACAGCGCTTGGAGAATTTTTTGATGTGCAAAATTTAAATACATTGGTAATAGTCAGTGGTAAATTGATGACTGTGAAAGTTACTTTGCTTTGTGGCAAATATTGGAGAGTGAGTATTGCACTTTGGTTGGAGCACTGTGTTAATGTCACTGTAGTGAGCAGCGTTTACCTCTTTCTGAGGTTGGAAAAGACCTCCAAGATCATCAAGTCCAACCTTTGACTGACTCCTATGATGGTCACTAAACCATGTCACCAAATGCCATGTCTGCTCGTTTTTTGAACACTTCCAGGGACAGTGACTGCACCACTGCTCTGGTCAGCCTGTTCTAATGTTTAACCATTCTGTTTCAATGAAAGAATTTTCTTAATATCCAACCTAAAAATACTAATTAAATTTGTATAAAATATAATCAGTTTGATGAAGTTGTATTGGCTGTTCTCACTGGGATTTTGGTGCCAAGCTTCCACCTCCCATGGATTATTTTGGTTTACTTTCCATGGGGACCCTGACAAGACCCAAGGAAGGGAAGGGTGGCGGTGGTATGAGTCAGGTTCTCATGGAGGAGCGGTGTGGAGCAGTGGGTCACAGTGCCCACCCTGCTTTTATTGATGGCCTTTTCTCGGTTCTGCAAGGGACAACAAGATCATTGAGGTGATCTGTTTCACACTGTGTGTGAGAATTGTTTGGAAGAGAAATGCTACCCTGCGTTTTAATGATAAGGTGATGTTCCTTATCAAGCCTTCCTGAAAATAGTCTTCCTTGTTACAGCCTCAGCTCTGCAACAGGTTCATCTTTGTCAACCAAGTTTTAATTGCAATTGAGCATTAATTCCCATCTGTGTAAATTCCAATATGTAAATAAAGTTTCTTCAGCTCATCATTGAAGGGATCTTACATCGTACTTGTTTCAACCAGTGTCCCCTCAGCATCTCAGGGAAGTTTCATGCTTTTCAACTATGTGAAATTTGGTGCAAATGAAAGGAAGTGCAGGTAAAATTATAGTAGTAATAGTAAAACACATTTTCTTCTCCTGGACTATACTCCCACGCAGTCAGGCTTTAGAACATCTCCACCGAGTAGCAGCAATTGCCATCAGAGAAGCCCCCTCCCCTTCCCACATTTATTTCCATGGTAACCTGGAGAAGGCATTCTGCAGCCTCAAAACTACTTTTGCTCTTTCATCATGCAAGCCGGCATTGTCAAGGGCTGAGTGTATTCCTACAGCTTTGAATGAATATAAAAAAAAAAAGCCTGAATTTGGCTGGGCAATTTTTATTTGGGAGGCCCTGCAGCAGGAAGGAACAGGCAACCTTCAAGTGACCTAGTGTCCGTACGTTGCTTAGTAAGGAAAAAACAGTCTTGCTTCATTAATTGATTAACGGGGAGGGTGGGGGTCATCAGAATGGTCTGTCTGTGAAGCGAATGCGGTGATTTCCTGGATGCTGGGAGGTGGGTGGGCGAGGGGCATATGGCTGGCCAGGCTGGGCTGGCGAGCTGCTGGTAAGAGTGCATGCTGTGATCTGTTCAAATAGCGCTTTCTTGTGGAGTCTGTAATGCTTTTTCAGGTACTGTGTAGAAAATGGTGTCTTACTAGATGCCTGCTCTTCGACTGTGTTATGCATTAGCCTTTTCCTGGTGTAGAAGTGGGGGGGTTTGGCAGTGTTGGGCAGTGCTTGCTGAGTGTGAGCAATTTAGTGCTGGTGGTAAAACATTTGCTCTTTCCATATAGCTCCATAAGGAGCGGTATTGATTTTATGCTTTTTAAAATCCGTATTTATGCAGCATTTGTGTGTAGATGTTGAGAGGATTTTATTCTTTTTGAGCTGGCTAAGGCTGTTTGGTTGCTCTGTATGATAACAGCAGCATGTGGAATGCATAGTACTTGGTAACAGAAAACCAATTGCTTGCAAACAGTGTCTGCAAATGGGGGATGAATGAAATGTTTTAAGTAATTATTTTTTAAATAATCTGAAAGTAGAAACCTGTCTGGTCCAAGTGTGGTCAGAATCTTGTATGATGAATAGATTGGATGGATTATTAATTTGAATTTTCTGCTGATATTGGTTTCCATGTTGTCTGAGTACCTGATTCACAGTGCAGGAATAGTATTGGTTAAAATATTTCAGGGGTGCTGCCTGATCAAAGGATCCAGTTGCCATATGTTTGGCTTGGGACAAGCTGGCAGGATTTTTTTCCCTTTCTTGCATTATTTGGTTGGGAAGGCTGAAAAATGTAGCTATTTTCTAAATGTGTCTGAAGTACATAAATGACTGAGAAGTCACCATGACAACATGGGGAGCTGGATCAGACTTTCCCTCCATGCTTTTTCTGTTTTGTTGTTTTAAAATATTTGTTATTTAGGCATTCCCTGAGGTGTTTGAGGGAGTATCTTACAGCTCCTGTTGCTATGGGACTTTTAATGATATTCAGCTCTTAAAGTAAATGATGTATGCAGGTTTTTTCTTGATTTAGCTCAGTCCAATGTATACAGTTTGCTGTACAATTAAGGTGGGATCTAAATGAAGACATGAGCACCTCCAGTGGGAGTTAAGGATCCGGCTTTCCCACAATTCTGATGTTGCAGATTTGAAAACTTCTGCGGAGCTCTTCCATGGTCCTTAGGCTTCCTGTGTTCTTGTGGTGTTCTCATGTGGGACCCAGAGCCTGGAGATTCCTGAAAGTTATGTCCAAGCTAAGGTGTAAGAGAATCTTTTGTTCAGGAGTGTCTGGAGTTAGGGGCAAGCTCAGAGACAGGAAAACAGGCTGATCATCATCAAGAAACAAACAGGTCAAGAAACTAACAGTTCTTCCACCCTTCTTTGCTAAGGGGTGCTGCTTGTACCTCTCAGGGAGGAAGAGGGTTTTGCAAGATGTGTTGCTGGCTGTTCCTTTGCACTCGCTGGGACATAGTGAAGCCATGCTGCCTGGGGGGAGTAAGGTTTGTGTTCAGTTCCTTTCTTGATCTGAGGCATTCAAATTTCACCACTCACAAATTTTGGAGTGCTGAACCCAGACTGTGAGAAGTTGGACCATACAGAGCATTCTGAGCTTTCCTGAAGCCCTGGCACTGTGTTCCTGCCTCACCCCTCAGCCTTCATGCAGACACTCCATAGAGACCCACTCAGAGGGACCAGCCCTGAGCTCCAGTTTCCATTGGCTAAAGCTGTGTTCTCAGAATGGGAATGCTCTGGTCAGGTTCTGTGATGCACTGAGGCAAAGGAAAAATCAGACCTGTCAAGAAAAATAATTGCTTCAAGGTGTTTTTTAATTGAAAACCTCATTTGCACTAATAGGAAGAATCATGTTTTGTTCCCTGCAGGATGCACAGTTAAGAGAATGACAGAATGGTTTAGGTTGGAGGGGACCTTGAAGACCATCTCATTCTAACACCTACCATGGGCAAGGACACCTTCTGCTAGACTAGGTTCCTCAGAGCCCCATCCAATCTGGCCTGGTGAAACAACAACCAGGATAAAACTAGAAACAAATTGAAAGTTCTAGTTATTTAATTCTATTAAAAATATAAAAACTATATAAAAGCCATAATAATATATTAACTTCTTGGACTATAGAACTTAAATTGCAATAACATTTAACAGCATAAAATTCCAATCCACTTAGCAACCTGTTGGAAATATACATGATAATGTTAAATTAAAATTACTGGGGTTTGGCATTTGAAAAAAAAAAATATTTAAACAAACAAACTGTGAAATTTGTTAAATTTGATTGTTTAATACCCAAAAGTGGCAAAGGCTGACAAATTATGCCGTTTTGGTGCTCAAAGAGGATGCAAACACGTCTTTTAAGAGTCACCACCATCTGGGCATCAGGGACAGCAGGCAGGAGTTGCTTCTCTCCCCAGGGATATACACACACTGTGAGCTCATCATTACCATTTTTATGTAGATCATACCATGACATTCAATGACATTTTACAGACAGAAAAAAGACTAGAAAGCCCTGCCCTTACGAACCAAAGCCTTCGAGGACAGGACAAAGCCTGTATAACACACTTTTCAAACTGGAACTATCCATGTCATTGAGAAGTGGTCTATGGGCCAGAGCCCAGCAATAAGTCAGTAAGACGTTGAATTTTGTAACCATTTCCTCAGAAAAGACAACAAATTACCTGTATTTAATCTTCAAGATATTTGTGATTATTAGGAAGTCAGCTCTGACTAGTGCTGCAGGACATGATGAAAGACACAAGTAATGGTTCTAGAAAGCCCATTTAGAGACTTATTGAACACCTCACCTCTTGCAAAGCAACAGCAATGCAACTAAGAACATAAACACAACAGAAAAATACAATTACAAAGTCAAAATCTAGTGCTACTACTAGATAGAAGATATTCTCCAGTCCATTACCAACATAAACCCCCTGGCTGTCAGTAATGTTCTGTCTTTGTCCAATCTCAGTCCTCCGTGATCTAAATATTCACTGATAAGTACTTCTGTGTATTTAACTCTTTGAGGGCCCAGTCCTGAAGCCCATCATATTTTTCCATCCAGGCTGCTCAGAAGAAACACAAGAGCACTGGGCAGCTCCTTTAGAAGTGAAAGTCAACACCTAGTAGGACTAGCACAGGAGCTCCACTACTGTTCCGTGTTTTGTATCTACTGTCACTCACTCTGCTTCTCATAGTAGTATTTCTGAAAAAGGACATTTTAACAAACCAGACCAAGCACCCAAAAGCAGAAAGAAATGGTAAATCCTGAGCTAAAGGACAGTGTTTAAGACAGGTGCCAGGAAAAGTTGGTAGGACTAATGGTGTGGCTTTATACTACACTTAACATCCTCCCACTGAAAGAGTCATCCTGCCCTGCTCCCTCAACCACAGACACTACTTTATTCTTGCTTAGAAGGTTTTGATGCAACTCAGAGTTGATTCAGCTGATCCCATGCACAGGGCAGTGGTGTGAAAGCTGTGCTCAGGGTGGGAGCCAGCAAGACAACAAGCAGCAGAAAGTGGAATTGATCTTGGAGGCATCTTCTACAGTGGTGCTGCAGGCAGGGCTGCTGTTGTGACAGGTCCTGCACTCTGCAGAACCCTGGGAATGACATGGTTTCCTCCAGCTCAATTGACCAGCAAACAGAAACACCTCATCTCAATTATTATTACCTAATGACATGGAAAAAGTATGTCAAAACCTCTTCTTCTGCAACAAAATACTTTTTCACTGGGAATCAGAAGTATAGAAAGAAGTATTCAAAAACTGATACTGTTTATTCCTCTTAAAAACAAAGTCACTTTTACAAAGAAAATAACTCCAGTTCGATCTTTCCACCTTCTCACACCATGGAATTTTTACCACTCATTCATTAAATATAACCCAAGTCAAACCAGTTTGCCTCTTATAACCAAAGAAGTCAAGACCTTGAGCTTTTTCAGCGAAGTGTTTTCTCCAGACCTCTGCAATTTTTGTGGCAAGGGTTTTTTATTGCCATATCACATTTATAGGGGAAATTAAACTTCAACTGATCCCATGCTTAAGTGAAAAGGCCCGGGTTTGGTTTCCTCTTGGAACCTGCATATGCAAAAACTTTTTTTGGGGGGGAAGGGTAGGGTAACAAGGCAAAAACAATAGCTCTATAAAAAACAGGATTCAATTTTAACATTGAATTGTGAATTTATCCACTATTATGAAGTCTTCATGTTTTTGAAGGGGTAGTAAGTGGGATCCTGTAAGTTGGAAAGAATTTTTAAATTTTGGATGCAGTTCTTCATGGCTGTCTATACACACACACTCCCCATGTACTGGGAAGGAACAAGAAGCAGGATTACACTGCAAGCTAGTGCCAGTCTCTGACACACAGCAAAACCAGGTTGTTCCTAATAAAATACTGCAAATTAATTTAATCCTATTTTGTAGGACCAAAACTAAGACTTTTCTTTCTCCACTTAGAAATGAACAAAATTAATAAGAAAAAAAAAAATACAGATGCCTTGATTTCAGGTGACTGTCATTGAGCTTTTAGAGCACTACTGCTGAGAGCAGGTGGAGTAAAAAACATCATTTCCATTACCAGGACCCTAAAGTACCAAGAATGCTGTAATGTTATCTCCAGTGTCTATCTGCCCTATCCCCACTGGATTTTCATATGTTAGAAGTATTTCTTTTGGTTTGGATTTCCTTACAGCACCGAGCTTGACTCCAATCCTAGAAATAGGAATAGGTTTCTTTTGTTGTTTGTGGTTGGGGGTTTTTGGCACAGAAAGAAAGGGTGGGTTTAGGTTTGTCCTGTTTTTTAACTACTCCTAAATTCAGGACTTTCAAGTTTTTGCCTCTAGCATTATGATATGTATCCTAACTGTAAGAATCTTGAAAGCAAGGTATGTAACCACAAAAATCTGTATAACTAACTCCACCAGGCTCTTGCTCTTACTTGTTTTTCTCATAACGGATTTATCTCATTATTTGAGCCTCTGGCTTAAAAAAAAAAAAACAAAAAAACCAAAAAACCCAAAAATCAAAAACCAAACCTTTTCTCGGATACTTGAGATGAATTTCTGAAGGACTAGATTTTCTGCACATTTTCTATATTCAAAATTACAACATCGGGTAACTTTAAGAAAAAGGAAAGTAGGCTACATCACGCAGATATGCAGTTCTTCAAAGAAGATAATCCTACCCAGCTGTAGAAAATTTCTGTTAAGCATCACTTGAAAATTTAGCTCCAGCATGAGACAGAACTCAGCATTTTTCCAAATTAAAAAAAGTCATTATATTATTCATTTGGCATCAAATAAAATGTTAGATTAATGGGTGTCAAGAGGAAACTGCGTGGTTCTTCACATTCTCATGTTGAGATGTAGGGTAATAATACAAAGTGAAAGTCACTGTCATGCTGTACTTACTTTTCAATTGCCTCAATACCGAAACACACAGCTCTGCCACAAGGGCAAGTAAATCCATACATTCTCAGAAAATGTCACAGACATTTTCTTTCCCTCCAAGTTTACATAGGAACAAGTGACAAATGCAATTATTTTTACTTTCATTTACCCAAATTACAGTGGGGTTTTTTCATCAAGAAGTATGGTAATAACAGAGAAGTGTATCATTACCTTCCTCTGCTGACACTGAAATGTCACCTCCACAGAACATCTAGCACTACTCATTATTCCACTAAATTCACTATCGATTATGTAGCTTGCTGCTACAAATATGAAAAACACTGTCTCTCCAACCCTAGAAACTTTGCCAGGAGGAGGCAGAAGACAGCAACAGGGAGAGATCTCCAGGTAAGAGATCTCCTCCCCAAAGTAAGTACTCTTCTAGAAGATTCCTAAGCTGGATCACCCCAACACAAGCACATGTCTAATTCCACACACGTGTCCACAGCTGTGGCAGTGGAGACCAGAAATCAAGTGCTGTTCCTCCACAACTCCCCAACAAAGCCTCTTACTCACTGTGCTGCAGCCTTCCCTGCACACCCTCTCTAACATGGGCAGTCTTTCATTCCCTTCTGAACAAGAGGAGGGGTGGCCCCACGGCACAGCGGTGTGGTGGCCCCGTTGGAGTGAGTGTGGGGGAACAACAGGGCTGTGTGTGCTGGGCTGTGTACGACAGGATGTGCACAACAGGCTGTGCACTTGGCCTAACTTAGAAATTGCCAGAGCTGCAGCCATCCTGTTTGATTTCTCTGAGAAGAGCTGTCCCTCCCAAGCAGGGCAGGTGGGAAATGTGGCTGGTGCAGACTTTGCATATATTTATGAATGCCAGATTTGGATACGGGGGGAAGATACCTGAGCTCTAAGCATCTCCGAATTAGCCTCAATTTTTTTATGAGCTAGGATAACGTGGCTTAAGGTGCCTTTCGAGCAGTAACTTTGTGTGGTGACTATCAGCACAGTGTTTTGAGGGTTTTGCCCATCATATGCAGAAGCTGACCTCAGTGCCACAATGAGTGTGGCTAAGGACTGTGCAGCCAGTCGGTGCCATGATCAATGACAGTCAATGAGCTGGTGTGTAACAACCATTCCCAGAGTGGAGCAGGGTGGCCAGGGCATAATCAGACTTTACTGCAATTTGTGTATGCATGTGCTTGGGGGTTTTTGTTTCTTTTCTTTTTTGGAAGTGCTATGGAGGACTCAACAGTGTTTGCTGACACCAACGTGCTGTCAAAGAAGCAGGAAGTGTCCTAGGCAATTTGGAGATGTATTAGTATTACTGTTTTGATTTTTATTTGATTGGTCCTAACTTGGGTCCTCACTTTACATGTAAAGGTACTGCTTTGAAAGAAGTCTTGTTCCTCTCCTTGTGACATGATGTCGGCAGCAGTTAAAGCTCTCTGAAGCCAATATGCCATAATAGATCTGAAAAACTCAAACCGAACAAAAATTATTTATCTACAACCCATTCTAAGCAACTGATAGGATTGTGATGATATTACTAAATTACACTTTCAGTGTCAATTATTTTAAGAGCTCAAAATTGTAAATTCATTACAAGTGTCATTTATTATCTGAAATAATCTCGTAATGATCTTTTCTTTTATTCTTTTTCTTCTACAGTGAGAATTCTTTGCATTTTTCTTAATAGCATCTAAATTTCTGTAATAGCATTTATTTTTAAATCCCTCCAGTCATCCTTTCTCAATAATGAAGCTTTGCCATCAAGCATACATTGTATGCATTGAGATTTTTCCATTAATAAAAGAGTAATATGGAATAATGATGCAGAAATTATATGGAAACCAGTAATTAGTTAAACAGTGACTTCCATGCAGTATGTGCTGTTTTATGCAATATAATTTTAAACAAAAATATTCAGATGTCCTGTGCAAGTACCATAGTTTATAATTACCTGTATTAGCTATACGTATGTATTGGAAAATGCTAGTTGCCAGTTATATTTTATGTAATGATAGACCACACTCTGTCTAAGTTTACTTCAGAATTGAAAGCTCTCACCTAAGCAAGAGAGAATGTATACTATTTTCACAATATTAATTTGAATGCATATTTTTGGTTAATGGTCTGATTCTGAAATTGCTACCTGTTTCTGTTCAGCTTGAGCTTCCAATTTCTTAAAAAATTTCTTTAAAATAATTGCTGGCAGAGTTGTAATGCAATTTTGAGATGAAGTGTGTTGTGTTTTCTTTAGAATGAACGTTTAGCAGTCATTCACAAGGATTTTATTGTTTGTAATTTATAACTGATGTCCCAAATGATAACCTGGGTTCTTACAAAATGTCCTTGGTTTTCACACTGTAGTGGTTATAGATTGGATGAAAGTGCAATTGTAGATAACGGGAGAGATGAAATAGCTGCTATAGATACAATGAATTAACTGAAGTCTAGTTGGGAAAACTAATACTAATTCCTTTTACTCCAGTTTTTCTCTGTACTCTTTTATTACAGGCCTTTGATCTAGTGTTACTTTCTTTGGAGCTTCTCAGGTTGAAATAAAGGATGCTTTATGCTATCCCGCGACTGGGTTCCAAAATACTGGAGCTGGTTCAGTGGTTTTCAGTCTCTTCAACTTTATTTATCTGTGCATTTGTTCCCATGGACACCTTTAACCTTTCCCATGTTCTTTTCCTTGCTCTCACTTTGGATCTTAGAGACTGTG
Organism: Corvus hawaiiensis; assembly: GCF_020740725.1. Taxonomy (NCBI): domain Eukaryota; kingdom Metazoa; phylum Chordata; class Aves; order Passeriformes; family Corvidae; genus Corvus; species Corvus hawaiiensis. Next base: position 23,793,999 of record NC_063223.1, on the reverse strand, counting down.
GATCACAGAGTGAGGAAGCATTGATCTAAGCTAAGGAGATGGTTGTGCAAGGGAAAGAATGCTCTTTGCTCCTCCATCTGCAGAGTACAGAATATGTTTGTGTGTCCCCCCAGAGTTGGAAGAGACGTGGAGTTTCACTTCAGGAGCTGCTCTGGGATAACTTGGGTATGTTGGTCTCTGGAGGAGTAGGGTGCAGAGCCTGAGGCTGCAAAGAAGGGTAAAGATTGTGTTCTCTAGTCAGCTGAGAAACCAGTGCAGGTGTAGTGTGGACCTTTGGTCAACATCATGGGCTGCTTACAAGTCTCCAAAAAGTAGACACTCACATTGGCTAGACCCCTTCAAGGCTTTCCTTGTGCTGGATTTGCAGTCACTGTGTGGGATTGCTTTGTTGGAAGTACAGATATGAGGAAGAGGCATGGGACTAGTGATGCTTTTGCTTTTAGCCTCTCAGTGCTGTCCAGGCTCTTAAAGGCTCTTCCAAACTGTGACTGTGCTTTTGTGAGCCCACGTGGTACTTGATCATCCAGTCTACAGCAGAGGCACCACATTGACCTGTTTTTCTTCTCTCCAGCTGCTGCCCATATTCAGCTCATCAGTCAGAAATGGTTTTTTTTCTGTGTCCTTTTCTCAATAAAAGGTTTATTTTTTGAGAACAATATTTATTGATAATTTACATTGTTCTTTAGTTATATTTGTTTTAAAAGGGACAAAAATATTATTATAGATGTCATATTGTAATATGCATGTCCATGCTTGGAACTAGTCAAACCAGCTCCTGAGCAGCCTGCTTTGTGTGGCCCTGCTTTGAGCAGAGGGGTTGGACTGGGTGGTAACCCCAAGCCCCTTCCAGCCTCAGAGACTCTGTGGCTTGGTCACTTTCTGTGAAAGTTTTAAGCTTCAAGTAGGGTGCTACTGAGCGACACTGAGAGCTGAAATGTTTTCCTTTAGTGATTATTGTAAAATTGTTCTGGATTTTGAAATATGCAGCTCTGCTGTCAAAATAGCATAAAAATACTCCCTGTGCTTTTCAATAATGAAGTCGAATTTTCTTAATTTCTGCAGTATGGAGTGACAGTACATTGTGGTCACACAGAAAAGCTAGTCCTGCCCTGGAAAGCTCACTTCTGTAGCAAAGAATCTGAGCTCAGTTTTACCTACTTATATTTAGTACCTAAATAGCTTTTTAAATCAGAAAAGGCTAATTATTGGTTTACTAAAACTAATAAAACAATTCAGGTTTATAAAGAGAAAGCCAGTTGTTTGGGACACTGCTGGAGATGAATTATATTGTCATTAAATCTTAAGGGGAGGATAATTTTTACTCACCTTGCTGGTCAGATGAGATCTTACACATTGCAATATGTGGCATTAAGAAGATGCACAGGGACATCAACTGAGCAGAGAGAGATCCTTGCATGCCACTTTTGTCATTAGGAATAACAATTTAATAAGCTATTAGTAAAAGAAGAAATGAAGCACATGAAGCATTTTTTTACATGGTTTTGACTGAAGGCTGGAATTTTCTCATAGGACTAGATCAGGCTGTTTCTCAACTTAATGCCTTTTAAATCACTGGAAGGTGGGCAGTGTAATGCTTTTCTCTGTTCCCCCCTCTCCCCACAACTCACCAGTTCTGGAAATTGGAGATCTGCCATCTTTCTCTTTGATCTTGGAACAGTAAATCACCCATCTGCAGGTAATCTGAAAGAAACAAATTGAGATGGCTTTGGCTGCAGTAATTTGTTTGTAGAATAAATCTCTTTAGGTTTTTACGGTAATGGATTGCTCTGGTGTTGCAATTCCGGTGTTAAAGTAGTACAGATGTGAAGTCACAGGTGTATTATTAGCCTGAAATAGATCTTTGACTTGCACAATCAGTGTAATTATAAATTAGGACTCTTTCATCATAATGAAAAACCTTTTACTTGTCAAGGGAAAAAAAAAAAAGCATGTCTGTGCTCATCTAAGAGGAAAGTCTCAGGAATGCTAAATAAAGATTCTGCCTGCATCCCTTCATTGGGATCCAGTGTGTGCATCTTAGAGGTGATATAGACATCTGACGTCAGTGAACGCTCTGAGGCTGTCAGGCAAAATGACAGCTTCAGCTTGGGAAATCCATGGTGAAAATGCATTTATAGTTGCAGCTACACACTGCACCTCATGCTCAGCTGCCTTTGGCTGCTCTCTGAGGACACTGTATAGGGATTAGTTTTGTATGGAGTATTCCCTTCTGGGAGACCAGGAGTAGTCCATGGATAAGCATCCCTGTGTCATGCAGGAAGCAGCCAGACTAAATCTGGCGATCAGAGCTAAATTGAGTTAACAACCAGAAACATGAGATGCAAAGTGAGTTTGAATGGGGGAGAGGCAGGAGGAGGAAAAGGTGTTGAAATGCTGCTGCTGTGCTGAAGGACCCCACAGTGGTGGTGTGTGGGACTTGTCCTGTGCGTCAGAGAAATGCCATTGCTTCTGCTGACCTAGCTAGAATGAGAAGGATGAGGGTAAAATTATGATGAGAAATACTTGGCTATAATTAAAACTTCCTTAGAAAGTGTTCTAGTCTGTTTCAAGTGCTTACCTTAATTTTTACTCTGGGCATGTTATCTGCCCAGTACTCAATCCTGAACTCAAGAAAAAATTAGGGAGAAAGGCCCATTATCTTCTATTTTCAATGAATCCTTTTGCAAAAGAGAAAAGCAAAGCAAAACACAGTCTTACTAATTCATGGGTTCTGGGTTTCATGTTAATTGTAATGAAGTACATGAATGAAAACCTAATTCTCCTTTCCCCTTCTAAATTAGGTACCTGCAACAACTTAAGATGGACTTTGATGTCTGGACCTTGGTATCTGCACCTTGGCCAATGCAGGAATTAAGTCTTGAAATCTACTGCTGAAGTTAAACTAGTTGCTGTGCATTTCAGCACACAAAAGTAGGACAAGACTTGTATTCACCAAAGAGATGAGTCTGGCTGCTCATCCCTTCTTACCTTCTTTTCTCTAGTTCTCTAGGAACAGCATTTGACAGCCTCGTGTGATGGTTGAATCTCCTGATGTGTGCTGTGAGCAGTGTTCTGGCAGGGCTTTTGTCACCTGCAATGTCAGGCTGGCTGACATCTGCCCCAGGCTTCTTCTCCTTTACTTTGTCACTCTTTATGCCTCAGTCTTTTCATGTCATCTAACCTGCTTTTCTTACTGGGTGGAAGAGTCTCAGGGGTTTTTCTCTTTTACCTTTGATCTTGGTGTCACAGAAAGTTACTGTGCTGATTAGTTTAGCCTAATTAAACTGTGCCATTTGGGGAGAAGAGTCAGCTAAATACTTCCTCCAGAAGAATGAGATTTTCAGAGCCTGTTTGTTACACTTTGTTAAATCATAAAAGTTTGTGACTGCCTTCCGTTTATGGGGATTTGATTTTCACTATCCCCTAATGTTTATTCTCTGTATGTCAATATGAAAAGCAGGCCAAGTGTAAATATTGAGAAGACTATAGCTAAATGCAGGAATTTGCTTACCAAAGAACAGTCTCCAGCACTAAATGGAGAGATTAAACATGTTTTTTCAAATTGGAAACGTGTTTCCTGTGTGCCTTGCGGGAATGTCACCAGAGGCTTGAAGTCATAATGCCAAAGTTTGGGACCACATCTGTAAGATATGCCCGAATTCTGAGGCATGATAGAAATGCTAATGCAAAAGTTACTGGTGGGCACCTGTGTCCAAGTAAACTGAGAGATGAAATCTAGGGCCAGACTGGTACTCTCCAGAGGGATACAAATATGAACAAAATAAGAAAGAATAACTGTGGTACAAGTTTGTCACAGAACAGCATGAAAGAACTTGAGAGTTACCACTTAGGTGGGTGTCAGTCTCTTCTCCCAGGTAGCAAGTGACAAGATAAGATGAAACGGCCTCAAATTGTGCCAGGGGAGGTTTAGGTTGGATATTAGGGAAAATTTCCTCACTGAAAAGGTGGTCAAGCCTGGCACAGGCTGCCCAGGACAGTGGTGGAGTGTTCAAAAATGTGTGGAGGTGACACCTGGGGGACATTGGTTCGTGGTGAACATGCAGGTGGTGAGGGGATTGATGGTTCAACCTGGTGATCTTAGAGATCTTTTCCAATCTTAACCATTCTATGATTCTGTGATACTGTGGAGGAGCACACAACCTTGTTATTGGTTCAGGACATTGTAGTTTGTTATCTGTGTAGTTCGTTATCATAGCAGCACTACAGAAACAGATCTAGAAATTACAATATTTGTGTTAAAACACATGAGAGAACGTATATGACTACTTAAAAAAATCCCCCAAGCCCCCCAAAATCCATCAGTCCTCATCTATACTTCAGCAGAGTTCAAATTATAAACACTTAGAAGTTATTGGCAAGGAAATAATTATATGTGGAGTTTTCCACTCTTGGGATTTGCATCTGTCCAGTGCTTTGATAACAGTGATGCACAGCAAGGAGCTGCTTCCCCCCCAGTCCCTCCTTCTCTGCAGGAGGTGGTAAGCCTGGACTTGTCCGTGGGCTGTCAGCCTGGTTGAGCTGGGTGCCTTCCTACAAAGAGGTTTCAGTACAACCCTACCATATGGGGCTGACTCCTGTGGCTGAAGGGAGCAGGGGCTGTGCAGCCGACAGCGTGTCCTCAGTGTCCATGTGGATGCTAACAGAGGACTCAGTTAAAACACAGTAGAAACACAAGAGCTTTTTTTTTTAACTTTGTACCAACAACCTCAGGAGCTGAAGGTAAGTGCTTGCTAACTGCAGTACCACATCCTGTTTCATACAGGAAAAAAAAATTTTTATTTTGGGGCTTTATTGTGCCTGATGTTAGTCCTGGGGGAGAATATATTCTGTGGTGCTTTACTTTGTTTTTTCTCGTTTTCCTTTTGAGTGAATTTATTCTGTTCTCAGTATGGCTTTTCTGGTTGTTTCTTCCACTCCTCAGGCCTCCTTGGAATCACCAGGGTTGGAAGCTGGTCCTTCTTCCCATTCGGCTGATGTGTTTTTCCCCTTGATTCATTTTTGGCAAGAATTTGCTTGGCAGCCTGCTACAAAATAAAAATAAAATAAGAAATACCACTTTTCTTCTTTGCTAGGGAAAGATGACCTTTCATACAGTTAATGACAGATTCTGGTTTTTTGTCCTGGAAGGGAGTTTAAATTTTCTCTGTTAGTGGCATGTTGAGTTGATCCTGTATTACATCTCAACAGATGTTATCATTGCCACTTTGGTGGAAGCAGCATATTTGACTGGCCTTGGAAGGATCCTTGCTTTGTGCTGTCTGTGGGGGATGTGGTGGCCAGCTGTACTCAGAGCAACATAAAAAGCCTGAAACTAGAAGTGAACGCCTGCTTGATTTTTTTGTCTGGTTTTTTTTTTTTTTTCCTTGCCCCAGTGTAAGGTTGTATGTAATGACTTTCGACTGGTAGGATTTCTGAGACATGCTTGCATTTTTGCCTTTCCTTTATCTTGTCTTTGGGTAAGTATGAAGATCTTGGCAGGGATTTGGTTTACACATCTGTGTTAAGTAGTGCTGTAATACAGAATTAGGTGTTGAAGCTCCTCATTTTTGTCACTCAGAAATCTTCTCCTGACCACTGTAATTATATAAATATAGAGTAAACATTTAAGAATCACTTTTATAGCCAGTTTTAATAGCAGTTTGCCAGCTAACCTGTGTCTAAGGGAAAGGCCCTAGTGCCCAAGCTGCCCCTGCAACGGTAGGGGGTCAGAGAGCCTGTTCTGACAATGCATTCCTGCTTCATGTAGAACTAACTGTGCCCGCAGTGCTTCTGGCTGGACAAATGTGGGTCTGGAGTGTGAGGTTTTTCCATTTACGTGCAGGATAGAAAATGAGGACTGTGCTGTAGTACCCTGTCTGGGGAGCATTGAGTGGGACAAGGAGTGTGTTTTATTGTTGTGAGGGAAGGGCTGATGTAGGTCTGTTGAAAAGCTAATTCTTTAAATGGAAGTATACCAGATTAAATGAGTAATTAAAATTCTGTAATGATTTCTTTAAAGCAGTTGTGGAGAAATCCCTGGCTGCGGGATCAAATGTGAAATGTCCCAGAGGCAGAGGACTGTTGGAATAGCATTGCACAGGTACCTGAATTAGGTGCTGTTCCGCATAGGGCAATAAAAAAAAGATTGCAATGACAGATACAGAAACTGCACTGAAATGAGTGTGTAAAAGAGGTGTTTACTAATTGTATGTGAAAACCTGCTCGAGAAGAACAGAAGTCAGAGCTGAAAACTCCTTTCTCCAGAATATGTCTGTTGTGATTCAGATGATGAGAGACGTAAGGTGTTTGCCAGTGCTGGTAAAGCACAGCCTTTATTAGGATTACCTTGCAGGTGTGTACCTTAGGAGAATCTAATGAGAATAAAGGTAGGGTATCTTGATGCAGGTTTATGGAAGATACAATGTTAATGATGTTCAGTAGTGACACTCAAGATGCTACAGAAACATCTGTTAGTGAAAGCATCCTCATCTAAGGCATTTAAAATTAGTCAGAACAGGATAAAAGTACACCAAATCCCAAAATCCCAAATCCTACTGTTATAGGTCTAGGGAAACTATTGGTCCTTCTTATGCTTTATATGCACAAATTTTTTTAATTTCAGCTATGTGGTTCTTTCTGTGAAAAACTCTTTTTTTCGTGTCTGTATTTCTGTGGTGGTATGAGGTGGACTGAATATACCAAATTTCTGGCAGCCCTGCTCAGACCGAGCGATTTGGCATGGTTTGCCAACATTGTGGTTTTTTGTAAGAACCCAAAGCAGCAGCTCCTCTGTGGATCCTCAGAGATGGCGTCTGCCCTGAAATGCAGCGTTTATATGAAAATTTTAGATTTTGCTTTGTCCTTTATCGTTTCCCATGGAGATTCTGATGGGAGAGCAGGATAGGGGAAGAAGAAGCTTTGAACATTTTCAAGACATTTGATATAAAGCTTTTAACAAACTCCATCCCTTGCTGGTGGAGTTGCATTTATTGTCACTTTTATGGTTTCTCATTTCCCTTCTCAGACTGTGAAGCAGACTGAGAGTTTGCGTGCTGAGAACTGTGTTTTTGCTGGTTTCCATGACGTTACTGCTGTTACTGACTGTTCTTGCATTAATATCGAACTGTATCTAAGCAAAAAGCTCTATAAAAATATGAAGGAGGCCTACAAGAGAGCTGGAGAGGGACTTTTTACAAAGGTATGTAGTGATAGAACAAGGGGGAATGGCTTTGAACTAAAAGCGCTCAGGCTTAGGTTGGATATAAGGAAGAAATTCTTCTCTGTGAGGTTGGTGAAGTCCTGGCACAGGCTGCCTGGAGAAGCTCTGGCTGTTCCATCCCTGGAAGTTTCCAAGAACAGGTTGAATGGGACTCTGAGCAACCTGGTCTAGTGGAAGGGGGTTGGAAGAAGATGGTGTTTGTCTAAGGTTTCTTCTACTCCAAACCATTCCGAGACTCTATGATTCCATGATCTAGCTTTCTCTTTTCTATTTCAGAAAGAGTCAGGCTTCTAAACCATCCACATCCTTTGTATTGCCTTTCAGATGGTTTGAAACTCAAACCCAGCAGTAATCTCCTGTGACTTGTGCTTAGCACAGCTCCTCCACGGGCATTTGCCACGTTTATATGCTTTGACTCACCAACCGCAGTGGTGGTCGGAAGTGAGCTGGGGGAGGTCAGTTCCTGTGAACATGGCGTTTAACCCATGAAGTGAAAGCTGCAGCAGGAGCTGTTCTTCCTTCTTTTTGGTTGTCTTAGATCTTAAGCAAGTAAGAAAAAATATGTGAACTTCTGCTCAAGCACAAGTAAGTGATATGCCTTTCTTTTGGTGGGGAATCGCAGTCCATGCCAGATTCTTGCTTGCTTTGAAACATAATGTTTGCTTGATTGCATCTGTTTCTGAAAGCTTATGGCGATGACTTTGCTGTCACTCTTTTTTGCTGAATTTAATGTTTTGGAATGCCAGAAAATTGTAAGCTAATAGTTGTCAGTGTCACTGAGCTGGGTTTTATAGCAGGGCTGTACAGCCCCACCACACACTGCCTTACAACCCTGCCGAGGTCTCAGCTGGGCCATGGACAGGAGGAAGAGGTGAGCTTTAAGTGGGTTTGAGGAAAATACTGGAGTTAATAAAGCAGCACAAGAGGAAGAAATAGGGTATACCTGGTAGCAGAGTGGGAAAGGCTTTGTGCTCCTTGCTGAGCAGAAGGAGAGGGCTGGGAGCTAATCTAGGGTGGGGCAAGGTGTGAAACAGCCGAAGGAGCTGTAGGCTTGCTTTGTTTCAGGGGAATACTGCAAAATCTCTTCCTCTAACAGAGGGCTAGAGGAGAAGTCCTGTGGGTTAGCTAATGTAGGATGTGCCAAACCCAGAGACTGTCATAACATTTCAGGTTCTTGCTGCTATCACAGACCTAAAAGGTATTTTTTTATTTTAAACTGGGGTTATTTTTGAACATAGCTACATAGGGACTGAGTGTCAAATACAAGATCCTTACCTGGCTTGTGTTGTGGTAGAAAACCCTGAGATCTGGAGTTTAACCACTTGGGCTCAACTGGTCTCTTTACTACTAAACTTAGTGGAGCACCCAAAATCCTTGTATTTTATCTTGGTCTACTAGAAAAAAGTATTTGTAGCCTTCAAGTTTCTGACTGCGTCTAAGGGAAATATTTCAAAAATACAGACTTTCTTCTGGGTGCAGTTAGTGAGGATAAGAGGAGACACTCAAGAAAGTTCTCTGTGCCATGATGTTCCTGGTGGCTTTGAATTCTGTCAGAAAAACTGATGTTACTTTTCCAATTCAGTGAAAATACAAATTGTAGCTCAACTGAGGCATTTCAGAAGTTTTGTTTAAGTTTTGCCTTAGCCAAAGCCTAAAATACCTATTATTTTATTAAAATAATACAAAAAATTACCTCTGAAAAGAAGAATAATCTGGGTCTTCTTTGCTTGGATTGGTTTTGAACAGAGGAATTATAAGCATCATTGTTCATGTGAGTAGAATTACAAGCCAGACATGAAATACTTGAGTTTAAATATATTAGAAGCACAAGGAGTGCACAGAGTAAACCTGAATCTCAGGGCAGGATTTTATGAGTTTGGAAGTGCATGCTCAGGTTTTTGGAGTGCCTGCTGTGAGCACCTGGGGGGTACTGGCACATTCCACAATACTGTGACCAGTGGGTCCATACGTAATACAACAAATGCTAACATCAGACTCGTTTCCAACCCACTCTGGGCAGCTCTGTTGTTAACTCTTTGTGCCTCACTTTGGGCAAATAAGGCTGTTGTGGTATAGGACTGGTATTCCCCATTTTAGTGTTCCACTGAAACACTCCAAATCATGTGTCACTTGCTCACTCTACCGTCCCCCTCTCCCTCCCCTTTGGTGGCTGGAGAGGAGAATTGGAGGAAAAAAGGTAAAGATCAGGAGTCGAGATAAGAGCAGCTTACTAGAAACAGCAATGAAGTAAGAAACAAAGGGTAACAGCAACAATATTAATAACAGAGGGTACAAGAGAGCTGAATGATTCATGCACGAGCACTCACCCTGTGGAAACCGGCAAAACCCCAACCACCCCCCAGGGTACCCGAACTGAAAGAGGCCTCTTCCCCTCGGTATGGAATAACCTCCAGGTCCCGGCCATGCCCCTCCTGGCTACTGCAACAATCAGCCCTGTCCTGGCCACAGCCAGGACACTGGTCTAGGAAGAGTTTTCCTTATCCAACAATGGACCAAAACTCAAGGAGGAGGCAGTTCTTTGTTGAGTCCTGCAGGTTTGGTGGGTGCCAGAGAGCAGGCAATAGGGGCCCATCACCTGCTCCCACTTCTGGAAACATGTGGCAGAACCAGATGTCTTGGGAGTGATTACCTGAATCTTATGTTGTCCCTCTCATCTCCCATTCCCAGTAGCACCTGTAATGCACTTGGCAAACTGGGTTTTACTTTCAGATAGTTTCGTGTGAAATAATCCAGTAAATCTTGTTTTCACGAGTCATTTTATAGCACTTAAAAAAATATGTAAGGAATTTTTGACTTCTGTGCAAAAGCAGTCCTTAAGGGCCACATCAAAGATGAAGAGAGAGAACCAGCTTGTTTAAAATTAAATAAAAAGAATGAAAGCCACTTCTGTGCTTTGCCTCTGCGTATTATTCTTGATTTAGGGCCAGCACTACATTTGATGTGTAAGGCACTTGTGTCTTTCCAAGTTCCTCTTCTTTCCTGGTGCTTATCAATTTTTTTTTCTGCCTTGTGCCCTTTGGATACTTTGGATCCTCTTGGTTAATGGGAAGTAGCATAAGACCTCATGAAGTATTTACTCTGCAAATGCCTCTGAGCACAAGTCCTAAAACATTCAGAGCCAAATTTTGGGCAAGATGGATGTGTTGGTTGAGTAATTACCAGTGGAGGATCCTGTGCCATGATTGTTTGACAGGATTACACAGTAGAAGAAAGAAATTTATGTCTGAATTTATAAAATAAAGGTCAAAACACTCTATTTGCAGTACTGTAAGCAGCTTGTTAGAGGTTATAACCTAGACAAAAGAGGTGTCTGGTGGGGCCACACATTTGAAACTAATGAAAGAGCCACTAGCTCATTGTTTTCAGTAAAAAAAGTAAGGTGGTTGGGCCTGCATTCACAGCGATGAATCCCAGGAGGAAAGAAAAAGGAATTGGGTTTTAATTCCTTTTGAAACTTCACAAAATTATACCAAGAGGCTAGTCCTTTTTTGTGGCAGTGGTTGAAGAAGAATGGGGAATGCTTAGGGTAACTGGTACCTTACCCAAAGTCAGCATAAGGTAGCTGGGCTCGTCTTAAGATGATCAGCTGGGGATCCCCCAGGAATGTGGTGCTTGAGGGCAGGAGAAGCTGTGGCTCTCCTCCTTCAGCTGCTGTGGGGGACTGTGGACATGTCTGGCATCTACCAGGACTTCAGTGCTTTGCCAGAGCTGACACTGCTGCCATGCTTGTGTCATCAAACAACATAGCATGGGTTAGAGGGGTCTTCTAGTATTTTCTAGAGCTGTGGTAGGTGCAGAGATTTGTCCACTGAGGAATTGGATCACTGAAACAATTTTTGAGAAAATACAACATTGCTAGATTGCATTCCAGTCACACGATGGTGAATACCTGCTGAAATATTGAGCTCTGTTTTCTGCATGCTGCCCTTTTAATTTTCTCAAATTCAGGTTTTTCCCTTGTGCGCTGTTTTAATTTCTGGCTGTGTTGAGCTACTGTTCATAAGGAAGAAGTCCCAGTCCTTCCCCTTAAAATCTGGCCTGTGGCAGCACTGCTGCTGTCACAGGGAGGTTTTGGCACCCAAAGCCAAGCCATCAGTGCAAATTCTATCAGTCATGATGTATTTGCAATAATCTATTAATCTGCTCTAACAATCTTTTCTGTTTTCACAGCATTTTTCTGGTAAGTGAAATTATATTTGAATAGAACCTAGTACTTATAATTTCCTGTTTTTAGCTGGAAGGATGTTTTAATAGCTGGTCTCAAATCTGCTGAAAAGAAGATTTTTGTGGTAGAAATGCTAATGAAGCTTCAACCAGCAACAACTGGCAGCCATATATGGGGAATTCAGGGATTGTGTATTTGGGTGGCAGAGATCAGTAAGTAGATTTGTGCCATCTGAATCTACTTTGACAACAAAATCTGCAGTCTGCATGGCTCAGACTCCAGGGGCTTTATTCAAAAGGTCACATCCTGATTTAATACCATTAATATAAATCCAGAATAATTTAGTTGATGTGAATGAGAGTGCTTTTCATTTCAGGTTTTTGATCTTAATAGGAATCTGGCTGAAAGTAGGTTTCACTTTTGAAGCTAAAGCCATGTTTTTGAAGACATTGCAGAAAGGCAAAGACTGGTTTTTCACCTTTAGGTGAATCCTTTCTATGTGATGCAGGCTACCCTCCACTCTAGTGAGATTCTGGTAAATTCAGCTAGTCCATTTTAAGACAGTAATAGGGAAAGAATGTTTGTCATGTTTTCTTTGCCCTTTTTTAGTGCATTTATGTTCAAATTTCTAAATTTGTTGTGTTTTTCATTTCTGAGTACTTCCAGAAGCCTCTATATTCTTATGCTCATATACAGCAATTTTAAACCACATTCCTTTTTAAACTCTTTTTTTTAACCTTCTCATGACACACTAATAAAGCTGATGTGAGGGTTTCATGTAGGCTTGCCACAAGTCCAAAAAACTCCAAATCAAATACTGCAGGATCCGTGATAGTTTGTTTTCTGAGTCCCCAGAGAAGTGAATCAACAATGTTAAACTAAAGACCAACAATCATTATTAATCACTTCTGTGTTGACACTAGATGGTATCTTAATGGTGTCTTCTAGACCGGAGCATTTTGCAGGCATGTTAATATTTTATATAAGGAGGAGTAATAAATAGGGATAAAATACAACTTGAGTGATTAAATCCAAAGAAATGGCACTTGTACCATCCCCACCACGTGGAACACATTTCTAAATCACCCTAATTTAGTTGTATTTTACCAAGTAACACGATGTTATATGCTATAGCACTTGTGGCTCTGTTTGGAGAAATCCTTTTGAAGTGGTTTTTAACTTTTATATTTGCTCTTTTATTTTGGGTGTCTGTAGTAAAGAAATAAATAATTAATTGAAGACAGAATGGCTGAAATTCTGCCTATCTTACCAGTCAGGCAGTTTAACAGGATTATTAAGGCTGGATATATTGGTTGTAATCACTTGTGAGTGGCTGGTTTTGAGTAATAACTGTGAATGGCTCACCCCTCTCATACCCCCCTTCCCTTCCTCAGGAACTTGAATGGGTGACATACCTCCAGAAGTAGCACAAATTTTCTTCAGGATCAATAGAACAAGATAAATACTGACTTCTTTCCCTCCTTCCCTCAGGTTGCCCGTGCTCTCCTTTCCAAATCAAATGTAACATTGACTCCAATCCAGTGTTGGAAGCATGTGGGGAGCTGCAGCACATCAGCTCAGCGCAATGTCTCCATCAGGCTGGAAGGAAACCCAAAACCAAAACTGCACTGGCCAAAATGCATCCTCTGCAGAAACCCCAAGGCAAGTGGCTTTGTCCTCCTAGAAATTGTCCAAGCTTCTATTGCACAGAAAGTGTAATATTTTAAAATTACTGTTTCAATTTGAGTCACAGCAAAATAGTTACTTTTACATTGTAATGTATAGCTGGTAAGGTTTTATTATCTTCATTTTCCAATGTTAGATAGCCACTTAGAGAAGCCTTCAAGAAGAAATTGATTCAGCAATAACCAATTACTTAACTTGTCACTTTATATTGCTTGTCCTGTCGTTATACCTCATGCAGCTGTGAAGTGTAAGTTGGATTTAACAATATTGTTTACATTGTTGATAATTTTTTTAAAAAGTAATTTAGGTAGTAATATCTTATTGTTTAAACCTGATCTGCTTTCCATATATTGTAAGAACTATGTATGGCAACAGGAAATGCCTAAATGGAACAAATGTATTTTGAAAATATGAAATAGAAGCTAAACCAATCACGTGTGGGCTGTGGTACTTCCAGAGAGCTGCCAGCTAATAGTCAAATAGGTGGCAATCCCAAAGTATGATGGAAGAGGAGTCAGAAAGAAGCATGTTCCAGCTGGTCTCCAGATGTTCTTCTGGTCTCCCCAGGCTTCTGAATTCTACAGAAAAGACTGCAGCAAATTTCTTGAAAGAGTATAAATTGTTTTCATGTTTCTTCATCAGTGAAATCACATGTGGTCTCTGTAATGCCAGTTTGCCAAGTACCCTACTCTCACCACCCTGTGCTTTGTAGAATTGATTACACTTATGTATGTAATGGGTGCTTGCCTCAAGGGATTTGGGGATGCAAAAAGCATGGAGTTTGAGAGGTGTTTGGAACAAAAGAAGCTAAGAAGATCAAGAAGCTTAGTATCAAGAAGATACTAAGATCATAAATTGAAATGTTTAGAAGATATGGGTCCATGTGATAGATGGTCATTGTCATCTGAAAAAGAAGGTATTTTAGTGTTGTACACACTGAGATGTTGCACCACCACCCCCTCCCAATTATAATATCTATACAAAAGCAATTCAACCTTAAACAACAACAAAGAAAGCATTGTATTTTCTGCTTCTGGAAGTAAACCTTAAACATTAAATTAATATACTACTTCATGCTTGAAACATCTCACAAGGTCTGTATCTTTATGGAGCTTTCACCTAGAGGTCTTGGTAGCTCAAGTTTAATTAGTGGTTGTTCCTTGAATGTTGTTTGCCTCCATGCTGATGTCTCTATTTCTCAACATTACTTCAGTAAGTAAAAATTCAGAATTAATAAAAATATTTTCCTGCTTCCTTTTGGTCCAGTGCAGAGTGTGTTGTCTGAGGTGATTCAGATGAATCCACTAACGGAAAGACATCAAATGTTTACATGGACAGCAGTGACACCCAGTGTAAATGCTTTGATATTATTTTAAAACCTTTGGGTGTTATGGACCAGGGCCAACTTTGAAGGTCTGATGGGGTATGTGGGGTAGGTTCTGACATGTCTGCCTGCTGCACTATGCACCTTCTTTAAGGAGCACAGAGCTTGTCTTTGGCTAGATGAGCCAGATGGCTTTGTGGATACTTGTTTTTAGGTTGTTTTTTATTTTTACAAGGAGAAATATGGCCAGACACTCACTGGTCACATGGTGTGCCCATGAAAACCTGGTGAACAAAACATAGATCTCCACCAGCCCATTTATATGCAAGAAGATTTTCTTTTCCTGCTTCCCTGTTATTCCTGCATAAGATAGGGCTTGTTAGAAGTCTTTTCAAAATTGGACTTTAACACCTTTATTTTAAGATGGGAATTTCAGATGGTTTTGGAGACTAGGTAAATCTGTCCTCTCATAGGAAGTGTCTTCTTAAAGCTCAGATCCTTAGAAAAATTGGTTTTATTCTTTCATGTTGAAATAAACTCAGTAATGCAGGGAGTTTAAAATCTGACCTATACTCAGAACTCCAAAATGCTTTAACAGCTCTTCATCATTGACCGCAGGAAATGTCTGTCTATGGACTACTATGGCAGCTGCCCATCTGCTGGAGCAGGGCAGTCATCTGGGCTGATGTGGATCTTAGAAGAGATGCAGAGCCTTCTGCAAGGAAGGGACAATTGGAGTTGACTTTTTGGGTGCATACGCCTCTGTTTATCCTCCTAAAGCAAGTAACCCTGGAATTACATTCAGAACAGTTGCTAACTCAAGCCCCATTACAATGCTGATCACATGTGCCAAATGGATTATCAAAGTCAGAAATGGTTGAAAGAAACTGTTCTTGAAAATGTTTTTTAATACAACATGTAGTTAGAATTTCCTCATTTAGCATGTCAACTCATTGGATAGTCTAGATTGGCAGTGCTACTCCAAGCAGTGTGTGCTTTGGGAACAATCCCACAATCGGTTTTCCTGCCTTCCAGTGTCATTTCTGCCTATGGGAGTTGCATGAGTTACTGCCTGTGTATGATAAACCATTTACTCTGCAATCAATGGAAGATCTGAATACATTTTTTTAAAAGACATTACATTTTAATGCCATTTTTTCTAAATACTGTGTTAAACTTTGTACCTTGGCCTCCTTGTGAGTCCTGAAGCGGAATGTGAGTGTTCTTACAATACTTGTTTTATTTATATCATATGCAGTGCAGCATAGGACCAAAAGAGGAAGGAAATTCGTGAAGACTGCTACACCACAGAAGAGAGGGGGGAGGGAGAAGGAGAGGAAGAAAAGCTGTTATGTTCTGCCTGTGGCGTTTTTGACCAAGCAAATATAAGGCACTGAAATGCATGCTGGGTTGGGTTTTGATGGTTTGTTTTGGGATGTGGTTCATCCCTCTGCCTTTTTTTTTCCCCAATATAAGAGATTCAATGGGGCACCAGCATTTTGAGAAGTCATGGAAGGGGAAACTCATTAGTGTGATTGAGATGGCAAGCAAACTTGCAAACTGAAGTGTAAGCTGTGCATCCTGTTTAGTAACGAGGAAGCGGTGCAGTGCTGCAAGCCGCCCGGTTTGTTAGCGCAGCTAAGCCAGCTGGAGAAACACAAAATAGAAACGTGTCGTTTTTCTTTAGCAGCTTGCTTTGGTGTAAGCAATTCTTCAGGACTGCACCTGTGCTGTTTATAAAAAATGGGGAAAGAATGCATATCTCTTGGTCTGGATTTTGTTTCCAGTTTAGGATAAAGAAGATGGAGATTTATCCTCCTGTTTTTTCCCTTCTCTTTCATTAGTACCTCCTAAGCCTGTCCATCTCAAACCTGGGCAGGAAAGAATTCCTCCTGCACCGTCTCGGCCTTTGCCAGCTGATCCCAAGTCATCAAGGAGCTTAGCACCTGGAGAGGAAGAAATACCAATATCAGCAGGAGTCAACACGCTCATTGAGAAATTTGAAAGTATTAGGTAAATATGGCTTTGTGAGATTTGGTCTCATCTCCCTTTCCTGCATTTTTAACTTAGGCTATAATAGTAGAAAACATTAACTGTAATGGTCACATAGAAAATCCTCTTGGGATGTTTTCTACTGGAAGTGCAAAGCTTCACTGAGGACAAAGTATCTTTTTCTAAAAGCTGTGAATTTTAGTTTGTTGTATACAGTTGTGCTTAAGGAGCTTAAGACCTGCTAAATTTGGTAAGATTCTAGAAGAGGCAAGTAGCCCACAGTCTGCTTTCTGTAAGCTGGCTTGATGTGGGAATTGCATCATAGGAATTTGATTGTTATATGAAATAATTGAGTTTTCTGTCTAAGATATAATAAACATCAGATCTTGCTTCTTGGAGGCAGGGAGGGGCATAGTGTACTGTGAAACAGTGTTGTGTAGAACAGCAGCTGTTCTGAAACTTTGTATATGAAAGACCCTAAACTGGATAAAATATATGTATTTTGCTGTAAAACCAGCTCATTTTATGAACACATGAAAACTTTCCCTGAAGAATAAATCTGCTGGATGGAGCTAAGTGATGGGTTGTTTGTTGTTTTGTCCACAAAGAGGGAGATGAAGACAGGCACCATACTGTGCCTTGGAGTGTGTTGTCACCTGGGTGAACCTGGTGTCTTTCAAAGAGGAAAAGTAGTGCCTTCCCATGCTTCAGTACACCCTCTCTGACAGAAAATACCTTGTCCCAAAGGCTTGGTTCTGTTGAAGAATGAGAGTTCCTGTTTAAATGAGCCCAGAACCAGCTCCTTCTTTTTAAAGGCTATTCCTTCTTCTCCAAACCCTCAAACCAGACTGTTCTTCAAGGTGACATGGGAAGCACTAAAGGCCCAGGATTCTGGTGGTACCATTTCAGTAGAATGTATGGGTGATGTTTTTTTATTGGATGTTGTTGGGTGGTCATTATTATTGCAATGTGTGCACACTCTTGCCTCCTGGGTTTGTCAGTGGGGTGCAAGAAATACAACTTGAATCAAATGACAGTCAGACCGTCTCTTTCAGGGCACTCGTGAAACCTGAGTGTTAATATGACTGTGGTGCTTTCTCTTCACCCACAGGCAACCTGTTCATGTTCTTCAAAGAAACCAGCTAAATTTAGCTCTTAAGATGGAGCCTGTCCTGGACTCATCCAAGCAGACGAGCTCATGTGACTGTGACACAGCGGCTTCCAGTGGCTCTTCCACAAATGACAAAACTGAACTGGATGAAGCTGAGCCCAACATACCATGCACTATGGATCTAACTAACACAGACATAATGAAAATTAAAGAGCTGAGCATAGGTGATAACAAAAGCCATGAAGACTGTACTGCTGTGGCTGTGAGCAAAGAGCCCGAAGAGGAGCTTGGCAACAAAGACTCAACTGCAGAACTGAATGGGAATGGTAAAATTCCCAACAGAGACAGTGGCATTGACAGTCCTTCTTGTAGCGTGGCCGGGGAAACATTCCCCAGTGAAGAAGGGGCAGAGCAGAAGAAGCCCAGCATGGCTGGGAACCCAGGAGAGGCAGAACCTGACAGAAAGGGCACCAAACCTTCCTCTGCGGAGCAGAAGAGAGACTCCACGCAGGATGAGGACAGTGACATTGATGAAGGAAGCAGTGAGGAGCAAGAGATAGCAGAAGTGCCAAAGTTAGAGTATTTGGATGTAAACAAGGTAAGGGAGTTGGTTCATTGCTATCAAGTGCTCAGAAACCAGTTCCTGACACTTGCAAGAGGTCTCTTGCGTCCCTTTCATATGTTGTTTGGATTATTTGTTTGATTGGTTTTTCATCAAAGGATCATGATAGTCAGTATCATTTCCTGCTTTATGAAGGCCCTAACTTGCTCCTGACCTAGATAGTTTTTTTTAGAAATGTTCCCATCTTGCTTTAAAAGGTCTCATATAAGAGAATCCATCACAGCCAGATGTAAGCTGCTAAAATTCATATACTTTTGTAGGTCAAGACTCCCACCTCGTATCTGTTGTTTGGGTTTGTCTAGGTTCAGCTTGTTAGAGCACGTTGTTTTCCATGGGGCTTTGTGTTATTCAGAGAGCTAATTGAATAGCGCATCCTGCAGGGTCAGGGCCTTGCATCTGAGTAGAACAGGCACGATCAGTCTTGTCTCACACAAAATTTAGAGTGTTTTTTACAAAAACCTGTGCTTTTGTTGGTGTGACCACTTCTTGAGTGCAAAGAAGTTGTTTCAATGTCAAATTACTCTTCAGGAATCTGTAGCTAGAAAAGAGCTATTTCTTTGATTCTAGACTAATGTAGTCCAGGCCATTGTGTATTTGCAGCAGCTATGCAAGATTACTGACAGATTCCTTTGTTATCAGTTTATCAAGACAGTTATTTTTAGAAATAGTGCTGTTAAAATGGATTAGATTTTTCCAGAAAAACAAAATGGAATATTGCAAAATATCTGCAAAATGTTCCACTCTTTGCAATTTTTCTTTGGTGGGTCTTTTTGTTTGTATTTGGGGGTGTTTGGGTTTGTTAGGTTATTTTCCCCCCAAGCTATGATGACAGTAAAGTTAATACATGGGATTTTTGTGTTTTGAAGAATATGATGAGCAGCTGCAGCTAATAGCTAGTGAAGTGCACTAGCACTATAGCTAGTGAAGTGCAGCGTCCATACCTCAGTTTGTACAAATGGGGTGGTTCTGTTGAAATCACCAAGTATATAATGATTTGTGGCTGCCAAGAGCTTGTCCCTCGGGAAATGTGGACATTAGAATGCATTTCTTAGTTTCTAGGTCAATCAGCTGGTGACTGTAAAAGAATGATGAAAATGGCATGCAGGTAAGTGGTGTGCACAAAGTTCTGCACCTCAGAGCTCGACAAGAGTGTGTTTATACATACATACACACACGGTAACAGTCTTTGTTTCATATTCATAATGTGTATGTGTGTGCATGTGTGCAACTGAAGTATTATTTAAAGGATATGTTGTTAGTTGTAACAGACCAGCAAGAAGCCATAGAATCATAGAATATCCTGAGTTGGAAGGAACCCATAAAGATCATCAAAGTCCAACTCCTGGAAAATAATACATTACATTAAAAAATCTTTAATCTGGTAATTAAATTTACAGTTTGGACTAGGAATATGTGACAACCCCAAGCTGAACATGATTGAGAAGTGCTTTGTTGACAAATACCAATATTTTGTAAGATATTGATGATTTGGTGGCTGGTTTTAAGTCTTGTTCCTTAGGTTAAGTGTCCACATAGTAGGAAATAAGGATGACAAAACACAAAGTTATGAGGTTGTAATTCTCTGGAGCTCACCTGTTGAATTTGTGAGAGAGGTATCTCCAGAAGAAACTCGTTTGTTTTGGTTTTTTGTATTACACTTCTTCCTGAGGTGCATTTATATGATACACTGCAGGTTTTCCCCTTGCAATTTGAGTTGATTTCCCCTTCCAAAAGGCAGTTTGGAGGATGACCAAGGTACACTAAGTCACCTTGCTTTTGCAGCCACATAGAGGAGGAAGGCTGAGAGAGCAGCTGCCTCTTCTTCAGTGTAAAGATTGTGCCCTCTTCTGGGACATACTGGGTGAAGCCAATTTCTGTGTCAAGTGTCAACATAAAATCACAGAATCACTAAGGTTGGAAAAGATCTCCAAGATCATTGAGTCCAACCACTACCCTAACACTGACAGATCCATCACTACACTGTGTCCCTAAGCACCACATTTTCCTGTTTTTTGAACACTTACAGGGGTGGTGACTCCACCACTTCCCTGGGCAGCCTCTTCCAATGCCCAAGAGACTTTTTCCTGATATTCAATCTAAACATCCCCTGGCACAACTTGAGGTCATTTCCTGCTCCCCCCTTTGATTCCATTGCAGATTTGGGGCACTACAGACTCAGGGTTAGTGTGAAGGGCCATAGCTTCCAGCAAGCAGAGCTAATGTGATTCAAAGTTGACTTGTTCCATGGTTATTCTTAGGCTGGAATTTCACATCACCCTTGGCAAAATTGATAATTTTCCTGCTTGAAGGAAGAGAGGAGAGTTCAGTTGGCACCAGCTGCTGGCTTGGGAGCTGGGGAGAGACCTCATCTCCTTCAGACAGCCTTAAGTTGGGAGAGTCTTCTTCCTGCATTCCCCCTCCTACCCCTAGTACCAGGCTTTGCAGCTGCACCATGAAGGTAATCAGTGGTCTCATTAAATATGCAAGTTGTTACAGTTGGAGGAGGATGCATTAGTACAGCTGCAGAGTGATTTAATGATGGCTCAGTAACTCCTAGGATATCAGGGTAAGTGAAGCTCATGAACAACTATTTTTTTCTACTTCAGATATCTCTCCATCTTCCACCCAAGCTTTCACACAACCCATGGCTGGGGAAGGTAACCTTGCCTGACGTGCTTGGTATTTTTTATTTAGTCTAGGTTTAGCTCTGCAGTGATGTGACGTCCTTTAGGAGTCTGCAGCAGTCTAACAGGGCGCACTATTAGCACAAATTATGTTGTAAAATCTCGGGAGTGACTTACTGGGATTTCCAGTTATCTTTTATCAAAATGAAAATGAACAAGGGGAGCTTATTAGTTTTGGTAAAGTCTTAGAAAATGTCAGGAAGTGATGCCCATTAACCTTGATGGTTACAAAGAAAAGAAGTGACAGGAAAGTGAGACTGAGGGACTGTCATGCTCCAAAGTCCCAAGACTTCTGCTGAGAAGCCTGAGAGACTGAGTAATGCTTCTGGGAGGGCTATCAGTGGTTCATAGCTTTTTATTTAGGTATTTTTTCACCAAGAGTAATATATGCTCATTTGTAATCACCAAAAAAAAGATTTTTTCCATCTGTCCTGCTTTCTGCTGTGTAAATGTTAACAATGGAGTATTATATGGGTCTCATGCATTCACTGACACATGCTTCCATTCTGCCTGTACGTGGCTGGAGTTTCACTTCTAATTTCATTGTCCAGTGTGTGTTGTAAAATTTGGCCTGCAGTCCTGCTACTTAGACCTTTGGGCGAGATTATCTCCAAGTATATTCTGGAAAAAAGGTCCATAGGTCAATGTTTTAGTCATAATGCTGGTTGAGAAAATTCAGATATGCCATCGTCATCATCATGATATTTGGTTTAAATATCTTAAGGAAAATGAGATCTCAGTGCAACAAAGACAACCAAGCATATCATAACTTTTCCATATTGTTTTCAGCATTGTTGAGTAGGAAGTGGTCTATAATCTTTTGGGACTTTTTGTGTTCTTTGTAGGGCTGACTGGTGGGGTTTTGAAGCAAAACCGTGTGTGATTTAAGCTCTATCCCAGCAGTTCTCTTGCAAGATTTGCTGAAAGCTCTGTGTGAGAGACATGCTGGCTGAATATAGTTGCACACACCCGTTGTATGAAAAATGCTTGCGGCAGGACATTGCCCAAGTTTTCTCGTGTTAAGCTTTGTATGTACTTAAAATTTTAGTTTCAAATTTGCTTTTTTTGTGATAGACAGGTCAGTCTTTGCCTCCATGAATCCTTGGCCCAGCCACACCCCTGGGCGTCCAGCTGGATTGTGGCCACTTAATTGCACAAAGCAGACCAGTGTGTGCCAATCTGTGCCTGTGACTGGCGTATTTGAGCTGCAAATGTATTCCAAGCGTGAATCTGACCTTCATGGGAAGCTGGTTCTCTTTGTTTTCAGGCTGTTGTTTCCTTTTATTTAAAATGTTTTATGGACAGTTGCAGCTGAAAATGGATTTTTGAATCTTCCACAAAGAAATGAAAGAGCATCGTCCTGCTTTGAGCACTGCAGTGAACTTTCTGTGTTGTGAAGTCAACACCTCCCTCTTCGGTTTTCTCATCTTTCTCGTCACCCCACCAGCTCAACTGTTCCGTCCAGCCTCTGCAGTAGATATAAGGTTCTAGTGTATGACTGCACAGGAGATACTGTGGCTGTGACGAGCAGTCAGCCAGCAAGAGCACTGCGCAAAGCAGAGCATAATCTCAGTTTGCAAATTTATTTTACTTTTCCTTCAG
Organism: Corvus hawaiiensis; assembly: GCF_020740725.1. NCBI lineage: Eukaryota > Metazoa > Chordata > Aves > Passeriformes > Corvidae > Corvus > Corvus hawaiiensis. Next base: position 23,771,573 of record NC_063223.1, on the reverse strand, counting down.
AAACATGGACCATGAAACATCCCATTCCTAGTGAAATGAATGATGGCTCAGGCTTTGCTAAAGCTGTCCTGCCATGGCAAAAAATGAAGTTAGAAGAATGGGACTGCCTCACATTTAATTAATCTACAATTTAATTTAAAACATTATGCCCAATAAAAGGCAAATATGTTGCAAATTTGTCTGAGAAATGTGCCTATCTACCTCTCTGCCTAGCAGAGAGAGCAACTGAAGATAGAGTCACCCTGTAAAACTGAGCTCAAGCTGAGTCTATTCAACACTTGTGTGGTATTTAAGCAGATGTCAGCAAGTTTTTTTGAAATATAAACTGTATTACAGATGGTGAAGGTCAGGAGGTTAAAACGTGCGTGCACTATATAAAGATTTACTTCTGAGTACAAATGTATTTGGTTGGAAATAAGTATTTTTCCAATTCTGAATTCAAACAACTCAAAGGATGCTCTTGGTGGTTGGCATGCTAGCTGGTTACATCAGTGCCTTTCATCTGAGCGCTCCTTTGTGCCCAGCAAAACCAGCAGATAAATTCTTTATCAGTGAGAGATCCTTGTAGTTACTGGGTTTGATTGGCTAGCAGTGCACTTCAGTGTAAACTGTAATAAGATGTATTTGCTTGGAACAATTTCAAAACTTATTGTGCTGCGATTTTTTTTGTCTTCCCCTAAATAGTAATACATATTGAAAGGACCAGGATGTTGTGTAGCATGTTGAAAGATCTTAAAAGAATATTTGAAATGACTTGGAATAATTTGAGTGGCAGGGCAGACTAAGCCCATGTCAAACCTTCACTCATGTCATGTTTGCCTGTCTCCAGATTTGTGCCTGGAAAAAGAGGGATTGCTTCAAAGGAAGTCTGATGTTTCTTCAAATAAAGAAAAGCTATTCACTTTCCTTCAATAATACTTACATCATGGAGTTGTGGGTACTTCATGCCAAGTGACAGATCATTCCATGTAGGATAACTGTGGATCTGATTTGAGTTCATGGCTCTCTTTGAAAAGCCTTTGAGGCTTTCAGTTGTACTGCAGTTTGTCTGAGTGTGTGTGGGGGATGGAGGGTTTAAATTTTTCTCATCAACTTTATTTGGAAACAAAATAAGGTGTTGAAGAAGCTTAAAGAGAGCCTTTATTTGATATTTTCCAACAATCTGACGGTGGCCCACAGGGTTATGTCTAGAAGTCCTTGCCCCAAATGTGAGCACGAGAGACAGGCATTTGGGATGGAGCACTGCTGCTGGTGACAGGCCCAGGTGCTTCCTGAACTGGAAATTGCCTCATGTGTTTAATTCAGCTGAATTTTGACTCTATGGATATTTCTGGTTCTTTTGCGAACCTGTGTGAAGGTTATTGCCGGCAGTGTTGCGTTGCTTGAGGAAGCAGCTCCTGAAGCAGCACCTTGGTGATTTTATTTGATGCCCTTCAGTTTTCCCATAGAAATAGTGATTAATTGTGCCCAGTTGATGTTCTCCATTCCAGGAATCATTAATGCACCTCTTACCTTCATTGCCTTTGTCTTTTTTTCTGGATCCAGCCCAGTATAGTTTCCCTACATTTGATCATCCTTGCTGCCCATTTTCCATGTTTGTATTCCCGAACACAAGCTCTGTTCTGGACTGGTTTCATTAGATGTAGGCATGATGTTTAAAGTCTAACACTTTAAAAGAGTGTTGGGAAGCTCAAGCCTGTATTCTAGTAATTCAGGTGTTTTTAAGCACTTAGCGAGCAAAGGGTCTATGTAGCTTTTGGCTAAACTGTGCTTAAAGTGGGTGCTTTATAACTGTATATAGGGTTTTTAAGTAGTCATTTCTCATTCTACTTTTTAAAATGAGCTTGATGAATGGCTTCACTGAGTGATTTGGGTTACCTTGATGAAAATTCTTTCCAGGGAATTGGGCCATGTTTAAAGCTGCACAAAATTCTTAGAAATGTGCCATAGAGAGTAATGCTGTGTTGGTCAAGTTAGAAATCTGGCCTAACAGCCTGGTTTCTAGTTTTTGTTTTAGTTACAGGACTTGAGTCCAAAAAGGAGAACAGTTGGTTTACAGTCTATTGCTGTGTTTTTCAAATAGACTAGACTTATTTCCAGGTTTAGAGGATGTTTCTGTTCTTTTTATAAAACCATACTGAGTTCAAGTGATGTTCTGACCAGCCACTGATTGCATTACTAATTGCTCTTTCAGAAAACAGCATTAAAAATGTCTCTGGAGCAAAGTGATCTTTTGAGGGATGTGGAGCGGATTCTGAAATGTGTTAACCTCTTTCACTCCAGGCTCCTCTTCTGGTAGGGATTTTGGCCACTGACAAAATGAGAAAGAGAACAGTTGGTGGAACTTAAGTGTGTAGGTGCAGATGGATTGTGTAATTTGTAACTGTTTTTTCAGTGCACAGAGCCCCAACAGCTATTCAACATCGCCAATGAGCTGCTCCAAACAGAAGAAGCGTATGTTAAAAGACTCCACCTCTTGGACCAGGTAATTCCATTTTGAATTAACTCTCCATTCTTTTCAGTGAGCAGCAATGATGTCGCCTGTCCATTGCCTAAGCTATAACTCAATATACTGCAAATGCTGTGTGTAGGTGGAAGATGGAGTTTGCTCGCCAGGCTGTGTGCCATGGGTTCCAGAGGCGAGCTTTGGGCAAGAAGGTTCTCCGAGAAGGAACCAGAGGATTGGGATGACAGAAAGGGGAATGGGAGAGCAGCAGCCCAAGAAACAGACATTGACAGCATTTGGTTCCTCCCTGGGTGTATGAGGGAGGAAACAACAGGGACAATGAAGGCACTAAGAAATGATGAAATCTGTGATTGCTCTTTGATGTGCAAGAAGTTGGTTGTACTAAAATCAGGCCACACGTGTCAGCCCCATGCTTACAATGAACTATTTTTTTACCACTGTGTTTTGTAATTGTTGTCCATCATGTTTACACATGGGGAAGAAGTAAAACTGGTGTGATGAGTCTGAACTTTCTTCCCCATAGACTTTGAGTTGACGCTACACAATTCAGGCATTTCTATAATTATCCCAAAGAAAAAAACCCATGAATGTGCAGGAAGGAAATAAAAATGAGGATGAGACACATTGCTAGCCAAGTGCTTTTAAAAAATGGGTAGAAGGAAAAAAAAATTAGAAAACTGTGGCCTGGCTAGCAATATCGTTAGAAGCTGTAACTTGGAGAGCCCTTCTCCCTCCAACTCTTGGAGCTCTATGGAAGACTTGCAGTGTTTGTATTAGATGAGCAGAGACTGTTTCTAGACCACAGAAATCTAGGGAATGTCTTTCCCTTTTGTTTGGTACAGTGTAATTTTTCCTACTGAGAAAAACCCAAGCACATGGTTTATTTTGCTTTGTGTAAATAGCAGTAAATGCTTTTGAGGGACTGAATGTTCTTTGCAGCTTGCACTCCCAAATATGAGATGTCTGATCTCAGTAATTTCAATCTTTTTTTAATTACAGCTCCGATTTTCCTAGGTTTTTTATGGCCTATAGTGATATATCTAACCCTGGGTGACAGTGGGCTTAAGTTTTGTGAACCTTCTGAAGACTCCAAGGACTGGCTACCAGGGATCAGATCCTGTAGCTCTGTTCTAAGCAGTCAGCTTTGCAAAACTGCAATCTAAAATCAGCATGTCTAGGACTGATTTTTGTAAAGAAATGTTGGTACTGTCTTGTTGCCTTCTGCAGGTTTTTTGCACTAAATTGTCCGAAGCAGGGATTTCATCTGAAGTGATAACAGGCATCTTCTCAAATATTTCTTCCATCTATTGTTTCCATGGACAATTTCTTCTTCCTGAGCTCAAAACAAGAATTACACAAGAATGGTAGGTAGCTGTCATTATAATTATGTAAAAAATACATTTTCAAGAAACTAAAGCAACCATAAGGCCTAGTCTACTTCAGAATTTTTTACTGTTTAATGCAGTAGTTACAGTAGTTATTTAATATGTTAATATGAAGTCTCTCAAACATTTCTGACTTAAAGAGTAGGCCTGAGCACTCAAAATTTCCAGAATACATTGTGAGCATTTTTTCAGTTCAAAGTATTGCCGGGGCTGTTTTCCTTACTGCATTCCAGCTCTCCTATTATTGCAGTACTACGAAATTGCAGTACTAGGAAGGAATGAAATTGTTTGTTTTGACCCCATAGCTGAAATAAATATTTTCAAATACCAATTAAAATTTGGCCACTATAATAAGTTGAAGGTGGGACTTGCTGATTTTGGAGGTCTTTTCCAATCTTAATGATTCTATGATTCTGTAGGTTGTAGATAAGTCAGAAATGCAGTGATAGGTAGAAAGGTTAATTGTAAATTAACCTAGGAAACCTGATTTGAGGGGACACATTGGCTGCACAGTGTCCTGCAAGCTTCTTAACTGGCTAAAGAGGGTCTTGCACGGGCAGAGTGGGGAAGAATGGCTGGCTCTCTGCCTGGCCCTGACTTTGGAGGAGAGAGATGTGTGGCTACTGCTGCTCCAGCCTGGGGTTGCTGGCCCCTAGGGATTCAGCTGAACTGAACTATCTCTTTGCATTAAAACCACTTCAGATGTTTGGCTGTGGTGGAAAAGGTTATTTTTAATATGTAAAAGTTTCCCACAAGGTTTTGTGCCGGGCAGAAGAGATATATAGATGTTCCTTTAATGATGTGTAGTCAGTCTGCTCTTCACTTAAGACAGTGAGGGCAGAAATATCGTCCCTTGTACATGAGGATTCATCTTTGAAGTTTCATCTAGGGTATTGTATAGATTACCTTAAACTAAACTTAGCCTGTCTTGATTGCACATATGTTTAAGTGCTTGTGCTTGTGGGAGACAACTGTGGAAATCTTACAGCTGTGTTTTCTGTCTGAAGATACTATTGATTCCAGAGGTTTCAGTACTTACCTGTCTCTTTGCCATAGGAGTGTCAACCCACGGCTAGGAGATATCCTGCAGAAACTTGCTCCTTTTCTGAAAATGTATGGAGAATATGTAAAGAACTTTGACAGGGCAATGGACATAGTGAACACATGTATGCAGCGGTCCTCTCCCTTCAAAGATGTTGTTCAGAATATACAGGTATGTTAATTGTTAATTGGCATAATAGGACTCCGAGATTGTTGTGGTTTAGGAGTGATGCTCCCCAATTTAGAGTCTTCAAAACCACACTGCCTCTCCCTTGCTTCCCCCCTCTGCCCTTTTTCCCTCCCCCTCCCCCTGCAGTGGCTGAAGAGGAGAGCTGGAGGCACAAAAGGCAAAGATCATGGGTTGGGGTAAGAACAATTTACTGGAAAGGCCAATGAGATAAGAAAACGAACAGTAAGAACAAAAATATTAATAATAAAAGTGCACTAAAGAAAAAGTGCAGTGCTCAATCCCACTACAGCCACATCACCCAAACCACTCTCTCCGGTCAGGACCAGCATCACCCAAACTGCTCTGTGGGTCACATTTGCTCCGCCATAAGAAAGCTTCTCCTCTGAAGTGAGACCCTCTCTTCCAGCCTGGCAATGACCTGAGGTGTTATCCAATAACACTGGGGTCTTGGGCACACCCCCTACTGTTGACTGCAAAAAATTAACTCTGTGCTGGCCAGAACCAGGAATGAGAGATCCTCACTTAATTCAGTGTGTGTTTCCCAGTTCATGACACACATTGTCAAGATAATAAGACACTAATACTAAAAATACACTATTTTAGTGGCATTCCTTTCTTCTCTTTTGCTGGTTCAAAGATTTCACACACAGCTTCTTTCCAGTCAACTTTTATTTTTTAATTTTTTTTTTTTTTTAATATGGCTTTAAATGACAGAGGGCAGGGTTAGATGGGATATTGGAAAGTAACTCTTCCCTGGGGGGGGGGTGGGGGGGGGGGTGGTGAGGCCCTGGCACACGCTGCCCAGAAAAGCTGTGGCTGCCCCATCCCTGGAAGTGTTCAAGACCAGGCTGGATGGGGCTTGCAGCAACCTGGGATAGTGGACACGGGTTGGACTGGATGGTCTTCAAGGTCCCTTCCAACCCAAACCATTCCAAGATTCTGTGGTTTAAGAGGAGTATCAGAAGTCACAGAATGAAACTTCACCCTTGGCCCAGTAATTCTGACTCTTTTGGATTTGTCTCCCTCATGTCTAATTTTATTTTTTTTTTTAATTAATACATTTTCATTTTGAAGTGGGTGGGTTTGAGTTTGGACATGTCACTGACAGCATCTCCTGTTTGTCTGGTTTTCCTGAGGCTTCCAAAGTGGCACACAGCTTGTGGGATCATAGCTCCACAGGAGGATGCTTAACATGGATTTTCATGTGTTTTCTCATAATTACACGGAAAGCTGCTCAGGGAGAGGGGAAGAGCTCCGGTTACGCTGATGTATCCATAAAACTGCTCTATCCTGCTCGGCCCCTGGGCCAGCTGAAGAGATGCAGGCTCCAGCACGCTCATGAGCATCCCTTCGGCACTCCTGGGAAAGGAGATACCATCCTTTGGGAGGGGAGGGCTGGCAAGGAGTGGGTTAAGCTTGAGCAGGGAGCGCAGCTGCCTGCCCTAAATGGGAGGATTGTGGCTGGGCCAGCTGTCAGGAATCAAGTAATCCCCTAGCAAGCTGGGAGAGGAGAGGCCCTGTGTGGAGGTTTAGGGTTGTGTCAGAGACTCAGACAGAAGTTTGGAGAAGCAAGGACTGGGGAAGGTCCTTTCCTGCCATGCTGCTGCTCCACGTGGCCTTTTTTTACCCTTTTTCTGCCTGCGCCCATCCTGCTCCCACTAAGGGCATGCACAGCAGCACTGTGTTTTGCTGTCCCCAGCCTGTGGCAAGCCATGACTTTCTGCAGGGTAAATCCTTTTGGGACTGTTTTCCCTATAGCACAGGCAATTCCCTTCCCTAAAATTCACCTGTCTCTTCCCACCACCAAGCTTCCAACACAAATGATGTGTATTACCTGTTGATCTGCACCTGTTCCAGACTATGAGCAGAACTCTTGCCAGGCAGTGTGGGCACTGGCAGTGCAGGTAGGAGGTGCAGCTCAGAAGCCTGCTGATGACAGAATTGCACTGTAGGTTATTCAGTCACACCTGCGCAGCACCTTTTGCTCCGTTGCTCAACGATCATAGCTGCAGGAGGCAGAGATTGGACCCAGAATGCTTAGTCCACTCATCTGACATATCTCTGCACTATCAAAAGCCCCTGAGAGTTATCAACATACCAGCTGAAGTGTGCTGAGATCCTTCGGGGATGTACTGTCTACCTAAGCTGCTAATGGAGTAGTGTATGTATACTATACAGCTTAAGGCATTCACTGTTACTAATTATGTCAAATTAGGGAAAGCAGAAAACAAAAATCATATGCTATTAATAAGATGATGACTGTGATTTATCAAGTTTACATTAGCTGACCTTGAAGATAAAAATACTTTCTGTTCTGTTCACATCTACTTGCTGGGGCCAAAACTTAGTAGCTGGTGAATTTATTATGACTTGGTCTGTCAACTTGCTCCTTATGCCATCACAGAAGTATACTGTGATGTATATACTACATATAATAAATAATTATATGGTTTTTTAATATATATTTATATTTTTATCTATTATATGTATTTATGTGTTTTGGATTCTTACACGAATTAAATACAGAATAAACATTTATCTAGTAAAGAATCCTACTGCAAACTCAGTAAACTTTAAACATCACATGGCATGAAACTTTTCCTGTTTGGAAGTTTGCTTTGTCACTGGTGCCTTTTCAAAAAGGTATATTTGCATGTGAATGCAGCTGAAGTGGGTCTTGAAATGACTTCCTCCTCTGCTTCCCTAATGCTGTCCCATGTTCAGTTTCATCCTATTGCAGAAATAAAGGGACATGAAGAAGGCTATAGTAAGTGGATTTGGGAATAAAATCCAAGTGCTAGTAGCGTGAAGTTCTCTGCCCTGGATTCTCTGATTCTGTCCTTCACAGCTGTGTTTTCTGGTGCCGTAAAACTCTGAGAGGCAATAAATTCACTTCAGCTCCACTAAACAGAAATATTGCTCTCCCTTTTACACTGTGACAAGATATTCTTGAAACCGAGTTTAGTCCTTTGAATTTCTGGAAGGACAGCTAATATTTTTCTCTCAGACATTCATCCTATTATCTCCAGCCTTGCTGTGAGAATGGAGCGAGTCAGCAGCGTGGTGTGGGCTGGAATATTTATGAGGAAATTGCAGATACTTGAAACAAGTTCCTTTCTCTGAGAAACGCACAGTGAAATTAATATGGTTGTAGAGGCTGCTTACACTAGAACAGACAACATTAGTGGGCTGATGTAAAAATAATGCTGTGTAGAAGACCTTGTGTGTGTCTGTGGTTAACATGCTGCTGTGGAGTCAGATTACATCGCCAGCAGAAACTTCCTGTGTGCTTTAAAGCAAGTTACTGGTTCTTACTGAGATTCTCATCTCTCTTTTAAACAGAAATACTCTTTTGCTTCACAGGATCCTATGAAAACAGGTACACTGCAATACTCGGTGCCATTGCATGCAGAGCACATCAGTGCCTTATTGGGTGATATTTAGTGTAATTAGACTCAAACCTCCTCCCCTTTTTGGCCAAGTGAAAAAAAAGTAGAATTTGAGAGTGCTCCGCCTTTCAAAGCTGGTGTGTGAGCAGTGTGTCTGCTGCTCATACAGTGAGCTCTGGCAAGCAATATATCCCTGGGGGCATTCTGATTTCATGTAGTTGAGAGAACAATGCTGCACAGGGCCATGGATGGGAAGAGCTTTTCTGAGCCTTCTGAAAGAAGAGAGTTGCATATTGGCAGAAAAAGCCAGACATGAAATGAAGAGTCACATAAAACCTGTCAGCTCTGATATCTGCTGTTGGGCAGCAAGGCTCCATGGTTGTATCTGGAGAGGCTGGATCCGAGGCCAGTGGTCTGAGGTTCAGCAAGGCCAAGTGCCGGGTCCTGTCCTTGGGTCACAACAGCCCCTGCAGCTCCAGGCTGAGCCAGAGGGGCTGGGAAGGACCCGGCAGGAAAGGCCCTGGGGGTGCTGGTGGCAGCAGCTGAACAGGAGCCCAGGTGGGCAAGAAGGACCAGGGCACCCAGGCCTGTTCCAGCCATGGTGGGGCAGCAGGACCAGGGCAGTGCCCATCCCCTGTGCTGGGCACTGGTGAAGCCCCACCTCAGCTCCTGGGGTCAGTTTTGGGCTCCTCACAACAAGAATGACCTTGAGGGGCTGGAGCATGTCCAGAGAAGGGAACGGAGCTGGGAAGGAGCTGAGGGAGTTGGGAAAGGGGCTCAGCCTGGAGAAAAGGCGGCTCAGGGGGAACCTTCTCGCTATCTACAACTCCCTGACAGGAGGGGGCAGCCAGGGGGGTCAGGCTCTGCTTCCAGGGAACAGGGACAGGACAAGAGGGAATGGTCTCAAGCTGTGCCAGGGGAAGGTTTTGACTGGATATTAGGGAAAATTTCTTCATGGAAAGGGTTGTCCAGCCCTGGCACAGGCTGCCCAGGGCAGTGATGGAATCACCATCCCTGAAGGGATTTAAAAGATATGCAGATGTGGCAGTTGTGGACTTGGTTTAGTGGTGGCCTTGGCAGTGTTAGGTTTATGTTTGGACTTGATCATCTCAAGGGTCTTTTCCAACCTAATGAGTCTGTCGATCCATGAGAGCTTGAGAAGTTCCTGTACATTCCTCTAGCTGTATGTGAATGGTCATTTTTCCTTGCTGTTAAACACCAAAGGCAGGAACAAACCCAAAACCTCCTGTTCTTGTTTTCTCTCCATTACAGAAACAGGAGGTGTGTGGGAACCTGACTTTGCAGCATCATATGCTTGAACCAGTGCAAAGGATTCCTCGTTATGAGCTTCTCCTGAAGGACTATTTAAAGAAACTTCCGGAAGAATCTCCAGACAGGAAAGATGCTGAAAGTACACGTAAACTCCTTTCTGTCTAAAAGCTCAATGAAATCTTGGGCAGTTTTTTCTTCACATGTTCAGATATTTACAACCAGGACTATGTTAGAAATGGAGATTTGAATTAATCAAATTACGGCCAAGCAAAAGGATTTTGAATGCTTCTGGAGTTGAGAAGAAAAGGGTTGGAATGCCAGCTCTAGGAATGAAAGCAGCTTTGGCAAATGAACGGTGACAATATGTTGACGTTTGCTGTAGTTGAACATCTGACATTTTTATTTAATCCATTGTGTGGCCAAGGACAAAGACAGGAGGACATCCTTGCAATAGCCAGAGGAAGAAAGGAAGAATTGTTTTAAATTTGTATTGTATTTAACTGTGTATTTCTTGGCAAGAAAGCCTGTTAGACTCTGTTTATATGGTGAAACAGGGGAAATAGACTTCTCTTGATTACGAGGAGTTTTTGATCTCAACCAAAAGAGGGTCCATATTACCATAAGCAGGCAAGCCCTGTTTTAGGAAAACAGTCTTAAAAATATGCTTGGGAAGACTTAAGTGAGACTTAACTTTTAGTAGGTGATTCCTAGACCGCGAGGGTTTTTTGTCACTGTGCTTTGGCTCATCTAAATTTTTAGGAGAGAAAGATGAGACGTAGATCAGCTGAATATGCAGAAGTGATTGTGTCTATAATTGCTTATGTAACATCATAAGGAAGGAAAAACAATAATCAGAGAGGTGAACCCATCCCCCAAGGTGCCACTACAAGGTATAATCTAGAGAATGCATAACCGTTGACACCTTTATTGCAGAGTCACTGGAGCTGATATCGACAGCAGCGAACCATTCCAATGCAGCCATCCGGAAGATGGTGAGTAGCAATTCCAGAATGGAATCGTGATCTGACTGAAACACTTGGCTAAACTGAGGGCCTCCTACTGCAACAGGCTCAGTACGGTAGACTGGGGAGGAATACCTGACTGTCAGTCAGACTTTAAACATGTGTTGGATGTCTGAGCTCTTTTTACTGTAAATGCAGTTTCTGTATATTGTTTGTCTTAAATTCCACTTCCCTCATTCTTAAGGACCCAATGAGTTGGGAAAGGAAGTCTTCATAAAACTCATTATTTGCTTTTCCTTGAAAAATGTTGAAAGTATTCCAATTAGGTCCATTCACAAGGTGTCCTTGCAGATTTTCACACTAGTTTTTTAGTCCTGCAGGTCTTCAACAGAATGAAGGTTGCTTTCATTTGATTTTAGCTCATCTTAAGTGCACAGAATGTGCATTTTGCATGCATCGGTAGCTTTGGAAAGCTGTGCTTCAAAAGCTGGGCAGTCAGACTGTGGAGATTTCGGACATGAGCACGTTTTACATATAGACGAGCCAGTGCATTACCATTAAAGTAAAAGGGCTTTATAGCTGCAGATGTGCACCCAGGTGTCTCAGGACATTTTGTATCTAACAGACCTGAAATGCTCTGTATCTGTCTTAGCACCCTCTGGCCATTTGGGGGTGCAAAGTTTATATTCCCTTCCCTATCAGACCATTACTTCCTCTCCCAGCTGGTGGGGACACTGAGAGACCACGTTTCCTGTGGCTGCTATGGGGAAGTAACCAGCTGATGTCTGTGTATTGTCAGTATGTCTGAAAACAGTTAGGAAACCATCTGTTTCTATTTGAGTCTAGCATGTACTCGTGATAAGGATATATTTTAGTGGAAAATTTTCTGGTTTGGGGCCTCTAACAACTCTTCTCTGGAGGGCTATGTACAGTATCTCTGCAGACATCAGGAATATGAAACAACTGGCTTATTGGTTTTTGTTTCAGTTGCTTTTTGTGTCAGTACACAAGAATCCATTGGAAAAGGCTGCTATAATAATTTTGCTGCGTGAGGTCCAAGCCAAACTAAAAGGAAAGCGAGTGCTGTAGCAAAACCTCCAAAAGTTAGTGGAGGGTTGAATTAATTGTTGGCTGCTTTCTCCTGTCGTCGTGCAGTAGAAGAAATAAATCATGCTTCCAAAGCTGACTTTTCCTAAAAGTGCAAATATTCCTCAGGTTTTGGATCTATTTTTGTGTTCTAGTTTCTCCTTTAAAAAATACATAGTTTGATAAGGTCACTGTTGTTTGTTTGCTTTTTGTTTATTTGTAAAATTAGTGGAATCTCTTGCTCATCGTCCCATTTGGTGGAAAAAATCTGCTGCCTTTTGGGGATTAGATGATTTACTTACTTGTTTTAGTCCACAGCCTCCACCTTCCATTTTGTTTGCAGTATGTTCATTTTAATGGTTTGAGTTTTTGTTTCTTTTTTGGTGGTTTTTTTTTTTTCTGCTGTTCATTTCTTTAATTGCTGGTCAGAAGAATTGATTAAGACAGGAACTGGTGTGATGTGTATTTGTTGTGAGAATTCTCAAGTCTTATGGGGGTAAACGAAGAGTGTAAAGACCTGGAATTCCAGCTTAATCTATAGGTAGGCAGACATTTGATTTAGAGATGTGTTCAGTCCTATCTATATTTGGGTGTAATTAGACTGATCTTGGTCCTCAATTCCTGACCTTTCCAAAGGCTGTAATTCAGGAGCAAGATGTACATACCTTCCTTATTTTGACTTGCTAAAGCTTGTGCACTGCTTAATAAGGCAGCTGCAAGTGGGTCAATGAGTCACCTTTATCCATTTGAATACTGTGTAGAGGGACTTTAATATTTAGATGTCTTAATGTAAAGTAGAAACAGTGGTTTGCTGAAAAGGAAATAGTAATCCCTTCATAAAGAATTTTGACCAAGATACAAGGATGCCTTTATGACATTAAAAGTATATTTCAAGCATTTTGGCTGGCCTATTTCAGAGGTACTTTTGGCCATGGAGGCCCTGCATAGGACTGCAGCATTCCCCAGACAGCTGAGGTTTTAGACTTAGCTTAGAGCTGTGGAATGTGACCGTGCTTCCTGATAGCGACCTACCTCCAATTGTATCAGTAACGAACACAAGAGGTGACACTTCTCAGAAGCTGAAAAATTATCATATTGTGGCAGAAATCTTAGTCTGAAACATGGGGTGGAAACTGATTTAATAAATTAAAACTTGGAAATTATTTGGTAACGTACACGTCTCCAATTTGGCTATTGATTTTATTGGACATTTCTTCTAAAGTTCCAAAGATTAATATTTGGACTTGATGATCTTAGAGATCTATTTCAACCTTTATGATTCTGTGATACATATTTATTGTTGAATAATAGTAGTCTAAAAATATAAAATAAACTGATCTCAAAATGCCATTAAATAATACAATCCAGGTATAACTAATCCAGTACAACTACTCCAGAGTGGGGAATAGTACTGAAGAGTATGAAACAGATTGTAATATAAATGCAAAGCTATAGCAGAAGTGAAAGACTGTTTTCATTCAACTGACATGAATTTACCACAGAAATGATAGAGTGGGCAATAGACCACATGGAATAATTTTTTTAAATTTAAATTGCTGGGGGTTTTACCTGCAGGAAAAGATGCACAAGCTTTTGGAAGTCTATGAGCGCCTGGGTGGTGAAGAAGATATTGTTAACCCAGCCAACGAGCTCATTAAAGAAGGACACATTCAGAAACTTTCAGCAAAGAATGGCACAGCACAGGATAGGTATTTATTCCTGGTGAGTATTTTAGTTGCTCTTTTATTTTCAGAGTTGTGCTCTGGTTGGATGGGCCTTAGAGCAAACTGGTCTAGTGGAAGCGGGCCCTTCTCATGGCAGGGGTGGAATGAGATAGGCTTTAAGGTCCCTTTCAACCCAAACCACCCTTTGAATCTATGGTTCTGTGGTACTTTTCCATCTTCCTAAGCTCAAAGACAAAAAGCATTCATCAGCTGAGCCCAGCTACTCCTTCTGAGCAGCAGTTTTCTCTTGAAGCTTTTTCCTCAAGGATTTCCTTCTTTCTTCCATGCTGTGCCTTTGCCTTTGACATGCCCAAAGGGGCATCTCCCTCCTGAGAGGCTGGGTTTTTGCAGAGTGCCACAGGAGGTGCTTTCCAGCCAAACCACTTTGCTGGAGGAGATGGCCAGCTCTTGCTGGCACTGGGAGTAGAGCTCTCATGCTTCCAAGGCAGTCAAATTCAGAGGGAGGGGCAGAAGGGAGAAGTGACTGGCTGACAGGTTTCTGTCTGCCCACTTCTTTCGGTAATGATCCATCAGCCTCACTTTCACCTTAAATCTCTTCTGGAGAACTATGTCTTGGAGTAAAACACACCAGAGCCCTAAACCTTCACAATGCAGGCTGTGTCCAGCATGTAACCCCCTGAGTTAAACTCTTTCCTTATTGCAGTTTAACAGCATGGTTCTGTACTGTGTGCCAAAACTGAGGCTGATCGGCCAGAAGTTCAGTGTCCGAGAGAAGATGGACATTGCAGGACTGCAGGTTTGCATCTCTTCTTTTCCCTCTTTTTTTTGATAGCTTCTTGATAGCTTCCTGATCCCTGCTGAATCCAAGCACATAACATTACATTAATGTAAAAATATAATAAAATTCTAAAATCCAGCTTTGGATCACTTTGGATCAATGCAGCTTTTCCACTACGAGGAAGACCTTAAGGTGCTGGAGTGTGTCCAGAGAAGCACAACAGAGCTGGGGAAGGGTCTGGAGCACAAGTCTGATGAGAGAGCTGGGGTGGATTCTGTCTGGAGATAAGGAGCGAGACCTTCTTGCTTTCTACAACTGCCTGAAATGTGGGTGTAGCCAGGTGAGGGCTGGCGTCTTCTTACAGGTGACAGGATGAGAGGAAGCAGCCTCAAGTTGCACCAAGGGAAGTTTAAGTTGGATATTAGGGAATATTTCTTCGCTGAAATGGTTGTCCAGCCCTGGCACAGGCTGCCCAGGGAAGTGGTGAAGTCACCATCTCTGGCAGTGTTCAAAAAACATGTGGATGTGGCACTTGAGAACATGGTTTTGTGGTGAATGTGATGGTGCTGTTTTGACGGTTGGACTTGATGACCTTAAGTCTTTTCCAACCTTAACAATTCTATGATTGTATCTCTTTTTGGTTTTTTTGGTTGGTTGGTGTTACAAACCAGTTTAACACAGAAGACCAAAGAAAATAAGCTTCTGTGAATAAAATGGATCGAACGCAGATAGGTTCAAAATATACCCCAAAATGTGATTAAAACCAAATGAGTTTAGATCTTGGTGCCAAAAAAAGTGATGCATTTTATTTAATAGTAAAAGAGGCATAGAGAAAGAAAGAAAAGAAGGAAAGAAAGAAATAGAGAAGAGGTGTGCATGGGTTGGGGGGACAGAGAGAGAGTGACAGGGGTTAGGTAGGAACAGATCACCCTTCCGGGGGTCCCAACAATGTCTCATTGCTCCCCTCCATCTGGTCTTCTTGGTGGTGAGGGTCCCCTGCTGTCACCACCATGCCAAAAAGTATAGAATCCAGTGGATTAATGCAGGTGGGAAGGCCTGCCCTGTGGAGAGCTAGTTTGACACTGTCCCTTGCAACACTGTGGATGTGTTGCATCACGTTGCAGTGCTCTGGTGCAGAGTCTGGGGACCCCTTTGGGGGAGCCTTTGATGGGCCATGACTCTGCTGCCCTTCTTGTGGATGTGGCTTTCCCCAAGGTGAAGAGGCCCACAGCTGAGCTCCTCTGCACCCCAGACGATGGGCATTCACTGCTCAGACCAGAGGCTTTTCCACTTCACACCCAAAACCTCTCCTGCCCCCACCCTTTAGTGTGAGGGTCTCTTCGAGCCTGGCAGCTAATAGCCCCAGGGCTGTGGTCTCCACCCGGAAGGTGCTAAGCCTGATCCCTCAGTTAATGGATTATTCTCCCCTGAGTCACTTTATCTTATCTTCATCAATGAGCAGCATAGGGCTCCATTCAGGGTTTTGGTAGTTTTCTCTGCAGCTTTTGTACAGTTTTGCTATAATAGGCAAAAGTCCTTCATGAAAGTGTTTAAACTATAAATCACAACATTTCAGTCTCCGACAGTTGGGGTTTTTAAATTTTTATAAGAACCATTCAAAGGGGAGTAGAATAATAACAGGTGACTGTGTGTGACGTGTTTGGATTGAGAGCCCTGCCTTGTCCCCTGGCTGGCACAGGAGCCACTTTCTCCCCCTACTGCTGTAGGAGTCTGGTTGGTGATACAGACCCACACATTTTGTAGCAAGACAGGTAATTATGGAAACACTCCCTTATTTTTTCTACTTCTATACTTTATTCCAAATGATCCTTTCGACTAAGCATTTCAGAGAATGACTATATTTGTAAGTCATTAAAAATGTTGGAAAGACAAGGTCAATGAGTAAAGAGCTGATGTGCTTTTTACAGGTCCAAGAAATTGCCAAGCAAAATGTGGCTCATACATTTTCCATAACAGGAAAAAAGAGGTCATTGGAACTACAAGCCAGGTATGGTACTTGTTCTGTCTTTGAAGGTTTGTGAATATGTATGGAGAAATTGATCTATGGGCTGTGAGAGTGTGACAGCTTTAAATCACAAGGTGAGCAGCAGAGGTGGGTAACTTAGATATGCAAGAGAATGTTGGTCCTAAGTCAAAGTGTGTTGATTGCCTTTATTGAATGCTTGCAGTATTTAAAGTAGTGCTTGTGGGGTCCACTGTGTCAACAAGTCAAATATTTTGACACTTGGTAATAATTATTGTCAATAATTATTAATAATGTTTATAAAATAGTGGATAACAAAGCTAAAAATCTAATGGATATAAAGCTGTGAAACTGTGAATTGAATTAACTGAAAATATTGTAAGTAGAATGATGATGCTTTCTCTATCTTTCTTTTGTTTTAACAGGACAGAAGAGGAGAAGAGGGAATGGATTAATGTTAGTACAACCCACCAATGATAAGGAGGGCAATAACCATGCAGGCAGCATCTAAAATTATCATTTTGGGGTTCTGAATTAACGTGGCTGTGCAGGGAAGCTGGGTGGGCCAGTCTGGCGGAGCTGCTCATGGAGAAATGTGGAGTCCAGTCATGGTCCCAATGATGACCAGCTGGCCCCAGAAAGTATCTGGGAGCTCAAACTGGGCTCCCTTTTCCTGCATTCCTCAAGCCCAGTAGGAGAAGAGACTGAGGCATCAGACCTTGTATACTCTTCCATTTTGACTTGTAGAGACACTGTCTGATGGCAGTCTTAGTTTTTAACTTAAACAATAATAGGTTAACACCACCACTTAAGGTTTTTAAGTTTCCCTTTAATTTATACAAGTGTAAGGGTTTTTCACCAAACGATAATCCTACCCATCTTCCTATGAGAGAATTTTTTTTGGTTATGCTTCTCATCTTAGCTGACATTTTTGTCTCAGGTGATTCAAGCCACAATAGAAAAGCACAAACAGAACAGTGAGACATTCAGAGCTTTCAATAGCTCTTTTTCACAAGAGGAGGAGCATCTTCCTGATTCCTCAGTAAGTACCAGTGCTTCGTTCTCCTTTGCCAGAGCAGTTTTACCAGCAGTTAAGGCTTGCACAGCTAACTTTAAAATAGTGGAGTCTTGTTCTGGATTTTTATATGACATTACAGGGCAGTCATCTCCATTTCTCTGGCTCTCAAATGTGTATCAGTCGCAGTTACTCAGCTGTGCAGATACGGAATAAATTACCCAGGGCAATTCAACTCCAGAGACCCATCAGTCATGTTTTCCAGGCTGGTGGCTTTTTTTAGCAGAACAGGTGTAATTCCTCAATGTTATGAGTGCTTAGCTGTTTGGAATGTTGTTTTTGTGGCTGGGAAATTTTGTTCATTACTTTTCCCCATCTTATCAGAGATGCATTTTGGGATTATTTCTTTGATATAATCAAAGAAATATTTTATTATTATTTAAAATATTTTAAAGAATCAGAATGAAAATTATGCATTTTAAAAGGATTTTAAAATGCTGTCTTATAAATAGTAAATACATTTCAGAAAAAATACTCTTCAACTAAATATGCAAAATAGTCTTGAAAGTTTATTGTTTCTCTTCAGCTGTAAGGTAACACTCTGTGTTGGTTTGCTAGGAATTCAGTTTTAGAAGTATTCACATCAGGACAGTATCTCTCCATTCAACTTGAAAATGATGGTGATAACCTTAGCCACAGGCATTTGCTACAAGCTAAAGAGGAATAGGGCCTGGGAGAGCAAAATATTTCGGAATATCATGCAGTGCTGCCTGTGACTTTATGACTTCAGACATGGTAGATCTTGGAGCAGAGGGAGAGAAGGTCCATTTGCAGAGGTTGAACTTTGGGAGTTTTTTATCTTCCCCCTCCCCTGCCTCCTAAACTGTTTGTTTGGGGGTTTTTTTTGTTTTGGTACCTAACCATTTTTGACATCTCTCCTTGGAGATTCAGGACTGATTCGGTGGCTCAATAATCTGGATTTTTTATCCGCCTGATTTCCCAGGGGCCTCAGGAGAGATGTTGGAGATGCCTTTCATCCCAGCATAATCAGATTGCCAGTGAAGATCTTTGCAACACTCTGTAGTCTAGAATACTGCTACTGATAGCAGCCAGCAATGAGCCATTTTCAGAATGTGGCATAGTTTACTTATCCTGAGGTACTCAACAGCTGAAAATACTTCAAAAAAAATAGAAAATACTCAATTCTTGCCTATATTTTTCAGTTAACTCACGGCTGCATTCAGAGCCAGGATGCTTTGATGGAAAAAAATCTTTTGCTAATAAGCAAAGTAATCAGCACACTTCTTTCTATGTAATTAAGACACAACATCTGGTCAACTTCATTATTATTATCTTGCTTTGTAAATTCAATTTGATTTTGCTTCTGTGTTCATGGTGTAGCCACATATTTATAGTATTCATAAAAGTCAAGCAGAACAGGAGTCTGGTTTATCCCTGGCTGTGATATTAAGGAAGTCTGTACTGTAATTTCTTTAAGGCCAGAATACTAACCTGCATATTAGGAGATTAGCTTCTCTAGATAATCAGCTTTGAAAACCATTGTAACAGCTAAATGTGACAGAAATTGCTGCCCGTTAAAATGAGCTGAAGTTGCTCCTGTAAGGAAAACTGGACAAATACTGAGAACATTCTTAACTGCAATATGCTGCACTGGGTAGCACCCACCATACATATCATGTGTGGAATACTGGGCAGCAACTTTAGAGGAAAAAGTGATCCTTTTTTTCTCATGAGTCAAGAAATAGATATGCACTCATGGATTCCTGGCTGGATCTGTAGCAGCTACTAGAAATCAGCCTGTGAAAAGAGTCAAATTGTTTTTCTCCCATCCTTGGCCATACATTTACTATATTATAGTGCTTAGGCTGGTTGCAGCTCCTGATCAGTGCACGCAATTCTGACCATGCTTGTGTTTCCTTGCTGACTCACATAAGCTCATACCAGCATTTTAGGTTGATGTCAGCCTGAAATCTGCCTACAGAAGACTTGTGGTTTCTGGGAGGTGCAGAAATCTGAAATTTGACCTGATTCTTAAGATTATGCCTGTACAGGCCTTCAGCAATTAATGGACTCTCACCTGTCAGGAGGGGAATATTCAGTGTCATTGCCCATCAGTGCCAGGCAGGGTAATGGTAGCTGTAGTCTTTTTAAAAAGTCTTTTTAGAAAGCTTTCAGGTTCCTTTGTGGTTTAGTTCCTCCATTTTCACCTGCATCATTTCCGGGCTATGTGAAGGGTGTTTTTAAAGCCATCTAAAAATGTTCCCAAGGAAAAGGGCCTCTTTCACCACTGCTTCATCTCAGAAGACTTGGAGGCTTCTAGTGTGGCAAAGGACCCAGTTTGTGCAGTCTTGGAAGGCTGGCAAGGAAAAGTGCTGCAGAGAGCTGAGCTCTGTGGAAGTGACATCCCCAAGATTTGAGATTGAGAATGCTTCTATTAGTTAAATCATGATTGTTAGATGCTGAATAGATATTATTTCACTCTGCTGTTTCTGTCCCCATAGATCTGGGGTGCTTCTGACAAACATGTCAGTAACCATTCTTACCAGATCTTAGGCACTGTGAGTGGTAATGGTAACGTAACAGGGAGAAGCCCTTTTAAAATATTTTCCAGGCAAGAGTAGAGGGTATTTGATTTTTAGCCCATTATTGCAAATAAAAAAACAGACATGGGGATCTGAATAGGCAGCTGGAGAAATTTATTCTTTTCCCTAAATTTGCTGGGGGTTTTCTCAATCTCTTCTTCAAACCCTGTTTTTTTCTCCACATTTTTCTTTTTCCAAGTCTTGTCACAGCACACAGATGTCCTTTTACTACGCAAAGTAAAACCCTGGGTTGATTAGAATTCCAGTGAAAAGAACACCCTTTGCAAAGGACTGAGGAACAGATAATGTGACCACCTTAGGGTTGCTGGGTTTTTGCAGAGGCAGAAATAGCTGGTTAGAGCTGAGTAGTGATGCTTCCCTTAATTTAATCAAATTCCCCGAGGAAGCGCTCTAGGGAGACACAGCCCTGGCCCTAGGGGATGCATTTGCTCCTTTCCTTGTTCTAAAGAGTTGATTGCTTGTATGAGAATATAAATACATTCAATGAGGCATCAGAATTAATAGCTCTTCAATTTGGCCTCTTAAAGAGGTATTAAACCTTTTTGCTTTAAAATGAAATGACGCCAGAGTGCCAAAATGCACTGGCCATTTGGATAATCTCAAGAGATGTTGTCTGCTTGATAAAGGAAGTATGATCTATGGGAATAAGAGGAGAATTTATCATGAAGAATCTAATAGTTTGAGAACCCTGTGTAAACTAGCAAACTCTGTAGCCTATGATTTTGGTACTCAATGTACAAAGCTTGTTATTTGCCCTCTATATGTATTGAATACTATTGAATGTATATGTAAGTATGGCATACATATAGATATATGAACTCTATATGAATATATATAGATATACAAGCATCTGTGTGTGTTTAGTACATATACTTCTCTATGATTGAATAAAAAGAGATGCCACTTTGCACTTATTTAGGGATTGAGAGGTATTGCAAAGAAGAAAAACTTAACTGAGTAGTGCTTGAATGGAGTAAATTTTGTTCCTCTCAGAATCAAGCGCCTTCACAGAGCCTTTGCTGTTTTGGCTGGCAGGCTCCGATACAGCAGTGTCCTTCAAACCACGGCACTGCCTTTCTGCAGCATGTGGGGGACAGGCACAGTTTGTACCCAAAGGCAGGTTGGCAATTCAGTGCCATCTGTAAGGTCATCCACATCAGAGCTCACCCCATATTTGAGGGTGGCTGAGCACATGTGCGACATATGCACCTGGTCTGGTGGAAGTTGTGCCTGCTCATGGCAGGGGGCTGGAACAAGATGAGCTTTAAGGTCCCTTTTGACTCAGCTCATTCTATGATTCTGTGATCTGATTATATGAATTAAAGTGTACTCACACGCAAAGAGTTGAGGGGCAGAAAGTAAACTCTCTTTCTTTTCTCTTTTTCCCCCTCCCCTTGTTTTCCTTTGTTCTGTTTTCTTTTCAGTGTTTAATATATTTGAGGAAGAATGTCCATGTTGAAACTGTTCTGTGTCATTCTGTTTCTTCTCAGATAGCCAGCACCAGCTCGGTGGAATCAATGCCAGGAGCAGATGGTGGTGGTGCATTAGGAGGGGTGAGTAATTTGAAGCTAATACTTTAGTCAGAGCAGTGTTGGGAGGTGGGTTACATTTGCTTTGTAGCAGGAAAAAAAAATCATACTTCAATATCGGTTTTATAGGGTTTATATCCTGCTGTGTGTGGCTGCAGCTGTGCTGTCATTAGCTTCCTGGCTAAGTTATACCCATAGCTACTTACCATTTGCAGCATCAGGGAATTTGAATCTTGCTCAGATATGTGACAAAAACCAGGAAATAGACTCTCCAACCAATTTGCTGGGTTAAAAAGCTGACATTACTTTATTAACAGTACTGGATGTGTGGGGGTTTCTCCTCAAAGCATGCATAGACTTCTTAAAGCAATATAACTCATTCAGTAACAGATATATGCTGCACGTGCATCAGAGCTGGTTCCTTCAATTTGTAGCACTGGGTTTGAGAGGAAGAGGTTTGTGTGGGCTTTTTCTTGTTTTTTGTGGGGTTTTTTGGTGTTTTCTGTTTTTTTGGGTTTTTTTTGTTTTGTTTTGTGCACACGTGTTTAAATTGTGATAGGGAGCTACACTGATTGCTTGGAGAGAGAAGGGCAAAATGAGGCCAGGTAACCTATCTGATTAATACTGTCACATTGTGTAACTCAGGATTTCATCTCCAGAACCAAATTTTGAGCAGCATTTCTTCCACAGAATGCTTTCCATGTTTCTGCTCGTGCAGAGGAAGAGATGATAGTACTTTTGTACATCTCTGACCTGTAAAAAATTGGCTGCCATGAAAGCAAAATATACTTTCAAAGGTATTTTGCTCAGTACAAGGACTATGACTGCTGCTGAGTCAAACCCAAGGGTTTGAGTCCTTAATAAAGTCCAATTTTCATCTCGCTCTTCTAGTACAAAAGATTTTCAGGAAATGCCTAGGGTTGGTTGAATTTACTGAACACTAGCCTCAACAAGAACAAACAACCACCAAAAATACCCTTACCTGTAGAGATGTGCTATAGGATATTATGTATTAGCATAGACGATTTCAGTAACAAAGGAGCCATTTAGCAGCTCTTCCGGACCTCTGGCCAAGCTTGGAAGGGTGCACAAACTTCTGGCAGAGTGCACAGAGTGCCAATGCAAAGCTGTTAAAGGAGCCAGCAACCTGACCTATAAAAAAACGGGTTATAAGTGTTTGTGATTAATGTGCTCCTTGGTGATTATTTTTTGTTCTCAGTTCATATTTTTGCTTAAAATTTTTTCCTTTTTTTATAGTCAGTTTTGTGATTAGTGCATTGTGCCTTGAGTTACAGATGCTGTATTGAGTGAGCTACTTAAAAAAAAAGATGTTTTATAGTATTAAAAAAAAAAAAAACAACAACAAACCCACATAAAATTTTTAGTTGCTCTTAAGTATATTTGGGAAATGTAAATTTTATTTGTAATTAAATAAAAAGTTGTATCTTTTTAGTTGATTATAAATAGTCATGTCAGGGATTTGCATAGCATATCTTGATATGTTAAGTAATTTTCCTGAAGTCATGTATTTAAAGAAAAATTTAATTCCTGACATAGAAATAAAAATGGAGTTGATGAAAAAGACAAAGTTAAAAATACCTGAAATTGTGTAATGTTGATTCTGGGCTCTAATTTTGCTAAAAATGGATAATATCAATGTTAATAATGAATAAAAATGTTAGTTGCACCTTCAGAAAAGATGAATTTTTAGTGCTGTCATCCCTTTAGTAATAGCTCAGTGAGAGCACAAGCACATCGTGTGCTCAACAGATTCACATGCAAACCACTTGGTGGTAGTGGTGGCCAGCAAACTGGGAGCTCCTCCCTGTGCTTCCCCAGCCTGCTCTAGCGGCTTCTGGGATTTTCTTCAGTGCCCACGTTTTCATAATGAGATAGTGAAATTCTACTGCAGGAAGGATCATCTGCTTGTCTACAGCATCATGGTACCTCTTTGCTGAATTGACTTGCTGCTCTGCACTGCTAGTGCAGAGCTTCTGTCTGCAGGAGGAAATGCAAACCTTGCATGTATAATGTTGGCATGTAGAGAAACAAACAAAAATATTACAAAGTACAAAATTTACTATATAACTCAAAATTATTTTTCACCTATAGTAAGCATTTCCAGAAGCACCTGCTGATGTTCTACCCCATTGTGGGTTGCTTCAAGTAGTTAATTTATAAATGGAAAATACACCTGTAAGAGCATAATGAGACGGAAAAGAATTGAAACCGCTTTGTAGCTCATATGTCTGCTCATGTAAGAGTCTCATCAGTCTGTGTCTGTGAGTTACATGAACAACATAGGAGCTGAATTTCTACCTGCTGGCCCAGACAGAATGAAGTATCTGGCACAGAGAAGCTGCCCCATCCCTGGAAGTGTCCAAGGCCAGGCTGGACGAGGCTTGGAGCAAGCTGGGATAGTGGAAGGTGCCCCTGCCTGTGGCAGGGCGGTGGATGAGATGAGCTTTAAGGTCACTTCCAACCCAAACCATTCTGGGACTGTGTGATTCTCTGACTATATAGCAAGTAATAAATAATGGTAACAGCAGTCTCCTAAGCCCACTAGTTTTCTACCAGCTTTTTAGTGATTTTTCATTGCATTTCAGAAGCACATGGAGGCTGCATAATTCACGAAGTTCAGATGTCTGCTTACCTAAGAAGGCCAGGCACAGGCCTTCATCTTGCAGTCACATGAGTTGTACCTCTTGGTGGGTTAGATGCTATTTTTCCACCAAAATTTTAAAATTGGAGGAAACTGTCAAGATTTAGAGAGTTAAATGCAGTAGAGTAAAAGAAAATTAGCAGTCAAAACAGCCTAGTCTGAGGGAAGTAGATCCTGGCTCTGAACAGATTTTATGTGAGTGTTTTTTCCTGTCAGACTGAGCAGCTTCAAACCAGAGTTGAGTATACTGAGAAAGATGAGAAATATGACAATTATTCAAGCTCATTAGTATCAAGATGCTGAAGTGAGGGCAGCTCTGTGTTAGCACCCCTTTTAACAAACATCAGCAGTAAATAAAGTAGCTTGTGTAATAAAGGACACAGTTGCAAAGTGACTATTAGAATTATCTACAATGAACAGTGTAAGTTACAACGCATGTCCTTGTTTGCTATAAAAGCCTCTCTGTTCAGATGATCTGTTAAGAGCATGTGGCAAGGTCACCTGAGCCATCACTGGGTAGGATGAGGCTACTGCCAGTGCAGGAAGGTCTCCTCGTTTTCACAGGAATGGAAAGCAATCTTTTTAAAATTCTTTTTCAGTGTCAGCAGTTAAATAATGTATTATTGAAAAAGTCTTTCTTCTATAATAGCTCACTGGAATTTGCCAAGTAATAAAGACTCTTTCATTTTTATTATCTTTTCTGGAGCTACAATGGCAATGTTTCAAACTCTTGTGTTCTCACTGCATTCTCACAATATTGAGAAATACTGTGAAATACTGCTGGCATTCATCAAACTCTTAAAGACATCTTTATACAGGGCCTTTTTGGATTAGTAAAGTTAGTATTAAGTGCTTGTTATATGCTACAGTGTAAGTTAATGGTGTAAAATACAAGCTCATGCAGAACTGTCCTGAGAAATCTTGCCCAGTAAAAAGCTTTATGCTTTCCTTCTTTGTCCAGTATATTGGTCATGTATTCCTGGAAGTGGACACTGTCCAGACTGTTCCACTCTGAGGAGGAAGTCAAATAGAAGATCTGCTAGAGGAAATATTCAACTTGAGTCTTATCTGTGTTGTGGAGCATGCATGTAGGAGGTGATGGGTATTCCTAATGAAGTACAACCAAATTAACTAGTTTCCATACAAAGCAGCCCACTTGATTCATAGTAGAGGAACTCCAGCTTTTTTCTTATGTAGATGCCTACATGTAGGTGGCTACTGAAAGCCAAGAACTGGTTTTGTTTAGCATTTGTCGTGATTATCTTCCAGCCAGAGCTCACAGGGCTAAATGGTGCCCTCATTTTTGCTCTTGTAATTCCAGTAACGCCAGTGTAATTGTGGTTAATATAAGAATCAAAAGCCTTGTTATGCTATATGCAGATTTGCACTATTAAGACAAGAAAAAATAAGGCTGACCAGTGAGGGAATGCTCTGATCTGACAAGGGCAATCCATCCCTCCCTAGTGGAAGGATAATCAGGCTTCTAAAACATTAAATTGCATTAACATCAAAATCAGAGTGAGAAATAGCTGATGTGTGATACAAATAAAAAAGTTACTCTGGAGACGTTGCTGCTGATCAGTCAAAGCTTTTGGAACCGGCGTTATTATCTGCCTTACTTGGAGGGGTCTGATAGATCTTGGAAGGAAAGACTTGCCAATGACTCATCCTAGCCATTGTTTCATTCGGTTTCATAGTGGTTTTGACTGGTTCTTTACAAGAAAAGTGAAATACTGCTCTCTGCTCCAATGTGGGAGGACTTGGATTTGCAGACATTCTGTTTTGATGAGCAATTAATATGTGTTTTTATGGGCTTATAGTGATTTTCCTGAATGAACAAATCTGTGACTGTGCTTCACCAATCTGAATTGCCAAACATCCTATGTGCTTGAATAAAAGTTTGAAACATTGCTATTGCAGCCATAGAAAAGATAACAAAAGTGAAAAGATTCAATGAAATTGAGGTAATTAGTTGTGGGTTTGTTGTGTAACGGCATTATAAGGGAGGGTGGTTCTAGTAGCTCTACTGAAATACAATATGCTTTCCTCTGTAAGAAGGGAATCCAAGGCAGATTTGAGGAGGCTGAATGATGGGAGTGGTGTCAGCTCATAAAATTTGACAGCTTTTCTTTAATTGGCCTGAAAATCTCTATTACTGGCTTCTGTACCTTAGTCATGACTACTGAGATGAGACCTTAGGGTGAATGGCAGGATTTTCCTGGGATGGAGGGTTGTCAAGGAGCCATGATCTGTCTGTCCTACAAAAGACCTGATCTTGAAGAGCTGATTTCCAGAAAACATGTAAAATACCTCTAGCCTTTTGTTTTAGAGGAAAAGTTTATTCTCCCAGTAGTTTGCTAGATGATTATGTCAAGCAAGCAAAAATGAAGAGAGTTATCAAACCTCTCTCATGAAAGAGCTGTGCCAGAGGAACGTGGTGCATCCAATCCTTTGGGTCTCCATGTGGATGCTGCCTGGCTGGGGGTGCCCCAGTCTGGTGCCCAGGAAGTTGCTCCTCCCTTGCAAATAGCCAGCTTGGCTAGGGAGGAGGAATAGTATTTATTTATTTTGAAAAAGAAAACAAAACAGAAAATCTATTTGAAGCTCCATGTGAAGTTGTATTTTTGTGATCTGCACGTTGGCATGTTAATCATAGAATCATGGAATCGTTTGGGATGAAAGGGACCCATCTTGTTCCAACCCCACCGTGAGCAGAGACACTTTCCACTGGACTGGGTTGCTCAGAGCCGTATCCAACCTGGCCTTGAACACCTCCAGTCATGGGAAGACCAGTTTATGCTGGATCCAGTAATGCTATTCAGTTTATCGGAAAATTGTACAATAGGGTTTGCTGAGTGACTTTAGGTACCAGCTTGGATTTAGAGGCTAACCTTTCCTGGCCACCTAGATAGTGCAGGTCCCTGGTGTGGGTATCCCTGCCTTCCTGAGGAGCTTTATGCTTTGTCTTGGGCTGGGAGGGAGCCTCAGAAAACTCCTAAATTAAGTATTTGAAGTTGGGTGGTGTAAAGTCCACTCTTAACACCATTCGCTTTTTCAGTCAAGCCATTTTCCCCAAAATCTTCACACCTCCTCCCCACCAAGGGAGGGAAGTTTACAATGCACTCACGAAGTCAAGATGTACCTTAAAAAAGGAAGATGTGAGTGCTGGAAGGGAAGCTTTTCTTGAGACACCCACTTTGGCTGTTCCTCTGTCTCCTCACTGATACACAGGGAGAGGAGATTGCTCTGTGGCAGTAAGGAGACGAGGGGGCAGAGAGGGGCTGAGACCATATAATATCACCCCCAGAGATCCCTGATGGTTGAGCCAGCCATGCAGCTGAGGCAAGCAGCAGAATTATGCAAATTCTTTCCTAAAATGGTGTGAACCCCAAAAAGGATCTTTGTCAGTAGAACTCTATGAACAATTTTGTCATTATTTTATTACTATTTTTTAATCACGTACTTATGCTTTTAATTTCAGACTGATTCCTCTAGGAAATCTTCCAAATCTAAGCGAGACAAAGAGAAGCAGGCTTGTAAGAGCTGCAGTGAGAGCTTTAACTCCATCACGAAGAGGCGGCACCACTGTAAGCAGTGTGGGGCAGTAAGTATCCCAGCACACTCAGCTCTTGAGTTTCTCCTGCAGAGACCATTGAAGACAATTTTTTTTTTTCAGTGCAGTGACTAAAAGACATTCTGGCTCATGGCAAGTCATTGACAGAGCAGTTTTTTCCACTTTCTTTATTCTCTGGGAATTGGGGGAAAAGAGAAAACTGGTGCAAGGGTCACAGTTTGTGCTGGTTGAAAGGCAAATTCAGTGCCTCAGTGGGTAGAAAGGAAGGTGGTGCTTTCCCTGGGGGTGGGTGTGTATCTGGGGAGGGGGTTGTAGTTTGTTCACAGAAGCAATGGCCTTAAGACAGCCTCATTTCACCCAGACAGCAGCTCCTCTAAAATGAACAGCTGAACATGCAATATTACAAATGGTATTAAGGTATTGGAGACCATCCAAAGGAGGGCAACGAAGATGGCAAAGCAAAGCCATGTGAGGAGCAGCTGAGGGCACTTGGTCTCTTCAGCCTGGAGAAGAGGAGACTAAGGGGAGACTCACTGGGGTCAACAACTTTCTCGTGAGGGGGAGAGGAGGGGCAGACTCTGATCTCTTTCTATGATCTCTTTCCAGGACCTGAGGGAATGGCCTGAAATTGTGTCAGGGGAGGTTTAGGTTGGATATTAGAAAGAGGTTCTTCCCCCAGATTGTGGTCAGGCACTGGAACAGGCTCCCCAGGGAAGTGGTCACAACACCAAACCTGCCAGAGCTCCAGGAGCATTTGGACAACACTCTCAAGCACACAAACTCTTGGGGATGTTCTGTGTGGGGCATGGGGTTGGACTTGATGGTTCTTGTGGGTCCCTTCCAACTCAGCATACTCCATGATTCTGCATTTCTTGCCCTAAAGAAAAGTTGTGCAAAAGTGGTTTCCTCCTGCTTGAAACACCAAAGAAAATCTGTCCCACAGAGGCAAGGCTGGGTTACTGAAGGCCCTTAGCCACCTCCCCTAGTGCCATTTATCAACAGCTGAATTCCCTTTTTTTTCCTGTAAATCATAACCATGGCCAAGATGAGATGGATTTCTGCAAGATGACTTGAAACCTCATTCAGTGTTCCTAATGTAACTAAGACAGAGTAATGTTATTTAAATAACATTAGTCATTTGAAATAGGGATAAATTTTCAGCTGCAGAGAGATGTAAATGTATAGTTAAGATATTTAAAGAAACCTCAGTCTCAGCAATTGAAATTAAATTGCTGTGGAGGAGGCATTTTTACCCTAGAGTTGGGATTTTCAACTTTCTGGGTTTGTTTTTATTAATAATCATTAAGTACATTTCTGGGGGTTTAAAATATCCCATTGCAAAGTCAGTGTTACTAAAGAAGAGACAGAGAGATAACAAGAATTACATCATTAATAATTTATTGTTAAATCATTGTTTGTTGTGCAATGCCTTGTGGTGTGGCAATAGCATTCAAATTAAAGAAGTTAAAAATGCCCTCTTGCTTTTGTTTGGGTAACACTTCCTGAATTAAGACAGCCCACTTCATAGAGTAATTAAAGTCTTACAGTGAACCACGTAACAACATAGATGTATGCTGCGGGTTTGTGGTTATTATTGTACAGAAATTCAGAATGGATGTCCATCAGGCTGACACCCTGGGGACAGTTTCTCTCCCTGGAGCAGGTGTGTTAGAGACAATTTTTTAGCATGAAAACAGGTTCTGGACCTGAAGATCCAGCATTCTTTCCAAGCACTGATTCCTTGGTGCTTGGAAATGTGCCACTGCATGCTCTTGGAAGCTGAGGCAGACAAATAATTTTTAATGGATTATATTTTGGACTATGTTCTTAAAATAGTTGGTGCTTTCTGGATTCCTCAGTTCTCCAGGATGTCCTTGATTGATGAGGAATGTCAGCCACTTTCACTCTGAAAATCAGTCCTTCCTAAACCATTAAAAAGCACTAATTGCTTCATCAACTTAAGCTCTTTTTGACTTATAAAAGCTTATAAGAAAAGACAAGAAAAGCAAACTTCATGATGTTAGTCATACAGTATTTCCCCAAAGGCATAAGTTTTCTTTAATTTGGTATATGGCATGGGATCACAAACAAGTTAATTATTAATGGAGTTAAATATAATGAATATTTTATTGGTCTCTCTATCTTAAGTTTACATTAGCTTTCATAGAATTTTACTTAAATAACAACCATTCTGCAAGTCGATTTCTCTGATAAAGGGTTGTGTTTTAAGCATGGCTAATTAAACACCATCTGTTTTTTACAGGTGATCTGTGCAAAATGCTCTGAATTTAAGTCACTTGCAGATAACAGCCGCCATAATCGAGTGTGTAAAGAGTGCTTCCTGCAGCTTCCAGCAAGCCCGTGCAGCCCTGGGGTGGAAGCAGTTGGAGAACAGAAGAAAAGACTAGCTGCAGAGGTACAGTCTTTGGCTAAGAAACTTTGTGAGGCTCTCTCTTTTTTTTAGTGTATCTATTAAAACCAAATCAAATTGGTTTTCTTTTCTACCCCACCATGATATTTAATCCTCTGACCTATAACTGGCATTGAACATGCCTGCAGACTGGATGCTGTTTGCAGATGGTGAGCATTCATCATAGGATGCTGATCGCACAGGGACGCACACAGGTTTGGCAGCTAAGCTTCAGCTTTCAAAGTTACAAAAAAGAAGGAAAAAACTCTGACTTCTTTTTATTGTGGTGCAATCTTGAGTTGCACAGTGACTGTTCGAAAAATAAGATCTGATTTTTCACTTTTAGTGCCATGTAGTAGATACTTTTGCACTCTCTGTTTCACATCCTGTCAAAATACTATTGAAATTAATTTTTTTCTTAGTTGATTGGTTGGACACTGGGACAGACTGCCCAAGGAAGTGGTCACAGCACCAAGCCTGTGCTTGTGGGTCCCTTCCAACTCAGGTTTCTATGGTTCTGTGATTCTTAGACCCTGCCCTGCTCTGCTTCCCAGCATGCTGTATTTTGTTCCAGGCTACTAAATGTACCTGAGCAGGCAAACTTACACCAGCATGGTGTCCCAGAGTGAACACTGTTGCTTGGGGGCTTTGTCAGCTTTATACCCAAATGCATCCAAGATCTCAGCAATAGAGTGGGGTAAAGTTGCAGGTCCACATTGCCCTGCCCTGGGTCTGTAGAGCCCAGAGAAAGTTCTGGAACCGGAACCTGACCCCATCAAAACCTTCAGATGTGATATCAGATATTCCCCTCTGTGACAGGGGGTTGAACGAGATGATCTTTACAGTCCCTTCTGACCCAAACCATTCTGTGATATATGCTCCTGCTATGCCTACAGATGATGAGCTCTTCATGGGTGTCTATACAGTCTGTGGTGTCTCATGACAAATTTTACAGCACTGTTTCAGTAGGAAAAGTTTCAGGTGAAAACCTGCACCTACACAGGGAAGAGAGAGCACTGTTAATCTGAAAAGCTGAGAGGCAAACCAATGAAATGTGACCCATGGCTTTAATTCAGAAAGCAGATTACAGCAAAAAGCTTTAAAAACCCAAAGAAAAGTGTAGTTTTTCCCTCCTCTGCTCAGTCTTCTAGGTTTTTTGTTAAATCTTCAAAGGATGAGGTAAAATGCAAGAAAGAAAATAATGTATGGAAAGAAAAGATCAGACTCAGGCTTTTTCTTTCCCTTCTGTTTACATTAAACTTTCTTAACAGGCTTAGTAGCAGCTGAGGAGATTGCCACTTAACAAATGTTATTACCAGCTGCCAGAAATCTTCAGGAGACTTCTGTGAAAATCCTAATGCAAACAGGAATTTTGATTTTCTTTGCTTTCTATCAGAACACAACAATTTCTTCCAATCTTTTTTTGCACCCTGATTTGGTTCCATCCATGCACAAGAGGATCTGTTAATAAACCCTTTACATTAATTTGAAGTAATCTCCCAGCCTACTTTGCTAAGCAAGAAATGAGCTGCATCATCTTAGTTACCATTCTCAATTTACTGGGTGGAAGTTGAATTTAGCTTCATGTCTGCTGGGAATGGTGGTTCAGCCTCTGCCTCAGTTACATGGAATTATGCTATTTCTTAATTGTATATAATAATTACTAATTTTTTACTTGATTATGGCCTATCCAACATTTGCCCTCAAGTGTTATTTGACTCTGCACAACTTGAGTATTTTATATTTAATTCTAAGTATTTTGCACACTTAAACATCAATGGAAACAGCTCTGTTTTGTTTTTTCCCCCCCTTCATCCAGAAGCAAAGCATCCTTGCAGCTGAAAACAGCCTCTTCAGCAGCTACCTCCAGTTCCTTGAAAAAGGGAAGACTTGGTACAAAATGTGGGTGACCATCCCCAAGAGTGAACCTCTTGTTCTGTATCTGCAAGGAAGCAGCCAGGTAAGACGGCATTCACGAGGGTTAACACACAGAAAAAGAAAAGCGTAAGTTTAAATATGTTGAGCTGAGAAATGGGTCAAAGGATTTGGCTTGGTTTCAACAACAGAACTTAATTTCCTATTCTGGATAAGGCACAAAGCCTCAGGGATTTCAGGTTACCTTGTTACCTGTACTTACTGCTGATACAGTTGTGAGCAAATATTGAAGCTCATTGCTTCTCCATTCAAATTTTTAGCAAAAAAAAGAAGAGAAGACAAGTAAAATTAGGTTATGCTTTGGCTTTTTTAGAGGTTTCAGACAGATGTATTCAAAGGTTTTATTACTCTGTCATTAGGGAAAGCACTTTCCTGTTAAATATATAGAACTGCAGAGGAGGCTGGATATTGCAATTGCTGGTTCAAGCTTTTTGTTTTTTAAACCTAGTTCCGGGTTGATGGGATAGAGGAATTTGTGAAAATGTAGGTGTTCTTCAGCCTGAAAAATGGTAAAGCTCCTTGTCATAGCATCACGGGGTTTTATCTTTACTTGAAATACTTACATTGATAAGAGGTTTTGTCTCTAAATGTGCCGTTGACGCTAACTAGCACTTGTGTGTGATGAAAGTCAAGGGATAAAAACATCTATATCCAAAATAGAAATATCAGTTGTGCTTCCTTAGCATTGAAGAATGACAATGCTGAAGTGAGATTCCCCATATCCAGTCTGCATTTGGCATTTGACACATTTATACACAGCTTTGTTTTATCTCCCGTGTGGGATGGAAGAAGAAATGGATCTGAATTCAGCCAGCAATTACAATGCTGTAGTTGTAGTGATAAGAAGGGTTTCTTTTTATTAGCATCTCTTTGTGACTAGGAACAGTCAAGGAAATAAATTTTCCCCTTGATTTTATAAAGCATTTCAGAGTAAAGCTCACCCTGTATCTGATCAACAAATACTACACGCTATCGTTAGACCTGTGTTCATTTCCCAGCTTGTCAGCAGGAGCACCTCTGGCTTTAAACAAGCTTGTGTAATGTTTTAAACATAGTGCTCAAAGAGGCTGAAAGCTTGAATTTGGAGCTTCAGCCCCCTTGGCTCCATCTGTGGTTCCAGCCCCACACTGGGTAAGCTTCCAATCCATCCTGCACGCAGCGAGCTGCCTGGTTTCCCTCCTAGTCAGCGGGAGATGCACAGCTGAAATTACACATTGAAAAAGCAAACAGCCTCAAACAAGGCACTAAAATGAAGGCAACAAATCCAGTATTTGGCTGTCTCTGGAGCCAGGGTCTGGGGAAAGGAACAGTGCTTTAAAAAACCAAGCAGAGAGAACAGCTTCACCCGTGGAAATTTTCAACTAATGTGCCAACTGTGCCTCAGCCAAGGGCCAGTGCAAGCCCTGTATCCACACAAACCAAACCAGATTGTCTCACACTTGGGCAAAGAGAGTGGGAATAGAGGGAGAGAGGTTTAAATTCTTTGGCCTCCCTCATACAGAAACAATGTGTGTCATGTAGGAGGTGACAGGGGTGAGAACTTGAGAGGAAGCAACATCCCTTACACAGTATGATTTAGAATTTCTCCTACTGCCCAACCGCTTGTTGCGGTACAGCACAAATAATAATCCATGGACATAAATCACCTGCATCCAGTGCAAACTCAATGATGCTTGATTCTGCAAGCCCCACCTGAGAGTCATGCAAAGCCACAGATGGAAGCTGGAGGAGCTTCTCTGCTTCAGTTGCTGTGTACTTTGTCCATGTCCTGCCAAATTTGATCTTGAGCCTCTGCCGATATTATTAGTGAGATCCTATTTTTTTAGGGGAAAAGGGTGCCTTTGACACTGATTGTCAATTTTATGATAGTTAAATTCAGCGGTTAGTGTCCTCAACTATTTCAGGTATGAGATAAATCTCCCAATAAAGTGTTAAGAAAGCAGCAGGACAAGGTTGTTTATTTTACATTCCAAAACCAGGATTTGCTATCAGGAATGAGACTATAAACGACAAAAGTGAGGCCCTTCTTCAAGGGCCTGCCATTCATATTTGTATACTTCAATTTGCATCCAACTGCAGGAAAAAATTCAGAAGCAAGTCCTATTCCTTGATGTTAATCCAATATTGTTGTTAGTTCTGGTTTACATAGGATACACTAGACTTCTGAGGAAAATCTCTTCCAGAGCTTCATTACTGGAGTCTGAATGCCTGGAATCAGTTGGGAGCCACTCATGTGCTGAAATATTCTTTTCCCAGGCATAGTTCTGTTTTGCACAACCACCTCTGTGAATCTCACAGACCTCTTTAGGCCTGCAAAGAAGCATTTCAGTGCCTGAGATGTGTCTTTTGGGAATAATATTGCCACCAATAGTATTAAAGGTCTTGAAACATAGAGTAAAGCGTGACTGTAGAAGTTTGAAAGTTGGGGGATTATTGTTAAGAAGAACAGAAAGAATAGCTGCCTCTTGGGAAGAAGGAGCAAACCAAGATGAATCTGGAGCTTTGGATACAGTGAAAGCTTCTTCCTCTGCACCCCTGGCCCTCACTCCCAAGAAGGGATGCTAGTGCAGGTAGAAAGATGACTCACAAATCTAAAATAGGAAGAAAACTGCCCTTTTGCTTTAGACCCTTGTTCCAGGAGAATGAATCAATCCCCTGAGTGTTCGCAGTTCAAATCTTGCATAAGGCTTTATGCATGAGGATT
This sequence comes from Corvus hawaiiensis, assembly GCF_020740725.1. NCBI lineage: Eukaryota > Metazoa > Chordata > Aves > Passeriformes > Corvidae > Corvus > Corvus hawaiiensis. The sequence continues at coordinate 23,736,881 of NC_063223.1, read as the reverse complement.
CCCAGCTTGTTTAGATTTGGGAATCATACCAGTTTGATTTGTCTTCAAATGGAGTCAGAATTTGTACAGCTGTTTGTTGTGTTTATCTCAGTGAAATTGTAAGAATTTACTTACAAGCAAAGACCACTTCAAGTATAAGGAGCAGCAGTTTTAAGATAAATTTGTCTTGCCTTTTCAAGGGCTCCAGCTAGAGCTTCTGCCCCCCTTGGCCTTGTAAAATGCACAGCTACTTGCAAAGCTCTGACATGAACTGTACAAAGTCAAGGCTTCCAGGCTAGCTGGGAAAATAATGGTTTTTGGAGAAATATGAAGGATAAAACTAGTATAGTTAGAGCTACTATATATATATATATATATATATATATATATATATATATATATATATATATCAGATCAAGCTTGCTCCAAGAGAAAATTTTGCTTTATAAAGAAGAAAAATCCTCCATTCATCATGTAAATGTAATTTACTTTTAGAAAATAAGGGAATAGCTGAGTTTGAAATTGAGCTCAGGGTTTTTGAGAAGTATTTTTTTATTTTTGCTTGCCTGATGATCCTGTTTAGTAGAAGCTTTACCTGGCCCTGCACAAAACTCTGCCTGCCCTTTTTTTTGGACCTGAAAATCTTTGCATCACAGGAGCCTCTCAATGACTTGTGTAAGGTTGGGGTTAGATCATGGGTGGGTAAAGAGTGGAGTTTGGGTAGAAACAACCAGGGATTTTCTAAGCCCACTCAGAGGTAGGAGGGGGAAAATATAGGGGGAAAATGACAATGGTGCCACTGGTGGGTCACTGTTGTCTAAAAGAGCTGCAAAGGGCTGGGCAGTGCAAGACACACGTCTGTATGCAGGGGTGCCTGAAATAGAACAGCCTATATGGTGGAACTGAGTTGTCTGTTCCAAAATCTTAAACCCTGGGTGTTGCAATGGCTGTAACAGCAATAAATACATGCTGCTGTAATGACCTAGATAAATAACCCGTTTGTGTTGCGCTGCTGAGAGTCAGGATGAGTGCACAGTGCTTGTGATTGCTGACAGTATTACACACCCACTCAACTTTTATATATCACTCACTCACTATCTGAGGAAAATTATTGTAATCACTCCTAAGGTGAAGCTCTTTCAGTACTGGGCATTTTGGTTTAATGAAATACCAATATCATGCAGTCTTACTATGTTGCATGCAGAAATATTTTTAAAAAATGCAGTCCAACCAGCCAAAATCTGGTAGGTTCTTAAAACTAAAACATGAATTTCATCTCTCTTGTAAGGTCTGTAAATCCTATTTACATGTTCAGTATAGGGCTGGAATTCCTCATGGGTGCATGCTTGTCCCTGGATTTGCTGGGCTTCAGGTAGGAGGGAAGGGCTCAGTGGCAAAGGACATCCACAGATGTTGCTGGTCCCAAAGAGAAGTCTGGACTGGGGGTGGGGTATTCCTCAAGGCCAAGTGCTTCACCTTTACCTGGCAGTAGTACAGCTTTTCAGAGATAATGTAAATCCCTTCCTTTTGGATCAGGCAGGTACAGACAAAGTGCCAAAGGCAGCATATTAAGAAAAGGGAGGATGCAAGACCAAAGGCAGACTGCTTAATTTGCCTGTGTCTGCACATGTTGGGTAGGTGCAACACATACAACTCAAACATCAATTTGCTCTTACGGTGCTCTTCGTGGCTACAAACAACATCATTTGTCATTGTCATGGGCAACCTACAATTTTCCATGTGACAAGTCTGAATGTCTACTCTTCCAAACCAAGACCAGTGAAACAGGCATGGTTGAGCTTGCATGTGCTCTTGTGTGTCTGTGTTCATCAGTCCCATGTTCGCTTGCTTGAGCAGTGCCACGTGTGCAGGAGCTGCTCTCTACGTGCCAGTTCTTCTGCATGGGCAAGACCTTCCTGTTTATAGGGATGTGGCTGTGGTGTCAGAGAATAGAAACTGTGCTGCATTTAGGACAACTAGTTACACTCAAATGGGAACTGAGTGTAACTTTAGTGTTTGGCCTAAAGCTGCCTTGGATCTCATTGAAGAGTGCTTGGTCTTCAAGCAGTTGGACTCTGGCATTTTTGCATGACAATAACAAGCAAGAGAGGAACAAATCAAGAAGCCTGTATTGACTTAATAAACTGTGATACGCTTTTGACTGTATATTTCTTGCCCATTTAGTTAGCGTATGTGTTTGCATTGATGTGAGCAATTGATTGAATTACTTTAGACAAAGTATTAGAAAAGTAGGCACTTTTTTTTGCCATTGTTCTCAGAGTTTTGGTCCTCTTCCAGATTTACCAAGTCATCTGCATTTGGTGTGGGCTGACAAAAGAATGACTTTGCCACTTCTCTGTGGGATGCTTCGTTAGCTTTGATATGGGGCTGCAACACAAGCAGCTGCTACAGAAGGTGACAGCTTTGTACAGATGCTTGATGCCTGTGTGATTCAGACTTCAGTTTGGGGACTCATCTTTAGAAACATTTTGCTGGGAGCAGTTGAAGAGGTTGCTTGGCCATGGCACACCCTGCCTTGCTAAAATATGTCTTTCCTGAGAGCTTAGGAGAGGAGTTGTTTTGACGCTCAAGATATGACTGTTAGAGAGCTGTATCACTCCTTAGATCTGTGAGCCAATCTGGCCTTTAAAGGATGGTCAAGAATTTGATCATTGGCTTCCTTGACAACTCTCAAAGGCATCATAAATGACAGAAAATCAAAAGTTCTCTTCTTTCAAAGAGTTTTCCCTTGCCCTTTAGTTGTCTTGGTGTCTCTCAGTGTCCAGCTTTGCTTGATTGCTTCCTTTTAACCAATCCTACAAAATATCCCATGAAGTTCAAAAGAGACAACACCAAACCTTCTCAGCTGGATCCCACTGCCTGTACCTAATGCAGAAGAAATTTTGTAAAAGACACCTGCATAAGTTACATGAAATTATATGAAAATCCCTGGCCACATTTACTGTGACAGGAAATCAGTGAAATAAGAATAAAGCAGCAGTAAGTCATTGCTTTTTGCTGGTTTAAGCTGAGCAGTCGATACTGCCCCTTCCCTGCTTTCTATGCTGCAGTGCTAAACAAGGAGCCGAATGCGCCTGTACTGGGACTGCATCCATGCGCTTCCTGCAGTGTGTGCCTGCCGGCTCCATGCAGTGTACCCCCGGGCCTCCCATTTCAGACAGCATTTGTTCCCTAATTTTTACATTTGTTCTCTCTCCTTTAGGATGGACGAAGCCCACGTCCTATCCCTCTGCCTGGCTACGAAGTCAGTTTGCCAGGTTCTGGTGAGAAGTTTGAAGTGAAGCACGTTTTTAAGCTTTGCCAGTCCCATCAAACTCTCTATTTCAGTGCTGAAGATGAAGAGCTGCAGATGAAATGGATGGAAATTCTCACCAAAGCTGCCAAAGGGGAGACTGAGGATACAGCTGAAGGGCTTGGCAACCCATAGAGCAAGTTTCATTTAGTTTCTTTCCTACTTGCTATAAACCATCACTTGAATTTGGTATTCATGGCACTTTGGAATCTGTATGGCTTTATATTTTCATGTGTCTGCATAGGAAATTCAGTGGTTTCTCACCTTTTACTGTAAATTTTTCACGTACAGTAGTTACCTGCCATATATTATGTTAAAGGAAAAAGTAGTTATAGTTGTTGGTGGTGTCAATGCTGGTTTTAAAACAAAAGACAAGGAGAAAAGCATTAATTTTAACAAAGGTAATGGAAAACCATCAGTCTTTTGTTTTCCTAAATGTATATTTTCCAGTCCTTTTTATTGCTGTTGAGTGCAGGATGTGTATAGTCTGTGATTAGTTCTATAAATGCTGCCTTTTAAGTTAAATGTTGTAAAGGCTTGTGCTGTCCGCTGACATTCCATTCTCTGCCTCGCCTTCCTGGTAAGGTCTTTGTGATGTGTGAGCAATGTACTGAGTATTTTCCCGTTGCTAAAACTATGTCTCTGCTATTTTGAGATGACCTGTTCACATGACAAATACTGTAGAAGGGACTTCTAAAAATGACTGCAAATGGTGCAGAACAGAATATTAAGAAGCCTCATTGATTTTAAGCATTTATTATATTGATTGCTTTCTTTTGGAACCAGTACCTTCCTTCCTTCTATTGGAACCCATTTTGATGTAAGTGAACAAACATTTTATACTGCAAACTGGGTTATGATCAATAAACAAGAACATTTTTAGTACACACCATACAAAAAGGTGACTTTTTTGTTGTATTGGTTAATTTAAGTGGCCTAGATTTTATTTATATAATTTGTAAATAATGTTTCGTAAGTATTTTAAGAATTTTTTAAAGACCTCAGCTAATTAACAGGATTTAGTGCATAGTATAAGAGATATTTGTATGAACTGAATTTGTAATTTAATTTTCCTGTTCACTTGTTTTTGTCTTATTTTCAAACGTAAATGCTTATCTATTTAAATAAAAATTCCTGCAGTTAACTCCTGAGCCAGATTTCCAAGGCACAGCAAAGTTTAGGTCAACATTTAATATAGGTTAAAAAAAAATATAAAAAGTCCAAAACAAACCAAAAAAAAGGCATGTCTGTTCCTAGTGGTAGTAAGCATGTAGTATCAATCAAAATGAAATAAAATCTGTCACAGTACTGTATTTTTAAATGGTTTGGTTTAACTTTTGTTTCCTCTTCAGCCTTCTACAATTTCTATTGGTAGAGAGGAAGAAATGTTCCATACAACCAGAGTTTTTTTTGAATTGTTGAATTTTTTTGATTGTTGAAAATTAGTGATCTGCATCAGTGAGTATTTTTTGGACCTACAGAAAAGGACTTGTCCTTGCTTGGGGTTTGGTTTACTTTTTACATTGGTGTAATAAACCATATATCTGAAGTCCATGATGATAAAAAATTAGAGGCCATGTATTTGATTATCTACTGGGAAATTTTCATGAGACTTGCATCTTTCCTCTCCTCCCTACCCACCATCTCCCAACAGCCAACACAGAAAAGATTTCTTGAAGAGTAGCTTTTACCATGAAAAGGAATTCTTTCCAGTGTGTGTTATTTCTTCTCCCAAGCTTCCTTGAAAATATAATGACGTAGAGTGCTTGCCTTGAAAATTTACTCATTTAGTAACATTTCTGGTTTGGAGGTGGGGTTTTTGTTTGTTTGTTTGTGTTAACATTCTATCATTCTATGATTCTAAGCAAATCAAGGGAAATGTGCTTAGTGAACACATTAACAGAACATGCAGTAATGCAACAGCAAAGCACCCTCAGAGAACGGACCCAGGCTGTTGAATGCTACAGAATGCTGTTGTAGGAGAGTCTCTCTTGGTCTGCATTGATTGACCAGCAACAGGGTCCCAGAACACAGTGCTGCTGTGAAATCAGAATCAAATCCTCTGAGAAATCACTACACGTCTCTGAAGGCTTGTCCTAAACTTACAGCAGGATCTAATCTTGTCCAGATTAAAGGCTGGAGGGTTAGGACCTTTGTTTAATTCTCCTTCCTCATCTTCTCTCATTTGGAAGGAAGTGGGAACTCCCAAAGCTGAAGAAATAGGCATCACTGACACGATTTGTCATTAAAGCTGTAAGCTTTAGACTTTCCTTTGTCATAAAATCTGTTGTTCTGAGCTCAGCCCGCTTCTCTGCAGGGGTTAGCACAGGGCTTCAGCATCCCATGGGTCCTACCTAGGCCTTCATATTAGTGCACAAATAAGATTTAAGCCACTAATAGCCCCTTTCTAGCTCTGCATAGAGCGGAATTATATATGTTGGCCATGATAAGACCAGAGAAAAAAATTTAGTTGTGGCAGCAGCAGTTAAGTTTAACCAGGGGACTGAATTTTTATTAAGTGGGGATTAAAAGTACAATACCCATAGCTGCGGTGTCCTGACATCAGCACATTTCAGAAAAGATGCCAAAAATCACGCAATAAGCCGAGAACGCTCTCTGTGCATGAGGGATGTGGCCTGTGGAGGTGCACCAACAAACCCTCTCTCTCACCTTTGCTGCTTGCAACTATGAAATAAAACACACCAGGTCTTTGTGACTCTGCCTGTCAGGTCAAGGCAGCAGACCCTACCTACCTCATAGCCACAACATTCCTGCCCTGGGCATGGCTGGGGCAGAATTCAAGCTGTGGTGCTCTGGGCCCTCAGGTACTGCAGGATCCCAGAATTCTGCTGTGTTTGGGGGCTAAACCTCACAAATCTGTGAGAGCTTGCTCAGTCCTTCCTGTTAACAGTTGGATTAACCTTTCCTTTGGCCAGCTGGAGAAGCCTTTCCTTTGTTTCTCCAGGAGCTGCTGTCTCTCTCCAAGGTGCCCATAATCTCTTGCCTGAATTAAACTGGCGTCTGTAATTTTTTTCTTTTCTTTCTTTAAATTGACAATCACAGATTAAGGATTTGAACAACCCTGGATCTATTTCAGGAAGATTTCATTAACAAATCAATTAGCTGTATTTAATCTCATTCGCACACATTTTTCATTCTGAGTGCTTTTTTATTAATTTTCCTATTCTGCTAAAATGTGGTGTATGCCAGTAGAAAGAAGAGCTGGCAAAGGCAAAATACAAAGAGCTGGCAAGGACAAGGGAAAAAGGCAGTGACAGAGCAGACAGAGGGGGCCAGTCTCCAATTATTTATTTCCTTCCTTGAGGTGGAATGCATGTTGGTGGGTGGCTAATTTTGCAGGTGGTGAGCAGTGCAGTAACCAGGATGAGGAACAACACAGAATTATGACTTGGAGAGACACAGCATTCCAGAAATTAGCTGAATCCAGTTGATCCACCTACATCTTCTCCACCTATATTTGAGCCTTTGGTGCTGTACAAGCAATACCTGAGCTCTACCACTGTGACCCTTGGAGCTTGGACAAGACTCACTGTCAACACCAAGACTACAGGAAAGCAAACCAGTCAATGAAGAGGTTTCGTTTGAAATTAATGTCTCCACTTAAAATGATGAAGAAGGAATGTAAAATTATCAGGGCAGAAGTTGTGTTTTTGCTAAATGATGTGTGACTTTTTAGTATCTCTGGTCCCAAATTGCTCATGGGTATCTAAAGAACCCGGTATATTGTGTGCAGGGTCCATCAGGGACAAAAGTAGGCATGGACAAATCTTCTGAGAAATAGGAGAACTGTGAAATGTGTGAAATGGATAGACCTTACCTGCTGTGCCTGCTGTGGACCATCAGCACCAGGGACTCTGGGCCAGGTTTTCACAGAGGCAAATGGGACTGATTCATTCAGATGGATTATTTATTATCTACCTTAATCTTCTATAAAAAGGCTAGATTTCAGTGTGCTCATCTGGTTTATTCATTCTCCAGCCTCTGTGTTGTCTGATGGGTTACACAGGGTTCATTGACTGCTTTTCAAAATGAGAATGAATATGAGGTTTTAGGAGAACTAGTGCCACCATATCAATGTCTTGTTGTGATCAAAGGAGGGCTTTTGCTAAATCATAGAATCACAGTATCATTTGGATTGGAAGGGACCTTAAGATCATCTTGTTCCACCTCCTGCCATTGGCAGGGACACCTTCCACTAGACCAGGGTGTTCTAAGCCCTGTCCAACCTGGCCTTGGACACTTCCACTGATGGGGCAGCCACAGCTTCTCTGGGAACCTGTGCCAAGGCCTCACCACCCTTACAGGAAAGAATTAAATCTGAACCCCATGACTCCCCACGAGGTAAGCACAATCACAACCACTACCTGTATGTAAAACTGCTTCTAAAGGTGATGCAGGGGAGGGAATGTACATCCCAGATCTTTCTTCTGTGCTCACGGAATTCCTTGTCACTGACAGATGCTCACAGCTGCTTCAGAGAGAAAGATGACAAAGCTGTGAGTTTCTTGTTTGATGCTGGAGCTGCTTAAAGAGATAAAATACAGTAGAGCAGTGAAAATGAGGAATATGTTTTTATGTCCATTATAAACATCCTTACAGGTGGAACAAAGTAATTATTGTGCTTGGGCACATTGGGACTGTGTGTATGCCAGTCTCCCTTCTCCAACAGTGATGTGGAGATGAGGCTGGTGGCTTTGGGAGGTGAGCACCTGTACCTGCTCAGAGCACACAGCATAGCCGGGTGAGGAACCTGTCTCCAGCCGTGGCCAAAGCAGATGTGAAGGAACATGTATAGATGTGTGACTCCCAGCTGCCTGACACTCAAAGATATCCCGAGCTGGAGATGGTACCTGGCCTTTAACAACCCCTCAGAGGATTTTTGTCCTAGAACTTAGCTGATGATTTTTTTCACTGTAAAATTTTTTTTTTTACTATCCACAATATCCTGTGTCAAAGAATTCTGTAGCTAAACCCCACCTTGGCTAGAAAGACTTTTCCCTTTTTTTGAAGCTGCAGTGCTGGCACCTTCTAGGTCTGGCCTGGGAGCACCACTGAACAGCTCCCCTTTAACCTTCCTCAGGACCCTGAGGGTGCACAGAACTCTCCTGGGTCTTCCCAGGTGTCTCTTTCTGTGGCTACAGTGTCTGGACTGGTTTTTTGTTCCTTGCTGGGTAGCTCCGACCACATTTTCTTCCCCTCCTTGAATCTCCTTTCTTTGACCACACAGGACATGAGGTGGGTCAAGGACAGATGCTGGGGCAGGCAACTTCTGTTTTCACATTTCTGTCCCAGACTGTTTATGTCTGGGGCAAAAATATTTGGCTATTTTTCCTCTTCAGCATCTTGTGCCACTTTGACTGTCTTTGATGTCTTGAACAACAGTGATGTGTCAGGACTTCGCTGGTGGGCAATATTTCCCTTATTCAGTCCCTTAAACCAGGTGGAAGAAGAAATATTAACCATTATCAGCACAGGCTGTTTTGAAGTTGATGCTAGACATGTATATGCATATCCTTCAGTCACTGCCCTTTGCTAAATGAGCAGACTGACAATGTTGCAGAGCATCTGTGCAATTATACTTGAATGCACCACTTAGAGACTGTGACAAACCCATTACGTGAATTGAAAAGGGCAAAAGGTTAAAATAAAAATGGCTTAATAAAATTGCAACAATCCATTTAAAACTGCGCAGGGGAAATGCAGAACTGTGAAAAGCACTGAGCATCCACCATAAAATAAAATAAATCTTTATTTGCTAGAATGGACACTGGGAAGCTCCTTGGCTGATACAAATAGATGGATTTAGTTACAACTGTCTGTTAAGTTAGGTGAGGATCTGACCATACAGCTTTGTTTGATCTTTAAGCACTTCTGCTTCCTGCTAAGCCTTAGGTAATAAGTGTTTTACAGCACAGCTTTTGCTGTCCCTAGATGCACAGCAGACTTGAGGAGGATTCCACTCCACGTAGAGTCATTTGGAGACAAGGGCTCAGCAGGTTTTCATTGCTCTTGGCTTGCAAATAGTTAATGTTCTCCCTCAACAGTGAATTTTCCCCCATTTCTCCTAGCACAGAGAAAACCTGACACTACAGCATTATTCCAATAGCTGCTATTTTTTTTGCCTGAGAGATCAATTTTGTGTCAAATTTTTGGCATAGTAGCAATTCTTCCCTGATTTCTGAAGTATGCACTAGGCTTAGGATAATAATGCATTTCTGTAAGTCTGTAATGAAGTCATCACTCAGGAACAGCACGCTAATGCTTTACTATGTTCCTTAGAGATCGCTTCCTGTTTTGAAGAGATAAAAACAAATCCAATATGCATCTCATGCAAGGGCCTAAAGCAGTCACTGGTATCACATGGGCTCAATCCTCTTCCGAGTTACACAGATCAAATCCCCAGGATTTATTTGACCTGAGGGCTTGGCATATGTGCCAACTGCACCACAGAAACCTTACCCCGGCGCTGTGGTTCGGGACAGGTTCGGAGCAGATTCCACCAAGTGAGTGGTGTTTCTCTGAAATGAGGGAAATTTACTTGATGCTGATATTCACAAGGGCATCGAGTGATAGGACAAGGGGAAACACCTGTAAGCTGAAGGAGAGCAGTGTTAGACCGGATATTAGGAAAAAATTCTTTACTAGAAGGGTGGGGAGGCCCTGGCACAGATTGCCCAGAGCAGCTGTGGCTGCCCCTGGATCCCTGGCAGTGTCCAAGGCCAGGCTGGACAGCGCTTGGAGCAGCCTGGGATGGTGGAAGGTGTCCCCGCCCATGGTAGGGGGTGGAACTGGATGGACTTTAAGGTCCCTTAACCATTCTGTTTCTATGTTTAATTTAGCCTTATAAAATACAGAGCTCATCTCTGGTAGAGAATAACCAGATATAGAATGAATATCCTGACATTTGTAAAAAATAGACATTAGGAGAAGGAAATTAATAAATCAATTTGCAAGGCCACGTCTGCTTAACTGGAACCATGCTGATTAGCCCCAAACAATGCTGGAGGAGATAGCTTGCATGAGTGCTCACAGCAATATTTTATCTTGGATTGAAGACACAAATGGTTGTTCTCAGAATGTTTGTTTTTCCAAGCTACTGACAAACAGAATGTGCACTGATGCCACTTGGCCTGTCACACTATATTTACTCATTTCTATAACAGAAGGAACAAAAATGTTCCCTCTTCAAATTAGCTTAGCATTTTCAGGCGCTGATGGGATATATGTAGCTGTGTGCTGCTGTGTTTTTCTATACTGTGTGCATTGCACTGCACTTAATAGTAATACATGAAAGTAGTTCCTGAGCTGTGGCCCCAAGCTGAATCCACCAGCTCCCTAACATCTACTAGAAAAAAGGAAAACACACTGGAGTTTGCAGCAGGCAAGCAGGTCACTTGTTATCAGCCATAAGCCATCTTTACATGAGCACCACAGAGCTCTGTGCCACTGATAGCCCAGGGGAGTCGCTGGAGGAGCCAAAATGGAACTGGGTGTGGGCATACATGATGTCCTTGGCAGAAAGGATTCTCCAGGTCCTTGTGTGCAGTGTTCCTCGGCACAGGACCAGGCTGGTTTCTTCCACACTGAGGAGTTCCCAGCATTACTCCTCTCTGCTGAGAGAAGCAGTACTTTATTCCCACATCTATCACAGAATCACAGAATGGTTTGGGTTGGCAGTAACCTTAAAGCCCATCTCGTTCCACCCCTTGCCTCGAGTGCTGTGTCCAGTTCTGGGCCCCTCAGTTTAGGAAAGATGTTGAGATGCTGGAGCATGTCCAGAGAAGGGCAACAAGGCTGGTGAAGGGTCTGGAACACAAGTCCTGTGAGGAGTGGTTGAGGAAGCTGGTGTTGTTTATCCTGGAGCAGAGGAGACTCAGGGGTGACCTTATCACTCTCTACACCTCCCGGGCAGGAGGGTGCAGCCAGGTGGAGGTTGGTCTCCTCTCCCAGGCAGTCAGCAAGAGGACGAGAGGACACAGCTTTAAGCTGCATCAGGGGAAGCTTAGGCTGAACATTAGGAAAAAATTCCTCACAGAAAGAGTGATAGGGCATTGGAATGGGCTGCCCAGGGAGGTGGTGGAGTCACCATCCCTGGAGGTGTTTAAGAAAAGACTGGATGCGGTACTCAGTGCCATGGTCTAGTTGACAAGGTGGTTTTAGGTCATAGGTTGGACTCAGTGATCTCAAAGATCTTTTCCAACCTAATTAATTCTGTGATTGTGTGGGTGAAACCTAGAGCTGGGAGAGGAAAAGCCAGGTGGCAGAGTGAAGCCACCTCCCTGGGGCAGCAGCACGACTGATCCAGCACCCTGGGGGATGGGAACAGCTCTGACAACCCAACAGATCATTTCCTGTAACTTCTAAGGATCAGGTTTTTCTTTCAGGAATCTAATTGCTGAGCTTTTAGCTATCACACCTATGCATGTGTGATCTGGCTAAACAGAAGCTGAGGCTGAGAGCTACTATTCTCGTTTTCAAGAGTCACAGGACAAGCAACAGGGTCTGCCTGAGGCTCTGAGCAGTGTAGGCAAACCCAAGAGTCACTGCCTGGGGCTGAGGGGCCGATGATCAGCTGAAGAAGCTGGTGGCAGTAGGGCCGGCCAGAAGAGGAGAAAGGGGATCAGCTTGCTGCTGCTGGAGGGCTGGAAAGCTGCTGTCGCCGGGCTGGGACTTGGGAGCATGTCCCTGCTTGTGGCCAGGTAAGCCCTGCAGCCGCCCAAGCAGCTTTGCTTGGGACTGTCGCTTCAGCAGTCTTGTGCCCTTGGCATGCCTGGAGCCAGCACTAATAACTAGGATTAAAAGAAAGACAATGCCTTAGGGCAGCTTAGTGAAATCCAACAGTTTGATTGAATCCAATCAAACAATCCCTAAGCAAAAAGAAGCAAGTATCTGGCAGGGGCTGTGTGGCTTCCCCTGATGCTGAAGGTGAAACCAGGGGCCTTAAAAATTATGAGCATCTCCATGCTACAGCCCAGCAAAATGTTTTTAAGATGCTCGCCCTGTTCGCGTCCTTTCCCTATCACCTTTCTGGATCCACTGCCAGCGTCAGCAAATCAAGGATCTCAACAAACACTGCTGAGACCCAGATTCATTGTGGTAATGCTGCCAGGGCAGTAAGTGGCAGGGGGGTGACATGACCAGGATGTGACAAGCAGAAAATGACACACGCAGTGTGTGCAAGGCACTTGTGTTTCACCAAGTAGCCTGTGCATGTTTGTGTGTGCCACCCAGCTCTGGGTAGGATGATGGATCTGGGAACTATCCAGTGGGTTTAGCTGCAGATCCCAGTGACAACAAACACAACTTTGTAGACCATAAACTGGATGTATGCGATTCAGCTCCTGGAATGTAGCTGCATGAAGAGCAGTAGGCTGTGTTTGCAAGACCAGACCCACGAGAACCAGACTGGGTACCTGAGGCTCTGCAGGCTGTGAACGCCAACCTGGCTGTATCGGGGACTGACGGCAGGTAGTAGAGGAGGAGAGGCAGTGGACGGGCGGCAGGCAGGAGGCAGGGCAGGCAGCGGGGGGCAGGCAGTGGGCAGCAGGCAGCGGGCAACGGGGGACGGGCAGCGAGCAGGGCGAGCAGCGAGGGGCAGGCAGCGGGCAGGGCAGGCAGGGCGGGCAGGGGGGGACAGGCAGCCCCGGCCCGGCGCCCCGGGCGGTGCCGCATCCCTGCCCGGCCGCTCGTGGGGCGCCGCGCGGGCCGGGGAAGGGCCGGGCCGAACCCCGGCGCTGTCAGGGCACGGCGCTTTCCGGTGCCCCGGCGCTCCGGCGGCGGCCCGGCTGCGCCAGCCCCGGGTGGCCCCTCCTCTCTCTGCGCTGCCCCTCCTGCCCCGCCCCGAGGGTGTCGCGGAGGGGCCACGGGGCGGGCGCCTGGCGGGGGCTCCTGCGGGACGTGCTGCTCCCCCCGGCCCGGCCCCGGCGGAGGGCGGGCGGAGGAGGGTGCGGGTGCACCTGCCTAGCGGCTCGGCCTCTCGGCAGAGCCATGCCGGCAGCCACCGCGCCCGGGCTGGACGCGCCGCGCACCCCCGCGCTCGGGCGGGACAGCGGCGGCCCCCGCGGATACACAGGTACGAGCGTGGTCCCGCATCGTTCCTCGCACGAGTTCCGTCCTGCATCGCACCGGAGGGGAGGGAGGATGCCAGCCGGGGCAGCGCCAGACCCCTGTCACGGTGCAGGATCCCTCCCGCGTGCGGATGGGGGGTGACCGGGGCAGGATGCGGTACCCTGGGACAGAGGTGCTGTATGTCCCCCGCGAAGGGGCGCGGGAGACCCCAGCCGGGGCTGCGTTACCTTCCCACTCAGCTCTGGACCCTCGCGCCAGGCAGGGGCCCCTCCCGTCCCACTCTGTGCCGCCTCCGGCCGGTCCGCGCCGTGAAGTTCTCGGGTACGCAGCGCCTCGGGACGGGTGTCCCGGAGCCGCCCCCATCACGGGGGGGTCCCGGCGGGTCCCGGCGACCCTGGGACAGCTCTGCCGGGGCTGCACTCGGGGGGGCGAGCGCGGCCAGTCCTGGGCTGCGGGTCTGGCGGAGGGCGCGAGCACGCCCAGGGCGGCACACAGCAGCCCCTCTCCGGAGCCGTCCGAGCGGGTCACCCGGGGGGCTGCTGGAGCCCCAGGGGGGTTATTGCTCTCAGAGAGGAGGCGCTGCGGTTCAAGTCTGGGGTTCACTCGCTGGGGTGGCCGCAGGCACTGGGGACGAGTGCATGGGTGCAGAGGGGAGTGTCTGGCAAGGATGGACGGTGCTGGTTTTCAGAGACGTCGTCCCTGGGCACATGTCACTGGGCTGGGAAGGAAATTAAGACATCAGTGTTTTAATGGAATATGGTAATACATTGAGGGGTGGAATGAGAAACCAATCAAAGCTTTTTCCTTCTTATCTTTCTCTTCCCTTGAGTTTTGTTACTCATTCGATTGCATAGACCATAACATCCTTTCAAAACCTCTTTGACTTAAGTGAGTTCAATAATTTGGGGATAACGCAAGGTGACAGAGGGTCTGGCCCTGAACTGGTGGGACATGTCCACTGCACAGGTCTGCAGCGTTGGTGGGTGTCTGGGCCTGGGAGGAGCAGAGCCATGGTCTGGACCTGCTGTCTGGGGCAGCAGGAGATGCTTGTTCCCAGCCACAGCTGCCTCTGGAGTCTGAGAGCAAGGTGAGATGGAAGGATGCTGGAGCTTGGTGCAGCTGCGGTGACCTGCTGCTTGCTGGGGTTTCTTCCTCTGTAATTCAGATCACAGGGCAGAGAGGCTTTTCCCTGGCTTCAGTGCAAGCAGGGCTGAGTGCTCCTGAAATCCAGGGACATCCTTCTTGTGCACAGCCTGTCCTCTCATATCCTTGCGATTTAATTGGCTCGTGAAGTTCTAACAGACTTTATTAATGATCTGATTTTGTTGTGCCTATAGAAATTGGCAAACATATTTGCGCTACTACCGTAGCAATGCTTTAAATTGTATCCTCTGAATGTGCTTAACTGTTTAATTTGAATTTAATAGAGCAGTTCATTTGAAAATGAGAAACAAGTTCTGGGAAGCCTGCTTAGAGAATTAACTCAAACCCAGGTGTAGACCTTGTTGCTCTAGCCTGATAGTGTTGCTAGTTATTGACTTTTCTCTTTTTTAAAATCATGTATATTTGGCTGCTTTTATATTGTGTCAAAGTCTTGTGGGGCTGGGTTTGCTCACACAAAGTTTTGGAAGTTTTGGAAGTGGCATGTCCTGTGTTACACTCAGCCTTTCTGATTCTGTATAGGTTAATCTTGCTCTATGTAGATCTGTGGCAAAACAGCTAGAAGTGCCGATCTACCAAAAAATATTTGGTGGTCGAATTAGAAATCCACCCTCAGTTAATCCCTTGGATATCTGTAGACCTAGCTCTTCTCAGCCATGTCTCCAGCCAGAACAACAAAGACCATTTTTTCCAAGCCAACTACACCAAAACCACGGAGCAGGAATTCTCAGTAAGGTGCTAAACTGAAATACTCTGGGTCAGTGCTTGTCTGTGCTTCATGGAGCTGCTGCATTGGCTGTAGGACCAGCAGTGATGCTTGAGCACACAGACCTCAGTTGGGTGTCTGCTCTCTCAGCGCCTCTCTGCTACTTCATGGAGGTTTGCCATGGTGCGATTCCACCTTCACCAACACCCATTTGGAACTACGAATGTATTGAGTCAGGTGGACGTACTGCTGGTAGCCCTCAGCAGTTTAGATAGCTAAAGTGATGGCTACTTGTATAATTTTAAATTGAACTCTTGTTCAGGATGCTTCATTTAAATGTGACCATGTTATTGATACATCCATGTTTGCAGCCAGTTGTTGCACAATATTTATACAGCATCTTTCGTTGCATCATGTTGTTATTGGTGATCCTTTTTCATGCTCCGCGCTCCCTTACATTATTTCAGGCTGTGAGCAATCAGGCAATAATAAAGATATGCACAGATAAATTCCTCACATGTTCCTTTTGAGAGGATGAAAAAAATGTGGCAGGATTTCCATTTGAATTAAGGCATGAATGAGGGAGAAATTAAAGGAAGTTCCTTAGTACAGCCTTGATGCCTGTAGTACTTAGAGGGTCTTAGAGCTTCCTGAGACACAGCTGTGAGATTCAGACACCCTTTTCTTTTCCTGGTCTTGACTTCTTTTGAAGGACTGGTGTCTCCCTCTGACAGGAGCAGGGAGAACGATCCCGCCCTGTATTTGGGGAGGGTCAGCACTGTGTTTCCCAGAGGAGCTGTGGGAGCCTGGCTTACCCCAAGGGAAGCTCAGCAAATGTGCAGGATGGGAGCATGGGGCAGGGGAAGAGCACAACAAATGTCTGAAAGCTGAGAAGAAGCCTTCTGCCATTCAGCCTATTACCCTGTTGAGTGATGCAGCTGCTGGTACGTGTTCCACACTGCACCGCGGTTGTTTTGCTGTCACAGCAGCATCACAGCGTTGCTGCCTTGCTGCGGTAGTGCACTATGGACACTCATCGACCAGCGCTTGCCAGGCTCGGTAAATTCTCTGGAGAAGCCTCTGAGATTCTGAAAGGCTTGTGTCAGAGCACTCTCCTGCCCTGTGGGAATCCCCATGGAGCAGGGTGCTGTCGTCAGCCTGTGCCACTGAGGTGCTGGTGCCTCTGAAGCTGTTCAGATTATACTGGGGGCTTTTGGGTGAAATAGGAAAAAGAGGAAGGAGCAACAAAGGCGTATCATTATTTTTAGTCTTTATGTTGCTGAAGCGGGAGGCTCTGGCCCTCTGGTTAACCAGGGTGGTACCTTTTTTTTTTGCTGTGATTCCTCTCATTCCTCAGTACCCTCCTGTAGTTCTTTCAGACCAGGCAGCACATACTTCTGTAAACACAGAGATGCATCAACATACACTTCAGTGCAGCCACAGACAAAGGGAAAATAAATGCAGGGTGTGGCAGAAACACTCATCATTATGACAGGTTATAAATTAGTAGGTCTCACTGCTGGGCTGTTGTCTGTAGTTGTGGTTCTGCCTCGTCCCTCCAGTTTCCAGACCAGGGAAGGGGAGAGGATTCATGAGATGGGAAATGCTGCAGGCTGTAGTGAATGCTCCACTCAGACCTAGTTGTGGAAGAAATTATCTAGCAGACACCACTGGAAGAAAGGGACAGGGTCTCTGGCTTAGAACTGATAAAAGTTGCAGTTTGCTGGAAGATAGAAGAGGGATCACCATGTATTGGCTCAGTCGTACCCTGGATGTTGGTGGCCATGGTGGGATGCAGGTACCAGGATGGATGTATCTTTGGTGTGCCTTAAGATGTCTGTTCTTTTGTTGTGAGCAACTTTAATTTTCTGGCGTGAGTTTCCTTGGCAGTGAAGAAACTGAAATTATGTTACTAAGAACATACAGTTGCTCTTCCAGGACGGCAAAAGCAAAGTTGTTCTTCAAAGCCAGGAGCGCTGCTGCTTTGCAGAACAGGTGCATGGAATTTAGCACCTTGTCCCTGAGATTCTGAGATGTGGTTCAGTTTTTAGGCTGCAGAAGAAAACATGGATCCCAAATTTCCATTTCCATGAGGCAGAAGGTGATACAACCTGGACTATATGGGCTTGTAATTTCTTCAGGGTTATTTCTCCTTTCTTGTTCTCCCATGAGCTCAAAGTCAAACTTTGTGCTAAGTAATGTAAAAGAAGTGACAGTTGCAGAATATCAGCTAATTGGCTTTATCTCCTGTACTGCAAGGTGTTAATCTGGGTGGTTAGGCATTTGCACCAGGCATTGATACTGCTGAAGGATTTTTGTGCTTGTCATTAAAACTCTAGAACAGTACAAAATAGAGAAGGAAAAGAGTTACTGGGTTTTCTGAGTCCTCCACAAGTGCAAGATTGTTCCCTGTGATATTCTCCAGTGCTTCGTCCTAGCTACTCTGAAGGTTAGAGAGACAAATTATGAGTAGACTTCCGAATTTCAGCTAATGAATGAGTTGAGCTGAATGCTTTGGATCCAAAACATTAATTTTTAAAAATCACAAGTCAGTCTTAAAACACAGAAGCACACCCCAGTGACAGTGGTTAACCCAGCATTTTCCGGGTGGTGTTGGTCCATTTTAAAGGGACAACCTACTGCCAGTTTTGCTGTTCCCACTGTGGCAGAGCCAGGAGGTCCTTGGACCTTTCCCCTAAAAAACAGAGCATCCCCAAGCATCTCTGCAACTCTGCAGCAAAGAGATTTGTAGCTATGCTGGAATTGGCATGATTTTGCTTATTAGTCATGATTGCCACTGACTTTTTATGTGCACTGTAGAATCTTGCATCCCCCAATGTTATGATGGGGACAAGCTAACACATAGGACAATGGCTAGTTTTCATTTAGGCATTTTATTGACATGCTATCTTTGAAATGCAGCTGCAGATGAGCAAGCATGTTATTCTAAAGAACAGTTTTGACTAGCTCAGTGGATCAGGATTGGCAGAGAGGTGATTTTGCAGTCTGCATGGACGTCTGCCTCTCATTTGGTTGTCAGATGACAGAGAGAAATGCAGAAGTTGCAGAATGAGCAACTGCTCCCCAAAATAAATCAATTCCGGTGTCTGCTGAGGGTCTCAGGGATGGGGCTGAGCTGGTGCCTTTGCAGCAGAGCAGAGCCCCTGTGGCCCAGCAGCATCCTAGGGAGGCAGCTACCTCATGGCTACCTCAGCCCAAACTGGAGTGGTGGTGGCTGGTAGAAGCTGGTAGAAGCACTGTCAGGGAAAGGGATGGGTTAACTGCTTGCCTTTCCTCCAACAGACCTGGGAGAGATGATTCTGTTATTATTTCTGGGATGAAATAAAGCCAGACACAACGCTGCTCATGTATTCCAGACTCCTAAGCAGAGTAGGTTTGATTTGGAATGGATTTGAGGAGAGGTGAAAATGGGGACAGAAGGTGAGTAAGAGTGAAGGGACGGTGTACAAAATTTCCTGAGTGCACATTTGGGCTGGGAACAGTGTGTGGGAGGATGGTTTGGGCTGCAGGGGCTCAGAGAGGTGCAAAGGGCAAGTTTTGGGTTTTGATTTTTCCTGTTCAGAAGAGCAGAAATTTGTGCCTTCATGTAAAAGCAGAATTACACCCAGGAAGGTTTCTGCTTATAGATACAGTTATTCCCAAGATCTTTGCTAGTTGATTGGGTCAAAAGAGGCATCTGGACTGGACAAAGGGGTTCTGCTTTGCTCTGAAAAGTTGTGGCCCACGAAGCCAGGGGCAGTTTTGCACAGGCAAGAGAGCTCTGGTGTTTGGCCCATTATTGTTAATACCTGCAGAAATTTGTATTAGGAATAAGGTTTTCATTCATTTTAATCTGTTCCAGCCCAGAAGCTGAATTCTCAGGTGTAGCCCTGAGTTTCCTAGCCATGTACAAAGGAAGGGGAGGGCATGGGGCTGCTGTCTCTGCTCTGCTCTCTCGAGCTACTTGTCATTCTGTGCATAACTCACCTGCAATCATTGACTTTTTAAGTGGGAAAAAGTAAACACAGTGCACTGGTTCCCTGTCCTTATACTGGCATTCCCGTCAATCTTCATGCCATCTTGCAGGAATTCCTGTGTCCAGGGAGGCCAAAAGCAGATATGTTTATTGACTTGGGCTGTTAGTCATTGCTGTGCTAGAGCGGTGTTGGGGTCCCTCCCCTGCCGTGTAGCCCTGGGAGAGGGGCCCTGAGGGCACAGACACGGGGCTTCCCTGCCCCTGCTCAGCCTCGTTCCCATTGGTTGGTTTGTGTTCCCTGCGCGGGCAGAAGGACCCTTGGTCCCGTGACTGGAACAGTTCCTCGGCAGAGCCCCGGCCATGCGGCTGGAGAAATAAACATCTCTGAAACATCTAGCAAGAATCTGTCTGTCCGTATATATTTCCTTTCCACGGGACTCCTGGTTTGATATATGCGTGTTGCAGGATCACCACTGCAACAAATGGTGGAGAATTGTGAGCAGAACGATCCCCGATCCCTAAGCGACTGATTTGTGTGAGTAAACCCTGGAAACTTTGGATTCCTCTTCTTGGTTTTGCTTTGCTATTCCGTATCTAAACTATGGAGGAACCGTGGGAAGACTCTTGGCTCTCAGAGCCGCATATGGACATTTATCTTAAACTTAAAATGATTCTTGAACAACGATTTGTAAATTTTAGCTTGATTCAAGCTCAAAAAGAACTGAAACACTTCCTGGCATGGTTGTTTAAGAACCTTTTCTATGTTTCTTGGGATTTAATTCTTACCAAGGGCTTTTGGAAAACCGTTTGGACACAGTTAATACTGGAGTCAAAATATATGCCGATGGAAGAATATTTTCGTGAATATTATTTAGTTACCGAGACTGTTGAGCAATGTTGGCTGTGTCCTGGCGAAGGGAAGCGTGGCGCAGGGACCGTGCGGCCCAGGCCACGTGCACCGAGCGCTCTGAGAGCAGCAGCGAGGCAGTTCCCGCGCGCGGGTGGAGCCACGCGAGCCGCAGTGTCAGTGCCGGAGCGAGGCGCGGCGGGACCCGGCGGTGCCTGCCCGGTCCTGTGCAGCGCGTGGTGGAGCGAGCCCCGTGAACGCCTGACCGAGAGGGGCGGCGCGCGGGCGGTGGCTGGCGGCGGTGGCGGTGGAACGGAGCTGCGCCCAGCCGAGACGCGCGCTGGAGCAGGGCGCGGGGGAGTCGTCGCTCGGGGGCCCGGCCGAGACGTGGGTGCAGCGCCCGGCAGCGGCAGCGAAGCTGCGACCAGAGGAGGCGACGCACGGAGAACTGAGCGGCACGGCCCGGCCCGGCCCGCGCAGCCCCGAACGCGACCCCGGGAAGAGCGCGCAGGCACCAGCAGCCCCGACAATTCCAACACGGGAGCGACCGAAGGAGAGAGCAAAGACGCAGCGAGACAGAAAACAGCAGCCACTCGGAAAAAGGAAAAGATCATAGTAACTAAGACCTTAGGGATAGTAAAATGGAATAATGTTAAGCAAAATTATGGTTTTATAACAAGGTGTGACAACCAGCAAGACATATTCGTGCATAGAACTGCTATTAAAAAGAATAACCCTGAAAAATGGATCCCAAGCTTGGGAGATGGAGAAGTCGTGGAATTCAAAATTATACTAGGGAGAAAAGGGTTACAAGCATCGCAGGTCACTGGGCCTGATGGTGCTCCTGTAAAAGGCAGTATATATGCAAAAAATCGTAGTCATGTTAGACAATATCTCCCTTGTAAACCTCCCCTACAGTCTCCCTTTCCTAATCCCACCTTTCCCTTTTACCCTATGTCCTGTTACCCCCAGTGTATTCCCAATCCGTTTTTTCATCCATGGTTTCCCTCACAAAACCATGCTTTTGCCAATTGTTTCCCCAAAAATCCCTTTCCAATGCCGAGTGGGGGATGAAAAGGGGGAGGGAAGAAGTTAAACCCTCTCCTGCCTCAGTTTCCCCACAAAGCATGCTCAGAGTTCTGTCTCCCTTCTGTCAGCCCTAAGATGTTCCACAGAATCTGTCTGGACATTTAAAGACTCAGGAGGGTGGCTTGTTTTGTCTTGAAACTGTTCTTGTTATGTTTATCCAGTTGTTTTCATTCTCCTTTTATTAAAATAAAACGGGTGAGGTGTTGGGGTCCCTCCCCCGCCGTGTAGCCCTGGGAGAGGGGCCCTGAGGGCACAGACACGGGGTTTCCCTGCCCCTGCTCAGCCTCGTTCCCATTGGTTGGTTTGTGTTCCCTGCGCGGGCAGAAGGACCCTTGGTCCCGTGACTGGGACAGTTCCTGGGCAGAGCCCCGGCCGTGCGGCTGGAGAAATAAACATCTCTGAAACATCTAGCAAGAATCTGTCTGTCCGTATATATTTCCTTTCCACGGGACTCCTGGTTTGATATATGCATGTTGCAGGATCCCCACTGCAACAGAGCGGTTCCTGGCAGGATGCTCTGTGGCTCTCACACCATGAAGTTTGCAGGTTGCTCTGGTGTCCCTGGCCAAGCTCCTGGCTGCACGTCCCTCTGGGAAGCCCAGGAATAGGAAAGCCAAACCTTGTCAGGAAAAGAACTAACAAGGAGAGAAGAAAAATTAAAAGCGATAAAACTGCAGAAAAGGGTTTTAAAGCTGGTTGTTGGTTTCTCAGCCCATGAATGACTTCTATCACCATAATAAAAGGCATGCTATTGCTAACTTTTTCAGACTGGTGTTTAAACCAATTATTCACAGAAATTCTTGCAGACAGTGGATAACAGGTCACAGCTCTGTGGTGTGCATTTCACAGCTTAACACAGCAAACCAAGGACAGGAGCAGCTTCATATTGCTCTTGGGAAGGAAGAAGGACTTAGAGAAGCCAAAGTGGGCCAGCCAGGTGGAGGAAATGCAGGTAAGGTCTGCAGCATTCAGGCTGGTTTTGCTTAACAGGGTAGTTGGAAATTCCCGATGAAAACTAACAAACCTGTATTCCATCATCTGTTTTAAAACAGGAAAGTGGTTTCAAAGAGAAAAGGTTGAAAAGTTTCTATATTCTTTACAAATCAATTTTTTGTGGAAATGCAATTCCTATGTTTTAAGCTTTTTGGCAAAAAATGAATATATAACCATCAAATAGCAGACAGGTCTGGTCCACCTAAAATTTCATGTTGGGAGTGGATTTTTTAATGACTGAAGTGGTTTTGGTCCAGCTTTGGACCCTTCCTGCTTGAGAATTTTTTTGGTCAAGGTAGGTCAGTGCAATGTGCCCCCACCAGTGGGGATTTCTGCCATCTGCAGAGGTTGTGCCCAGCCTGGCAAGTGTCGTGCATAAGCAAGAGGCCACCGGCCACATCGTCCGGGCACATCTGCTCTTATCGGCCACGTTCAGTACCGCAGCATGTGTACGTCAGTGTGCACAAACCCGATCACAGAGTTGTTGCAGGCAGATAACCCAGAGCCAGGCAAGGCAAATACACAGCCAGGCTGAGCTCCGTGTCCTGCAGCACCCAGAGCAGTGGAGGAGAGTGGGAATGTGTTGAGGGTGGGCAGTGGACACACAGGGATGCTGCCCTTCCTCCAGAGATGCTGCAGGAGGCTTCCCATGGGACAGCACACAACCTCTGTCCTGTCCAGATGTCTGGTGAGGCATTCTTCATCCTTCCTCTATCCATGACTCCTAGCAGACGTGTGCTTTCCCTGCGGAAATACATGTGGGGTTTCTTTTGGCTTCTCCAGTGGCTGGCTTTCCAGCTAGTGTATCACTTTCCAGCATCTCCACAGCAGCTTCCCGGGAACTGCAGCACAGCTGGGCACCTTGGTCAATCTTTGCAGCTTCAAGAGCCTGGATCTCACCCTGCTCTTTTGCTTTTGATCTGGTGTCATGTTTAACACTAATTTCTTAAAAAGCCATGTCAGCATCTGGATTTTCTCGTGGGAGGATCAGATCCTGGTAGCCATTTGTTGGTTTAAAAGCCCAGCCCTGGCAGGACTCGTGGCCAGCTCTGCGAGGGAGCAAAGGCATGGTGGTGAGGAGACCAGTGCCAGGGCCAGACAGTTTCACTCTATACAAGATGCTTTGCTACATCTGCTTTATTTCATGTTTCACCTCTAGCTGCTTTTCTTTTGCTTTTTAACACAGTGAGCTCTTTCCAGAGCTCTTCTGTGAGATTGCTGTGGATGCTCAACAGCATGCCTGTGATTTCAGGGACACCAATTTCCGAGGGGTGCTTCTGTAGGAAAAGAGATTTGCAGGTATAATATCGGTGTCTTTATTTTCTACAGGGTTGATAGAACCTAGTGTTCTCTGGCTTTCTGGCATCTAGTTATTCCAGCATGTTTTAGTGATATTAAATAGCCAGCAGTAAGCAATGCAAAGGGGTGACTTACGTGTGTCTGGGAATAATGAGGTGAAGGCGTGGATCACTCTCTTTCTGCATAGACAACAAGTGGCAGCCTTGCTAACATGCTTCCAGGTAATTACTTCTGTAGTTTAGATCATTTTGGTAGATATTTGCACAATGTATTTGATTTTTAGTCACTGTTTTGCTGTGGAAGGAGCACAGGAAATGTTTACCAGGCAGGCGTGCGTAGGTTGCTCTCTCATTTCTTTTTTCTTATCAGCAAAACATAAACCCACAGCTTGCTGACAGCGAGACCATATGGTTCCTGCTTTTGACAAATCGATTTTGCAATATAGATAATCCTGGCCGTACGTGAGAAGAGATATTTTGGATTATTTTAATTCTTGCATTACTCTCTATTTTTCACTGCCTGGAAATTATGTATGTGTCTATTTCTGAACCCAGAGGTTGGGGTGAGTTAAGACTTTATGGAGGACGCTGCACTTTAGTGTCTGTCTTTACTTTGAGGACAGTTATTTGTCATATGCAATAACCTGTTTGTTGTAGCCAGTGCCGTTCTGTGCTGCCACACAGCAGCATCAGATTCAGAGATTTTTGAACACTGGATATCCTCTCAGCGTGAGGCCAAGCTGAGAATTGTGTTTGTATAAATCAGCTCTTGCTTTACAAAAAGCTGCGGAAATAGCTGCAGGAACTTGAATCATGGAACTGCAGAATCACAGGAGGTTTTGGGTTGGAAGGAACCTTAAAGATCATCCAGTTCCACCCTTTGCCATGGGCAGGGACACCTTCCACTGTGCCAGGCTGCTCCAAGCGCCGTCCAGCCTGGCCTGGGACACTTCCAGGGATCCAGGGGCAGCCACAGCTTCTCTGGGCACCCTGTGCCAGGGCCTCCCCACCCTGCCAGCCTAGAATTTCTTCCCAACATCCCATCTAAATCTACACTTCTTCAGCCATTCCCTCTTGTCCTGTCCCTGCAGGCCCTTGTCCAAAGTCCCTCTCCAGCTCTCCTGTAGCCCCTCTAGACACTGGAAGATGCTCTAAGGTCTCCCCAGAGCCTTCTCTTCTCCAGGCTGAACAACGCCAGTGCTTCCACCCTGTCTCTAGAGCAGAGAGCCTCCAGCTCTCTAATTAGGGCATTTATTCAATATTACAGTTTTTCACTTTTACATTTCTGGGTGCCAACAGTTATGCAAACCAAGACCTGAACATGACATTTTCTAGATGTTTATAAAGGAAATAAAAATCAAAATGTAAATCTGGTCAGCACGAATGTTAGTGTTCTACCAGGCAGCAGTGCAGCCTCGGACACCAGTCTCAGTTGAAAACAAACAAACAAAAAAATTATATTAATAAAAAAATAATGAAATTCTTGATTGTAGTAGATTTAGTCTGATAAACATGCCTGAAGACTATTCAAAAAGAAATCTATATGGAACATCTGCTTATGTAAGTATAAGGATGGAGGCTTACTTAAACATGATTCTTTGGAGATGTAAGGGTAAAATTAACCCACCAGAAAATTGAATGCCATGGCTAACTAGAAAAACATTACAGGTAGCTAACAGTGGTGGGAAGGACAATAGATGAAGAGAAACAAGTCCTATAGAAAATATTTGCTCTCATTGAGGCCAATTGCTACCTTAATAAGTGACTGAAAGAAGTGGAAAAACAAACAAATAATCTGCATGGAATTAAAGAGCTGTGGTAGTAAAAGCTAGTGCTTGGTACATATTTACTCAGTAGATTAGCCCAGTAATTGTCACTGGGACTTCTGTTTGGTCTTTTGCTGAGATTCCTTTGGGTTTGTTTTCCAGGGACAGGGGGTTTAAGAGCATGAATTGGAGATAGACAGGTGGGACACCTGCCTGCTGTGGTATGAGCTAGGAGCTTAACAACAATTAATGACATGGGAGGAGTTTTAGCATTAAAAGTAAAACAGATTTGCTAACCACATGTGGTTCTGTCAGGATGTTCTCATGGAGGCTGTAGTTTCTTTTTGCCTGTAGATGTGGAAAATATATTTTCCCCCTTTTAACATTTTTGTGTGTGTCATCATAGTGCTTGCTGCACTGTGCCTCTGAGTTTTCTCAAGTCATTTGGAAATCCAGTGAAAAATAGGGAACTTGGGTGCTGATGCAGAAGCAGTGCTGGTATTTTGTAAGTGTTAAAACACTGAGTTTCCACATTCTGTCAATGTGCATGTACAGACCCAGAAAAAGTATTTGTTACCTCTGAAGTTATCTGGATGTTATATGTTGTCTTAATGGCCTGACATGGAAAGTTTTGTTTAAAATGACTGTGAACAACAAATGTTGTGACAATAAAACTTAGTGTATGAAGTTAGTGGCTGACATTAGGTGGCCAAGGGGAGAACAGCTCCATGGCTCAAAGAGCAGCTGTATAAACAACAAAGAAACGCTGAATGAACAAAAATGTATTAAAAATCAATTATTTACTGTAAAGCAGAGTTTGTCATTTGAAAGGGGAGTTAAGTTGTATGTGTATGTCTTTCTATGCCCCTCTCTATGGTTTTGACCCACTTGGCCCCTTTCAGCCAAGCCAAACAGAGGCGCAGTGCCTGTAAAGACAGAAACTTTTGGTTGGACCATGCCAAGATGCTGCCAAGTAGGCTGAACTGCATGATCAGTCCACTAGATCTTGGAAATTTGCGTGGGGGAAGATGCATAATGAATACTCCCAGCATGGAAGATGCCAGCCTGAGTACTAAATTAAACAGAATCCAACAAGACGGGGATCCATAGGGGACCATGCCACTCAGAAATGACAGTGGTTTTAGTGCTTCAGTGTTCAGCATGTACCAGTCTGAGCAGATGGTGTCACAACATGAGTTGCTTTGTGCTGTAGGAGTGCTGCACTGATGGAGGGAGGTTGGCCATGGGCTGGTGCTTGGCAGAGCAGCCAGCATCGGTACTTGTTTTCACCATTAACGGGAACTGATTTATAGTCTGGTGTCAATAGAAGCTCAGTGGCCCGTCACTCTTGGCTGTGGTGCTGCATTGTGTGCCTGTGTGCTTGCTCTGCAGGGCAGTGCAGCCGCCTCCTCCCACCCCAGCTCGGCTCCCTCCAGGTCCTTCATGGCAACGGCACAGACGTGGGGACAGTGGTCGCGTTCCAGTGCTCCACTGAGCACCAGCTGGAAGGACCGGGAATCGTCACCTGCATTTGGAAAGGGAACAGCACGCAGTGGACAGCCGGAGTGCCCTTCTGCAAGCGTAAGGTTCTTCCCAAACTGTTCTCCCTCCCTTTGGGATTGGTGTGTTCGTTTTGCCCTGTGTATCTCTGCAGCGTTAGGATTCATTCTAGATACTTATGCGAACAAAAAGACAAATTCAATTTTCTTCAAAGTTGCCCCACTGATGGTAGTTCCACTCCATATGTGTTCTGACATGTCATTATCATAACACAGAAAAGACTGTTGGATTCATCCCTGATCTCACATCACTGGTAGCGTGGCACCTGGAATAACTGTGGCTCTAGCTAAAAGCTGTATGCTGCTTTAGAGAATGTATGGGTGTCTCGGTTTCGAGACAAGTTTAGGAGAAAAACACTCTGGAATGAGTATTTCCTCTAAAAAAAGGGGTTCCAGCAATCCCTTTCCACCAATAAGAAATGAATACTAGTGGATGAAAGTGAAAAAAACCCCAACCGTTTATTGACAAACAGAGTGCCCACACAGCACAGGAAAAAAGGTAAATAAATGTTAGATATTGAACTGTCAGACCTTAAACACCCACCCACTCCCCCTTTCCCCCACACCGGAACAAAAACCCAAAATGCCAGGGAAAGGAAAAAAACCACAAGGGCCAACTGTGGTGGGGAGAAAGATGGCACCAGCTCCTGTCTCAGGGAAAAAACCCAAAAGGTTCACGCAGCAGCTCGGGCAAGTAGATGGGAACCTGGTGAATCTCTGTTGTTGGTCCCCTGTCCACAGCACATGAAGGAGGTGGGCTTCCTCTCGCCGGCTCGGCTTTTTCCGAGACGTGGGGCTGAAACGGAGCGCCCGCCTTCCCCGGCAGTCCCGACCGATTCTTCTCCTGCCAGTTGTTTTCGCTGATCTCGGACCAAACCCAAACCGTCCAGGTCACCTCGAAAAGCCGCTGAAGGATTGCTGCTGCAGCCTCTCCAAGGCCAGGGAAAGGAAAAAAAAAAAAAATTCTGCCTGGGCTAACGAAAGAACTCCAAGCTAGCCAAGCAAAAACCCAACTGCACTGCACGCCGGACACCTGGGCAGAGAGCTTTGGAAATGCCCAGCAAAGAGCCCCAAGGCTCCCCCTTCCCCCGCACCCACCTTAAAGATACAGCAACCATTTGGGGGCATAAAGCAGACGATCAGGGAATAGGCTAGCATCATAAATCACCCCCAAGACAATGGGAATGACCAACTGATGTGCAAGCATATTTGCAAACCTCTCATATCCTGGCAGTCTTTTCTGACAATGTTTTTGCTGTAAAAGAAACACAGTGATATTTTTTGAACAATTCTTGGTTGTTGCCTGTGGGCAGCTGCATGGGAAAGTTACCATATAGAGAAATAGTGTTTGAATGGCAACAGCATTAACTACCTTTCATGCTGTGTTCCTGCTTATTTATTATAAGGTTGTTACTAGTTTGACTAGAAGACCCAAGCAAACTTGGTACCTCTGAGCTTTGAGCATCTCAGTTTGCGCCTCAGACGTCATGTCATTTCAAATCCCCAGTGGATACATTGCTCTTACAGACACTTAGTGCTCTCTCATACACTCAGCTATTCTTACCTCTTGTTTGGAGATCCCATAAAAGAAAAATGAGAGAAATCCTTCCCCCAGAGGGTGCAAAAATATAATGCTTTGTGTGGAGCTCAGCTGAACCATTTGTGATTCTGGTCATTGTGACATTGGGAAAACTAGATGAGTTTTGAAGGAAGACATGCTTACTGCTCCAAGTGAGTTGCCAGGGATCTACGTTAGCTGTGCCACACCGCATTCCCACTCCTCTTTTTGTCTGGGTAACTCACTTTCCACCATCAGATCCCTGTGAACACTCAGCCCTGCAGGTCACTTCTTCCACCCCGCATCCTTCCCCAAACAGAGGAAGACCTGATTACATGGAACTGTCCTTGCTCTAAATGGCTTCTTTAAGCTCATTTACCCCTGTTAGTATTTGTTTTTGTAGCTTCAGTCTTTGTTAATAAAGACTCTGCAGCTCATCTGCATTTGATCTGCCAACAGAGTTGTGCTTTTTAGCTACTGCAGTGCTAAGAGCACTGTGTTTAATTAGTTGCAGTGGTGAAATACTTGTGAGCAGTTCATTAGTAACTTATAAACAGGAGACTTTTAAATAGTCCAGTTTGAGGCTTGCATAGCTCAAAGTTGAAGCCAAGATACTCTGGTATCTTGACACATACGAATGTGAAAGTCCTCACTGAGCAGAAGTGTGAAGCAGGTAGGTTTCAGCATGGTTTAACAAAAATGTAAAAGATAAATTTGTGGACTGATCTTAGAAACGTGTATTCTGTGTTTGCTTTGCTGCAGCCGTATCAAAATATGAGACTTTTGGCTTTAAGGTCGCAGTGATTGCCTCCATTGTGAGCTGTGCTGTCATTCTGCTGATGTCCATGGCTTTCCTAACTTGCTGTCTGATCAAGTGTGTGAAGAAAAGTGAGAGGAGGAGAACTCAAAGGTATGTCAAGAAGACAGTTTTAATAACAGTGTAAGAGTGTACATCATATATACATTGCTATGATAGCAGAGAGCTTCAAAGGATTTGCTGCTTGCAGCACTGCAATGATGTGAATTACTTAAAATCCTTAATTTGTAGGTCAGGCTTTAGGCATAGAAAGACTTGGAATTCCAGAGTATTTAAGTACCTGATGTCTGTTAATATCTGATAACCTCAACAGGCCTGGGCAGATCTGGATTTACCCAGGATTATGCAGAAGCTGAACACACAAGTCTTATTTTCATGAACACTATTTCTCTCCTCAAGTTATTGAAGATTGGCAGTGTTTCCCCTTCTACTCTATTTCTTTCATTTTTTCCTTTCTTTCTTTGAACACTGCTGGGAAATTGAATTTCCCTGTGTCAGAGCCATCCAAGGCCCTCACCATCTGCAGAGCATCCTCAAAGCTGTCACAGCGTGGGGCTGGAAGGACGGAGGATTTTGTCTTCTGGCTTGGAGCACAAATCAGTGGATGAGAAACAGGAATAAGAAGAAGTCAAATTTTCAATCCAGTCCATTATTAAAACTCAATATGGATAGTGTCAGCAGGAGCCCATTTGGCTGTGGGCTGGAGCCGAGCTACTGTTGCTCTTGAGAGCCTCCACCCACAGTCACTGCTGCAGAAGGCTTTCCATGGGAACTTTGTTTCCCTCTCACTTTTCTTGCTAGTTATTCCCACCAGTCCCTCGGGTGGAGTGGAGGGAGGCTGCGGTGACAGCAGTGAAGGTTTCTGTGCTGAGCTGTGCTTTATCTGAAGCTGCATGGGAACCAGCTGAAGGGGGAACTTATGTCATTTGAAATCTGAGTGCAGCCAAACAGATTTTCTGCTTCCCTTGAAAGAAATTTTTTTGAGTCAAAAAATGGAAGTCCTTAGTGTCAATCATAATGTTAGGTTTTTACTGGTAGCATGAAATAAGTTGCTTTGAAATGAAAGGTTGATTGACATTTTTGGAATTGCCACTCTTCTTTTTGATAAGAGTATTCATATCAAAGTCCTTGTTTTTCATTTATTTTAAATGAAGTTTTGTAAGAATTAGCC
This sequence comes from Corvus hawaiiensis, assembly GCF_020740725.1. Taxonomy (NCBI): domain Eukaryota; kingdom Metazoa; phylum Chordata; class Aves; order Passeriformes; family Corvidae; genus Corvus; species Corvus hawaiiensis. Next base: position 23,706,559 of record NC_063223.1, on the reverse strand, counting down.
ATTCCCATTATTGTGATGACTTGATATTTTTCTCTTACAAAATAAAAGCCCTTCACACTGGACATTATGACCTGATTCTGTCATCAGGCTGTAAAATTATTCCTTTTGCTGAGAGCTTCTCGGTTCCCAGCTGCCCCTGTGCTCCTTCCCCTGTCTCCTGAAGGAGCTGCTCCATCCCATTGGCAACAGAGCCCAGCTCCTAGGAGAAACCTGGGGGCACTGCAGACATTGTCTGTCTTATCCCTTCTGTCAGAAGGAATTGAAGTAATGTACGAACTGTCCATGTCATGAGAGAAAAAGTAGCATAACCCTGTGTGAAACTTGTCAGGCGCAGTGGCAGCATCTCTGCTGGTGATGGAGGTGGAAAAGTGGATCGACTTCTGGATGCACAAAGCATTAATCTGACAAAAAGCTGCAGGCTTGATAACTTAATACAAAATGAGAATTCTTGGGGGGAGAATAGTGAAATAAGTGTCTCTTAGACAATATCTGAAAGACAAGGTGATCTTTACCTATGGAGCAGAGAGGATGTCCCCACCTTGCCTGTAGCTCTGAAGTCTGTCTTGTCTGCTTCTTTTGGCTCTTTTAGTTGGTCACCTTAGAGATCACCTCTGCCTACAAACCTGCCTTTCAAGGTGTCTAATGATCTTTGACATGCCATCTTGTGTTTAATAGAATCACTGAATCATTAGGATTGGAGAAGACCCTTAAGTCAAACTCTCATCACCACCACCGTGTTCACGACTAACCTGTGTCCCCAAATGCCACATCCACATGTGTTTTGAAGAGAGAAAGGACGAAGACTGCTGAAAGTCCTCCCACCATTCCGCCTCCTCACAGATTTTGTCCCACTGAGGGAGCATGGCTGCTGTTTTCTTTGGAAAGAGCAAGATTGCCTCCCAAGAAGACAGAAATGGCACCCAAATCAGTGTCGCCAGCTCTCACAATTTAATCTTGTCCCATCAGCCAGTGAGAATGTCTGTGATTCTGTGAATCTGAGACTTCTTTTAAAAACAAGAAACTAAATTGTGGATTTTTTCTTGCCTCAGAGTTGCAGAGAGCAGCATGAAAACAGCCCTGAGCCTTTCCAAAAGAGAATTCTGACAGTGAGGGAATATGCCCTAAACTTAGCAAAGGCAACATTATCTGTCTCCTCCATTTTTATGTCAGTATCTTTTCAACCTGCCTGGTGATTTTGGAAACCTTAGGAATAGCAGTGCTGCAAAAAGTCACAGAAAATGATTTATTTCCTGAAATAATTTATTCCATAAAATGGAGATGGTCTGTAGTCTTTTCACACACAACAGAATGTGGCCTGATGTCACTGATGAAGGTCCATGAGAACACGGACGCATTCCACCTTATCTGACTTTTCTTATTACCTGTAGTCTGAAAAAACACTGAATCAAACAGACATAATCCTTGGAGGTTTGTTCCTTTGAACTATCCACTGGTGCTCATAAGAAAATTGCTCTCATTTTTTTGTTTGTTTGCTTGTTTTTGAAGAGTGATGGACAGTACTTAAAATAGCACTATTTTACAGAATATTTATGCTATTGAAGAACTCCCTATCTTAAAGTGTTATTTAAATCTCTACAAGTTTGGCTTACACATGAAGTTCAGCATGTGTTTAAGTGCTTTCTTCAGTAAACCTGGAATTAGATTTAAACTCTAGAGAGTCAGGTCTGTGGTCAGATAACAGCTCAGCTGTGCAGCCGTATATCACAATACTGTATTCTACTGCTTGGTATATTCACAGAGATATGCAGCTGTGGTACCACCTAAGAACTGAAGAGCTGGAGCACATGCAAGCTGCTTACTTTGGTTTTAAGGGAAGAAACAATAACAACAACAATAAGAAACTCAGGAATACATCTGTATTTGATGATGTGACTCACATGGCATATGATAACCAAGGCTTCTACAGGTAAGGCTGTTAAAATATAGTAGGTTTGAATGAATTTGTGGAACAAATTTTAGAACAGGATTCTTGAAAATGTATTTTAAAGAGAGGCCCCTGAAGAGGACCTGATGCCCATGGGTTGTCAGGGCTTGTCCTTGAACTTGGCTGTCTTGTGGGGAATTAATGTTGTCAAAAGGTGACAGCAGAGGATTGAGTGTGACCTCCCCTCTTACGGCTGCAGCTGCTTCCTTCCCCAGGAGTGTCTGGTTGAGCCTGGTCTAAAGGGGAGGTTGCACCAGATTAGCTAGAGAGAAGGTTTTAGTTGGATTTGTTAAACTGATGCTAAACTGCAGCAGAGAAGTCCCTGCTCTGTATTGGTCAGTGGGATCAAGGTGCAACTTGCCTTCCCTTAGGAGCCTTGGGGGAGTGGAGGCAGCCTGGGACACCTGGGGCTGCAGGAGGGCTCGAGGTGAACATCAAGCATCGCCATTCATCCCACAGTGAGCAGGAAAGCTCCCCTGAGAACTGCTTGGTTACGAGGGGGTGCAGCACAAGAACAACAGGATCCTCATCCCCAAGGCAGCAAGAATTCCAGTGTGGGAACCCTGACTCTGGGATAGGCCAAAGACACGTCCTCACTGGAATAAAGTGCATCACATACTGTGGGTGCATGGATGGTGAGCACAGGAGTTCTTTGTGCTTGTTCAAAATCATCTCTGAGTGTGTCTAGGTGTGTTACACTGACCGTGATGGTGCCAACAGAAGAAAAACAGAAAAATGAATATGTGTAAAATCTAATCGCTGTTTTGCTAATACCATTTGTATAAACACACATCGTTGTGTCTTTTACCCCCTCTGGGTTCTGCTTCGTTGTCATATACAATAATATACTGCACCGTCCTTTTTTGCTTTTAATTTACTGCTCACCTGTACAGCCTTTCTGTATAGCAGTACCAGTGATTTCTAGTGCTTACCAGCAGAAAACAATCTTATGCACCCTTGAAGAAGACTCTCTTCAGTATATCTTAATTTATTTTTTACTAGAAAAGCATGTAGGTCGTGCTACTTTTCAGACATATTTGAATAGATTTAGAGGTTAACATTTTGATTCAGTACTTTGGGATCAAAATACTGTAAGAAGAGATAAAATAAAAAGCCAATTCTTTCAGGCAAGGCAATGTAAAATAAAAACTCCTTTCAGGCAGGTAAGGTATTTGTTAAGGTTTACAGACAAATTTAGGATTAAAAAACTCTAGCTGGTTAAAGCAGTGCCTTAGTATGCTGACAAGATAATTTTGGCTGCAACGAGGTGACATGATGCAGGTGCAGAATGCTGATGTGTGGAAGTTATAAATAACAGAGAAGCCCAGCTGTGTGACAGTAGGGGCTCCACCGTGCTGTTGTGGACCTGTCTGCCACAAAATTAGAACTTTTTCCCCTCATGTTTGAAGCACAGAACAAACACCATGATTATATAGTTTTGCAGGGAAACACTGAATTTTAGTGGCAACTACTTTAATTATAATGAGCCTCATTCTGAATGCTTTGCTGCTTGAACAAATTGCTTTAAAATGGTAAGAAATATGTGTACAAATACCCGGGATCATTAACTACAGAGTGCAGTGACTGCTGATGCCACCTCTTTTCATTTGAGTGTAAGGAATCATAATGAGGATGAACATACAAGTTTTTAGCAGAAGGTCTTATACGCATGAGCTGCATGTTTTTACAGCATATCTGCTCTCTTACGTTATTGAAAATGCTAAATAATGTTGAGAGGGGAAAAAAAAGTTACAGGTCATGGTGCTGCTGGGAGGGAGGTGTTTCCCCAACATTGCTTCTCAGAAGTCCAGAGCAGCAGAGATAGCAGCTTGCTCTGTGGTGCAGAGGTTTGAGCCAGATTAACTGGGAAAATGGGTCTGTATCTAGGGAAGGGAGATTAGCTGCAGCCCTGGGCCGTGTAGTTAGAGGAGAACAATGTCCATGAGCCTCCAAAACAGTCCCCAGCAGGATTGCTGGGCAGAGGACTTGTCAACATGTTGGGAATGGCTCTCACAGCCTGACTGCAGGATGTACCAGGATATGTTATTTTTGAGTCAATTATTTTCTGATGAAGAATAATACCTGACCGTGCAGTAATTCTCTGGAATACTTGCATGGGCACCCACCACCCGAGACAAACAGTCCTCTGCCATCCAAGCAAGCAGCCATGTGGGAGAGCTTGGATCTGGCAGCTGCCCAAGCAGGCAGGTTGTCCTCTGCCCCGTGACAGGCACAGGGTAAAATATCAGTAAAGAGAAGCTTAATGGCAGCTGTCCTTCCTCTGTGCCAGCCGCTGGTAACGTTTGAGAGCTGGAGGTGAAGGTCGCTGAGCGTTATATTAAAGAAATGGGTGTCCAAAAGAAGAGTGGGGTCAGCTTAACACTGGCAGGGGCTACTCGCACCCACTGCTCAGGGTCGGCTGTAGCTGCTCCCCAGGTGAAGGTGTTCCAAGGCTTGACAACTCTTTCTGTGGGGAATTTTGTCCCAATATCCGACCTAAACCTCTCCCAAACTAACAGAGCTTAAAATCTGCCTTCAGTTTTCAGCAAGTAGGCAAAGCTTCACAGTAAACTAGTGCAACAGCCTCAGCAGAACTGCTGCTCTAGGAAAATGGGTTTAAAATACCAGGTGAGGAAATTCAAATAGGCAATTGTTTTGATAAACATCATTGCCAGTTTTTAAATCTGTAAAGAATTATCCTGTCCTGCTGTAATGTATGTCAATTAAATTTTAAACATCCATGCAGGGAGGGGGCTATCTTGTGCTTGTTTAAGTAGTTTGTAGCATTTTCACTTGTTCTTTAAGTGAAAGCCATCAGTTCCATAAAAAACACAAGGAAATGCAAGTGTTCTGTAGCAGAAATAGGAGCCTGAATCCAACTGGAACCACTTTTGGTCTGGTGAAATACACACAACCACTGTAACGTTGTGAGAGCAAAGAGCAAACCCTTCTGGCATGAGGAGACATTAAAGAACCAGGCACTCCTCGTTTGGAACCTATTTATATATCAGCATGTGTAGAAGATAGTGACCCAGGAGAAGCACAGATAGCCAGCATAAAGAAAACGCTGAGAGAGCCCATTTCACTTTGCATCAGCTTCCTAGTGATGGTCAGAAATAGCCACACCTTGGCTCTGTTGCTTTGCTTTTCAGTGTAAAATTCCTGTAACCTGTCCTGGAATAGATATTCCCTTGACTCAAGGGATGTGCTAATTTTTCATGAGGGAGAATTGATGATCCAGCATTTTCCACACTGAGGAGAACTGAATGTAGCTGTACACAAACTCCTTTTCATTCTCTGTCAGCTGAGATGACAACCAGAAAAAAATAGTCCAGCTCAAAAATACAATCTAAAGAGAATCAAATAAATTTGGTGTGGTTTTTCGTCTAGTGTGGAAGCATTTGGAAGAAGCTGGGCATTCCAAATTTGGGCTGTTTAGAGGTGAATTATTTTTCACAGCTCCAGGCCAAGTTATAAAACATTCTCTATGAAGTAGTTGATCTGACTGCGGGAGCGAGTCAGATGGAAAAGCCCATGTCTCAGTAGGCTTAAAGTCCTCCTTTCGGCTATTCACACAGCTGGAGCATATTACCAAAAAGAAAAAATCCTTCTGCACAGAAGCAGGCTGGTATGTTCTCCCACAGAACGTATTTTTAGTAGCTGAAATTTTTGTACCAGAGCCCTTTCTGGCTACAAGATGCTTTACCTTTGCTGGCAAAAAGCAAGTAAGGGCAATCCAAAAACAAAGAATTCCAAGTGGAAAGGTTTTGTAGAAAATCCCAGAGCCAGGATGCTATTAGAAGAGGCAGCTCAGCATTTTCAGTCAGTCCAAGAAGTCATATGCAAGGTTGGTGAGATTAGCCCATGGGTTTGACCTCTGCAGTAAAATAAAATAAGGTTTTTTTTCTCTTTGGTTTAGTGGCTATATAGTGGAAATTTTCCAGTATCCTGTGTAAGGGGTTGTGGGGAAGGCCCAAATTAGAAATTCATGTTGCTCTGAAAAATGATGTCTGCCCAGCCTCACTTAGGAGCACAGCTGTGAGCAAAGGGACCTTCTTGGATGGGGTGGGACACCTGGCTACATTCCTGCCTTGCCCTCTGTCCCCTTGAGGGAGCTTTCCCAGTTCTTTGCCTGCTGAACACATAAGTAGAATAGATTAAAAAGCTGAAGGATATGATGCCCCTCTATTAGTGGTGTGGTGTGGTGTGGATTTACCACAGGGAAAGGGAAGAACACTTGGAGAAATACCCATGTTGTGAGACAAACTGCTGCAAAGCTTAATGGAAAATATCAGTAGAACAAGGAAAGTGCACCAGGACACCTGGAATGACTGCCAAGAGATGCACCAGTGGGACAATTAAGGGGGCAAATAGTTTTCTACAACACTGACAGTGCAAGATTGTCCTGGGGAAACTGATCTCTGAGGGTTATGAAGGTCTATCACTGCTTATGAAGGTCAGCAGTGTCCCCAGAGAGGCAAGCCTCTCGCTCCCTACAGAAGGTCTGTGCATTTTCTGTTATGATTGGCCTCCCGGTCAGAAGTTGCTGGTGTTTGCCTGCAGGCTGGGGCACGAAGAGCAGTGCCTGAGGCTGTGGACACACATGGGACCATTGGCACAGTGTCCTTGAATGTCTGTGTGGGTGTGAATGTGTCCCCCTGCTCAGCTACCATTGCAGTGAGGCACTTGTGGGCTGCTGCCAGGGCACAGGAAGGGGTGCAGGACTGCTCGTCACTGTGGGGTTTAATACTGCACCACACAGAGCACCCAGCGAAAGGGCTGCGAAGGGCAAATGACCTGTTTGATTAAATTGTATGGAATTAATACAGTTCCCTATACAAAGTATTTGATTGCATGGCACCAAGGACTGAAGGGGAGGAGACCCAGCATAGGAGAGGGGCGGATTTCCTTTCCCTGTTTTTCCCTGTGGCTGGCCCAGCCTTGAGCTTCTCTGTTCATGGACTTGCTCGTTTTTTTCATCTTGTTTTTCCTGTGCTCTGTGTTCCCCACTGCCACCTTTTAGAGGCTCAGATCTTCCCAGTACCTTTTGACATGCAGGTTTCAAAGAGAGCTGAGACAGGGGAAGCAAACTGTGGTTTCACCTTGGGGCCCCGTTAGAAGGGTAGGATAAACTGCTTTTAAGATACACCCATTTGTGAATTTCAATTGTCATCGCAAGAGCTCAGAGGGGGCGTGTACAGCAACATGTGCTTTCAATAGAGCTGCTATTATTGTTTTCATAATGCTTTCATGATTACCCCAGGGTCTTGTACAAAGCCACCAGGCATACAGCAACAAAAAAGTCCCCTCCCATCCTCCAGTATAAAAGCTGTTTTGAGAGGCAGTGCCAGCACCAGGCAGCTTTGTGGCTGTGTTCTCACACGTCTTGGATGTCCTGTTAACAGTGTTTTCCCTCCAGCAAGGAACAGCTCTCAAGTCACACAGAAAAATATTCTTGTGAATCCTCTAAACCCCACTGACAAATGCTGTGATGGCTATTCTTCTCCCCTGATGGGAGCTCCAAATTTTATCTGTCAGATAAAAGCTGTTCATGTCAAATGCATCATGCACTTAGCTGTTCAGCGCCCAGGGCAGGTTTATATTGCCAGGTAAGGGTGCAGAGAAGGGTTCTGATCCTCCTGCTGTGATGTTTTGACGTATCCCAGCTGGGAACTAGGGTTAAGGAGAGTTGAAGTGCTTGAAAAAACAATCATACTTATTCAGGACAAAGTACAGAGCTTCCAAGGATAAGAGAGCAAACTGAAGGCGGTGTCCGACTGAAGGCCATGCACACAGAGCAAAGCCCACTGCATGCACAGTTGTGTGTCCCTTGGTGACACTGCAACCCTCTTAATAGCTCTTCTCATGCTCTGCTGAGGTGAAACCCCACTGGCTTCACTGTCCCTCTGATGTCCTCAGGGTTTGCTCTATTGCAGGGAAGAGAGGTGCCTACTGTCTCATCCTACACTTACAGAATCACAGAATCATGGAATGGTTTGGCTGGAAAGGGGCCTTAAAGACTATCCCTTTCCACCCCTTGCCATGGGCAGGGACACCTTCCACTATCCCAGGTTGCTCCAAGCTCCATCCAGCCTGGCCTTGGACACTTCCAGGGATGGGGCAGCTTTTACAAAAGCTCCCACACTCAAGCTGCAGTAAATTAGCATTTTCCCCAAAGGGCTGTGACTTGTCTGGTCACAGACCATGTGCAGAAAGCCCCCTGCATCCATCATACCTCTTGCAGCAGAGTTCAGAACAAGCATCCCCCTGTGCTCCTGAACTAGGGGTATGTGATTTACTGAGCATCTTTTCAGAAACTCTGCCACCTCCATCTGCCACTGCTGCTACTCTGCCCACACCATTCACTGCTGGGGTGTGGCTGTCTGGGGCAGTGGCCTCAGAAGTGGTGGCTTCCCCCACAGCTGGACAAACCCTCCCTTTCCTGATGGGGAAAGGTGAGCAGTAGGAGGGATCAGAGACTGCCAGTGCTGCAAACACAGAGTCCCAGCCTGTGGTCCCTTTGGAGGGGGCCTGGCAGTAGCCAGGGCCAGCAGCCAAGGGCCGATGTGACCGCTGGCAGCTCTACAAATATCACCTCTAATCCCACTGAGCACAGCTGGCTCTTGTGCTCCCAGCAGTGCTCCACTAACCAAGCAAGGATGCTTCTTCTGCACCAGGCTCAGCATCCAAATGTTCCTGGTCACACTCTCCAGATAGCATAGCACTCCATCGAAGCTGGGGACTCATTTGATGGCAAGCAAACAAATAGCATCTGCCTCAACCCCAAATAAAACCAACCTCACAAGTCTTTGCAAAGTCTGTATCAGCTTTTATGGGGACACAGTTATTTGCCCCACTGCTACCAACTGGTTTTGATGCTAGGAGAAGCAACTGCTTATGTTACAGCATGAGTCATTTGCGAAATCCCTGATGTGCAAATAAAATGGATTAGGAAATTCTGTACCTTCACCAGAACTAATGAAAAAGAAATAACTTTTCCCTTTGTGCTTACAGGTTCCAGGAAGAGTGGACTCGGGATGTTGTAGTTCCTGGGTGTTGCAAAGACAACAATCAGCTGCTGAAAGCAGCCAAGAGCAGTGGTGCACCTGGGACACACGGGGTACTGAGGCACAACACTGCAGTGCAGATGGTGAACTCAATACACGCTGCTGAAGTCTACAGTCATAACGATAGTTGCAACAAACCAAGCTGCCAGATACCTGGATAGCTGGTGTCTGAAATGCAACTGCTTCTCTGGACCAAAATGAAATTTTGATAGAAATATGTGCCTTAAAGACAACATAGAAATTTCATTATTCATACAAATTGTAATTTTTCTATATTCCAAGATGCCTCAAGGTCTGATACAAATAAAGGTATGAATGTTGGGGCTGTCAATCCATAGCTGTTCCCTGTGGTTTGCTGTGCACTGTGCCCATGGCAAAAGCATAATGTCCTTCTGTACAGCTAGAGAGGTGGTACCCAGTTTGCACATTTGCCTCATATGAAATTGCTGATAATAATTACCCCCCTCAGATTTCACTCTTCTCTGAACCAGTGGGTTTTGTAAGAATTTCAGAAAGAAAAGTCCCCCATATTTTTACGAAGTAACATGATAGAACTACAAAAATATTTGGTTTTAATTAAATGCCCCACTGTTTTGTATCAGGAAGGTCTTTAATTCACCTGCTGTGTGTTTAGAGACCATGTGAGATTGGATTCAGCAAAGGCCCATCTCCAGGTCTGCCAGCCTGTGGGAGAGGAGATGGCACATGGAGGGATGTGGTGTCGTGCTGTGGCACACCTTGGGGCCCACACCAGTGACCTCCTGTAGCTTCTACAGGTGTCCCAGTGCGAGAGCAGCTGGTGTGCAGATGGGGACAGCGCTGCAGCCTTCCTAGAGCAGCCAGCTCTGGATTGCTGCAGCATGGTCCCTGTGAGAGCTCTAAATAAAGGGCTGAGGTAGCTTTTGAAAGCCTGCCTTCTTTTCCTATTGTTAACCTATTCATTGTGTGAAGAAACAAGGTGGGGTTTTTCCTTGTTTTGTCCCTTTTGAATAGTTAAGTAACTGATATGGCTCTTTTTCTACTGTTTATATGCAAATAGATGTATATCCTACTTATAGTATAGTTATTTTTGTTCAAGTTGAAGCCTTATTTAATACTGTCATCAGCTGTTTAATGGGTATCATCACATCCCTCTCATGGGTGGAAACATGACCTTATAGCAAGCTGCAGTAATTGTTCTATGGTATATCCCCTTGGTATGAATCAGGTATCCTCTCACGACTTGCAGTTCTGAAGCTTCAGTTTTGAAATTCAAATTACTGTAGCTTGCTGGCAAGCCTAGAAATGCCCTCTTCTCTCCTGGCCATACTCTGCAGAGAACAAAAACATGGGCTTGAAATTCAATAACATGGACGTTGCAGCAAAAGAGCTTTTTTCTTATTTCTAATAAGTTCAGTTCTAATGTACATTACACCAAGGTAAAGTGCAACACACTTCTTGGTATGTGCTGCAAAAAGGAGAATGGATGTACTTCCCATCACTCCACCCAATTAAGTTCTCAATTCATCCAGTTAATACTACCCAGCATTAATCAGGACATAGTTGTGCTGTGAACTACTTTGCCTGCAGTTTTCAGTCCTCTGTAAGACCCAGACAGCTTCTGTACCCAGCAGTGTGGGCAGCAGGTCAAGGGAGGTGGTTCTGTCCCTTGCTCTGCGCTGGTGGAGCCTCATCTGAAGCTCTGTGTCCTGCTCTGAGGCCCCAGCATAGGAAGGACATGGAGCAGATGGAGAGAGTCCAGAGGAGACCACAGAGGTGCTCCAAGGTCTGGAGCCCCTCTGCTCTGGAGCCAGGCTGGGAGAGCTGGGGGTGCTCACCTGGAGAAGGGAAGGCTCCAGGGAGAGCTCAGAGCCCCTTGCAGGGCCTAAAGGGGCTCCAGGAGAGCTGGAGAGGGACTGGGGACAAGGGGGAATGGCTTCCCACTGCCAGAGGGCAGGGTTAGGTGAGATACAGGGAAGAAATTCTTGGCTGTGAGGGTGGGGAGGCCCTGGCACACAAACTCACGGCCCAGAGCAGCTGTGGCTGCCCCTGGATCCCTGGAAGTGTCCCAGGCCAGGCTGGACAGGCTTGGAGCAGCCTGGGATTGTGGAAGGTGTCTCTGCCCATGGCAGGAAGTGGACGAGATGGGCTTTAAGGTCCCTTCCAACCCAAAGCATTCTGTGATTCTATGGTTCTATGTGCTCTTGCATCCCATGTGTAGCATTATCTTTGAGCTAGGCCTGGGGCTGGCACCATCTCTGTTGCCTGTCCATCAGCTGCAGCTGTGCCAGGCAGCTCCAGAAAGTTTTTAAGAAGTGTTATAAAGTGCCCAGAAGTGTCGAACAAATGGTTAAACAATTCCTTCACAAAGGAGATACATCTCAACATAGGATTAAATAGAGTTATAGGCATGGGACAGAGGTGTTCTGTCCTACTGGCAATATTATGCTTAAGGTACACGTGTGAAGGGTGGCCAAGATATCCTTGATCCTGCCTCTGCAGCTCCTTTGAATTTCCTTCCTCTTCCCATCTCTATGATTATGTTCACTGAATTTCATTATTTAGTTCCCTGGTGTTTTAATTTTATTATGTGGCTTTAAAATCCAATAATGTGACTGCAAGTGAAATAAATTCCCTGTTGGGATGTTTGGGTCAGCACTTCACGTGAGCAGACAGCCTGGCTCCTGTTCTACACGAGGCAAAGCCGAGTAATATTGGATGGGACAAAGTGCACCCTTGAGCTGCCAGGGATGCTGGCAGCCATGGGAAGCACCACAGAAGGCAGGTAAATTCACTGACCCTCTGTGCCAGAGCACTACATGACTATCATTTATTTGGGCATCTAATGCAAGAGGCAGCAAAGTTACACCAAGATAAGGAAGCAACACCCAAACTGTTTGTATAAGATTTGTGGCTTGGCTCCCTCTGGGACTGTGCTTAGTTCTGATGGCTGCACTCCCTGGAGTTAGCTTTATTGCTCACGCAAACATAATTTATTGTCAGAAGGGAAATAAGTGCTGTGCAGGAAGGAGATGAAAGCAGCTGAGACTCTAAAACACGCATTTAAAACCTTGTAACCCTTCAATGTTTGCCAGCCAGTGGTTCCATCTGGATTCAGGCTCTTATTTCTTCTACAGAAAACTTGCATTTCCTCGTGTATTTTATGAAACTGATGGCTTGCATACTGCTCACAGAAGTGTTTCCCACAGGACATGTGTTGTATCTATGAGCTGGAGTCTGCAGTGGCTTCTAACCCATGCCCAGTACTAGCCAGTACTTCACCCAGGCTGTGGGTCCCATGCTGGCTGCACACCATCCTCTCCATCATTCTTGGCTCTGGGGGTCAGATGAGGCCCAGAGCTGGCACAGGGATGACTTCCATGTGAGGACATGTACCCAAAATTGCTTTGTGCCCTTCCCAGATCTCTGCAGAATGTCAGTTTGCCAAATCTGTCAGCTGTTTATTTACACACCTATTTCAAGGGGAGGATGCTCTGACAGCTTTATTTGCTTCCTGTCTTCAAAGAATTCAATTGTTTGGTTTTTTAATAATTAGTTGACTATTTTTTCTCATGTGTAAAACTTGATTTCTGCTTTACAAGGGATCATATAAGGAGCCAAGTGCGGTACTGAACGTGTTTGTGAAGCTGGCTGTTCGTTCTCCCATGTACAACCTAACAGCCAACACAGAATCTGTGCAGTACTTATCAGAACTACTTATGATCAGCATACATGGACCTATTCTACATGCCCATTTTTCCCTTGTGCCAGAAACAAGAGATACACAATTTTTCCATTATATACATCATCTTGTTTTACTAATGCTGTTAAAATTTCCAAGGATAGAGTGTCATAGAGCAGAATCAGGGGTGTGTAATTCACCAGGTAAATACACAGGAAGTTAAAACTGTCCAGACCTGTGGATGCTTCAGGTTATTATAGCTGAAATGGACCCTCAGGGATTGTGGAGTCCAATTCCTAGCCCTCCACAGACACCCCAACAATCCCACCCTGTGCATCCCCGAGAGTGTTGTCCAAACGCTCCTGGAGCTCTGGCAGCCTCGGGGCTGTGACCGTTCCCTGGGAAGCCTGTTCAATTCCTGACCACCCTCTGGGGGAAGATGGTTTCATCCAAGTCAGTTTTGTTCCCATTTCACGGTTTGGCTTAACTGGTTGGGAATAAAGACCTAGGAATTTGCAGCACAGCTTCTGCCTTTGTGTTTGGAGTCAGAGGACTTTTTTCTTCATCTCCTTCTAACCGACAAAGTAATCATACCGATAATACTACTCCGACTATATAAATAAGACTGGAAAATAACCTATTTTATATGCAAAGCAACTCTAGAAATTACTAGCACACACACAAAAAGCCTTCGTAACTTTGAGTAAACAAACATCTTGGTTTTCAGAGCTAATTGCACGTCCCCTAAAATCCCCAGCAAATTGCTTCTGACTCCCAGGCGCGGAGAAGCAGCCGCCCATCGCTCCCGGCGGAGCTCTGCCGTCTGTCACAGCCGGACTCGCTCCCTCCCTGTTTACTTTCGCTTCTCCAAGTTGCCCGTGACCTCTGCTTCTCCCGGCAAGGAGGATTGCGCTGCGGCCGCCCCGCGTGGGACGTGTGCCGGGCACGGCACACACCCACCCCTGAAACCGATGGATGATGCTCTACAGAAGCTGTAAGTGCACACTTGTAACGAGGAATTTGGGCAAAACAACGGTCTGAAAGGTGCAAATCTGTGGGAACAGAAGTTCAGAGCCAGAGGGGCAGTGGCTCTGACGGGAGTGGCCAGCCCGTCCCTGCCTTCACATTTTCTTTCCCTTCTTAGAGCTTGTTTTTGTAAATTATTGACTAAAACTTGCTGAAGGGAGTCTAGTGCGCAATCTGAGCTTTTAAGAAATATTTTATTGTATTTTCTTAAACACAAAGAAAGACTTTGTTAGAGGAACTGCTCGCGCTATCTGGATTCAATTTGTTGCTAAAGAGATTCAGTCCTCTGGCGGTGGGAAAATAACAAAGCGCATTCAGCAGTTAATAGGTAAAACAAAACACTACAGGATGATGTTGCCAGGACAAGGGTGATATTTAGTAAGTCAAATAATTCACTCAAATAAACAAATCGGTCGGTTTAGAGGGAGGAAACAGTGCTGGCTTTTGAGATTAGCTAACCAGGAAATCAATCTGCTGGGAAATAAAACGTTGTTGCACAGATCACTTCGCTTGGGCACTAAATTCGGAGGCAGAACTCTGAAATGAATCAGTTTTGGAAAGGCCTTGGGCTCGGTCAGGAAGCGGGGGCTTCGAAGCGCGCCGCTCGCCCCGGGAGCGGTTTGAAGTCCGCGTTTCTCGCCTCGCTGTTCGCGTACATCGCTGTGACCGCGACCGGGATGCGGCTTCCACATCCGGCTGTGGCCTGTGGATGTCACGGATTGCACCATGGCAGGGCATTCGGCGCCCAGCCCCAGCCAGGTCCTTGCCTCCCAGGGAGCGCGGCTGCCTCTGCTGTGCCCGTGGGGCTCCCCAAGGGTCTGTCTGTCCAAGGCAGACCTAACAGCGATCCTGCTGCAAAAGTCTTGCGTGCCACCGGCATGAGGAGGAGATATGTTTAACCTCTGCTTCTTGTGTATTTATCCGAGTCTGTAGGATAAAAATATCTCCAGGCAGTGTGGTACTGTGCATCGCAGCATTCCTGAGGGATTGATTTTCACTTCCACTTCACTCACCGTGCTTGGAATCACTGTGTGCTGAAACACATTTAGACTTATATTAGAGATTTCAGCCCGTGTCACACTAAGATGACCAGGTTTTCTGTTCAGTGGTCTAGATTCCAGTAGTTTAAAAAGTCCTAAAAGTTTTTAAATTTAGAATTTCTAAAATTTCTAAAAGTTTCCAGGGAAACTTTTTAGCAGAGCACAAAATGCAGTGAATTCACAGAGGTATAAAAGGATCATAAAAACAAATCCTCAGCACAGCATTCCCCCCAGTGCTTCTTAATATTAGGTAACTCCTCTTGCTGTAATGTTTTAATATACAAAAATTTTAACATATGAAAGTGAATCGTAGAATACAAGAATGATTTGGGTTGGAAGGGACCTTTAAGATCATCTTGTTCCAAGTCCCTGCCATGGGCAGGGGCACTTTGCAGTGTGCCAGGTAGCTCAGCCCCATTCAAAATAGTCTTTAAAAGATATGACAAAAGGAGTAACAAAATTCCAAGTTCCTTTCCACAAGGTTCCTGTTTCTTTACTAAAATACATTGCCAAAATCACACCAATACAGGTGTGATCAAGGCCTCCATGTGCAACAATAATAATTAAAAAAATATTTTCATTCTGTTAGGAAGATCTGGATTCCAGAGGGTAAATAGAATAAACCCAGGATGTTTATACTCTAGTGATCTTCTCAAGGATATGCACCACGAATGCCACAGCATTTGACAGCACAAAAAATATTTCAGTGAAGTGTTTTCCCCATGTTCTTGCAGTTTCCAGAGATGAAGCTGCTTTGTTGTGTACAGAGATATAGATCAACATGTTAAAGAGTAAGCATGGGGCTGCAGGTATCTCGTTTGTTAATGGAGGTGCATTAAATTGTGTGAGATGCAACAGTTTTGGCTGCGGCCACCGGGGAGGTCTCACGATGAGCTCCTTGCATCGTGATGGGGCACAGGGTGGGACATGGCGTTCTTGGGAGAGCTGTGCCACACTAGGAGCTGCACCCTGGCAGGGAAGGCCAGACTCTGAAAGCAAAGGTGACAGTATCACAGAGAGAAATGATCCAGAAGAAAGCGTCAGGACTGCCAGGGTAACTCTGCCAGTCAAAATGCTGCCCCAGGACTAGTCTGGGTATGCCCAGGGGTGCCCCAAGCTCCATCTCCAGGGCTGTGCTGGGTGTAACACTACACCCCCTGTGATACCTCGAAGTGGTGGCTCTCACAAACATTCCACAGATTTGCTTGTACTTTTTCCCTCATGAAGTTAAATAGCCCAATTAATTAGATGCTTCTCTGCAACCTTTTCTATGAGAGAAGTTGTCCCTGCTCATTGGGCTTGAGTCACTACCTGCCCAATGTACCTTATGTGTCCAGCTGCACTTAAATGCGTGCTGTGCTGCAGCACAAGGAAAATATAAATTCTACATGCATATTGTAAAGATGTAGACATGGTATATTGGGCAGTGAAATTACTTCCGGAAAAGGAAATTGCGGCTTTACTAATTATGCATTAATTGTTTAAAAACTCATCGCTGTGCAAGTCTAAATTCATGCTTCTGCACTGGACGGCCTGGTGAGCACAGACATTTTAAGAACTGTTTTACCTCGAAGCTGTCAAGGCGATGGGAAACCCCGGTGTGGGCTCAAGGGGGCGCAGGGCTGCCCGCCCCGGCACCGCCCCGGCACCGCCCCGGCACCGCCCCGGCACCGCCCCAGCACCGCCCCGGCACCGCCCCGGCACCGCCCCGGCACCGCCCCGGCACCGCCCCGGCACCGCCCCGGCACCGCCCCGGCTCCTCCGGCCGCCAGCGCCCCCTGCGCTCCCTTCCGCCGTCTCTGCACTTCCCCCGCCCCGCCTCCGGGCCCGGGAGGCGGTGCCCAGCGCCGGCCGCCCCGGCCGGGCCCGCCCCGGCCCTGGCAGGAAGGCCGAAGGCCGCAGTCCGAAGGCGGTAGCCCGCGGGCCGGGCGGGGCCGGCGCTGCCATGGCCGGTGAGTGCGGGACGGGCAGGGTCCGGGGACCCTCCGCGGCTTCGTGAGGCGCCGCCGCGCTCCCGGGCCCGGGCCGGAGCCCCCGGGGGCCGCAGCGCCGGTGTTGCGGTGTCTCGGCGCCGGCCCGGTGGCCCCGCGGGTTTGGCTGCGCGGCCCGGCCGTGGGTCGGGGTGTTCGCCCGCGGGGCCGTGGACCGGCCCGGCCCTGGGCAGCGCCGCGGGGTCTCCGCTCGGCCGGGCCGCTGTGACAGCGCGGGCAGGGCTGGGCTGGGCGCGGGGCTCAGGGCAGCAGATGCGAGCGGAGCCCCAGCCTGGTGTGTCCAGGTGTAGCTGGGCAGTGCCACGTTTCACACCCTGGCACACTGGCTGCATGTTGTGTGGCAGCGAAATCTGCTCTTTACCTCCAGCCTCCATCCAGCTCGCTGGGATTGTGCCATTACACCTGGGGAGCACACAGGCTATCCTGGTAACTCAAAGGCCCTGTTGTTTTAGCCATCGTATGGAGCTTGGAGGACTGGGACTGTGTGTAACCTAATGTCACACTCGAGTATCAAATGTCTTTTAATATTTTGCTCACTGCAGTTTTGCTATGTTTTCCTCTTCTGTTTTTAAAAGCTATTTCAAGTAAAAATGATTTACCGAAGTCTACAATTCCCTGACAGGAGGGTGTAGCCAGGTAGGTGTCAGTCTTCTCCCAAGCACCAAGCGACAGGATGAGAGGTAATGGCCTCAGGTTGCACCAGAGGAGGTTTAGGTTGGATCTTAAGGAAAATTTGTTCATTGAAAGAGTTGCCCAGGCCTGGTACACGCTGCCCAGGGCAGTGGTGGAATCACCATCCCTGGAAATGTTCAAAAAATATGTGGTTGTGGCACTCCAGGACATGGTTTAGTGCTGAACATGGTGATGCTGGATTGATGGTTGGACTCAGTAGTCTTAAGGTTCTTTTCCAGCCTAATGATTCTATGATTCTCTTGGCGTGCTGTCAGAGACTCTTGACTTCTAGTAACTTGCCAGTAGCACATGGCAGTGGGTAGCAGGGGAGGGCAGCATCTTGTTTTTCACCTCTATCATCCTTCCAGCCCAGAGGAGCAGACCAGTTGCTCTTCATTGTGGTGCATTTGGTAACCAGTGCCATCTGATCATCTCAGACAATTTCTCTGCAGCCAGACTCCTTAAATCCTTAACATCCCTTTCTTGGGCTCTCGAAAGGGAAGAGCCAAAACTAAATTAATCTAATACTTTGTTGAGAGAGACTTCTTCCTCTTTTTCTTGCAACACTTCTGAAAGGAGCTGCCATGGACACATACAAATGGTTTTGATTGTCTGATCCAAACCTTCAAGGTTTTGGTTGCCAGCTTTCCTGTATAATGTTTATGAAAATTACCCAGGAGTTTTACAGGAAGTAGCAGCTTGTGTTTGCACTGCACAGCAGACACCACTGAGGTTTCTGGAGTGGATGTTTGCAAGTTCTGTGTGTTACAGAGAATGTCAGAGAGCTGCATTGGGTTTTCTGTCTGTTGTATTTAAATTTATCTCCTTAATGATCCTGTCTGTTTGCTTGATAAACTTAAGAAGGCTTTTAAGGGGAAAACAAACCACAGATGAAACCATAATAAAGATACAGTGGTGTCAGAGACAGTGTCAAGAGTCCTTATGTAAATATTAGTGGAGTTATTAATTGGGAATGTGTACCTGCCTGACTTTAAGGTGGTTGGCAGCATTTATGCTCCCAGGACCCAGGTGTGGATGAGAGTGCTTACATGTTGCAGCGTGGCAAGGAAGGGCTGATCTCAGCCTACAAATTTGAAATGCAGCTGTATTTATTAATTTACTGTGATAAATATGAAGTGGCAATGCAGCTCCTTCGGGCCCTGTGGCTTTATCCAGAAGGGCAGTGAAAGTAGATCATGGAGAAATGTATGTAGGGGATTGCGACAGACAAAATCCTGTTTGATGTTCCTTGTACAGAAAGCAACATGAGGTTTTTTTATGCTAAGAATAGTTAAGCAGAACCAAAATTACAAAGGGGTTTTTGGCAACCAATATAACCTGAAAGTTTTGGTTTGTGTTGTGCCAGTGGCTAGTGACAGCTTTCAGGGACCACACACCTCACCACAGTCATATGGAGCAGGAGTGCAAAGGTTTGTCCGACATCCTGGCTGCTGCCAGGGTCTGGCATGTCCCTGCCTAAGTTAGGAATTGTCTCTGACAAACTCCCTGTGAACACTGCTATTAAATCAGGAAGAACTTTAGAAAGAGTGTCCCTGTTACCCTGATGTTTTTTCTGCAGATGCTGTAGCAGACAGTCTGGCACCTTATGGTCATGTATGATAAGTTTTTTTGTGAGCCTTGTTATTCCAAGAGCAGAATCAGAGCATCCCATTGGAGGGGAGAAGCATCTTGCAGGTGCCCTAAATGTCATAATCTGACTTTATAAGTGATAGAAAATTTATCTTCAGTGATTTATTAACTATAGGGCTGTATTTGATTAAATATCCATCTGAGCTTGACTTCTAAATTATTTAGAACCTTCTCCCTCTGGAAAGAGAGAGGCAGTAGGAGTGACCAGCCAGGAGTTCGAATTTGTATAATTTCAAGTGGATGTGTCTTTGAAAGTACATGGCAGTGTTGTGTTTCCTTAACACATAGTTCAGCTCTCTAATACTAGGTGGTGGTGATAATTTTATTGTAGCGATTTAATTACTGGTAGGAAAATAAAACTTATGGAATTTTAAAATGGCTTGTTAATTAACTGCTGTGGTTTGTTCTGTGTGTTATTTTATCTCTAGATCAGTCATATTGTCATCGGCTGCAGCATGACATGTATTTCCTTACAAGCACTAGCCGACTGAATGAGCAAGTGGTTGATAAAATTGTTCTTCAGCTTAACAGAGTCTATCCCCAAATTCTTACCAATGAAGAAGCAGAAAAGGTAATTTGATGAGTTTTGCTGTATCTCTGACTATTGTGTTGCTTTTGTGGGTCACTATCCCATCTGCCCTCTTCCTGATACTACTCTTGGTGCCACATGCAGCTGGTCTGCCCCCCACCTCCTGCTTGCTGACCAGTTGTATCTGGCATCTCATGTAAGAGGAGCAGTCACAGGGCTGGCACGTTCCCTGGTCATGAGAGAGAACACTCTCTTCAGCAGCAGCTTAATGCCACGGTCCCTGCCATGACCAGGAGCACGCAATCGTACAGCCAGTCCGTGGGCAGGAGGGCACCCATCCTGTGACCGCATGCCTGGCGTGCCTGTCTCCTCACATGAGGTGGTGTGGAGTGGCTCACCAGCTCATCTGTGCTGCATCCATCTCTGTCCACAAAATCACCTATATTAGCTCAATCAGTTTCGGCAACCAATTAATAATTTTAAGTATTGGTAGAGAAGTATGGAGCTGTGGGAAGTAGATGGAGTTAGTACTGTCTTGCAGTGGTGTCACCATGTATGGAGGAAGGCCACCCTCCCTGACATGAAGCTCTCAAAAATGGGTAGCTGTTTTTAGGGAGAAAGAGCTTCTAAGCTTGTGTGGAGACAAAATTAAAGTCAGCTAAGAGCTTCCCCAATCCTGCTTATAATAGTTTGTACTTGCCCTCTGCTGGCTTCATGTCTGCACAGGGTTTTGGCGTATCAGTATTTTAACATCAGGAAAAATAGGTCCAATTCTGCCATAATCAAACTCCATGGGGACACTTAGTGTTTTGTGGTACAGAGCAGAGTTAGATCATTAGCTGAGCAAGTCTCGCCGCTTCCTCAAGAGCTTCAAAATAAATCCATAAAGAATCTGTGAAACATGATTTGTGACTTCTGCACTTAGGCAGAAATGAACTGCTGTTTTATGCATCCAGGCAAGTTCGTGTCAACTCTATTGAGTGTTTAGGAATCTTATAATCTCAGCTGTATCTTGTAGACCCTGTGGGAATGTTGTCAGAATAAGGAGTGTTGTGTAAAATCTGTGGCATTCCTGTCCCCCTCAAGCAGGAATTGTTCCTAACTCAGTATGCTCCAAAGGTTATCCGCTGTGCTTCTATGAAATATGATGCTTTGCTGGAAATGGCTTTGGATTTTTTCCAAATAAACTGAAATCAGTTTGATGTATAAGGCTAGGGATGCATTTTCCTTCTCTTTGTAAGGTCTCCTAATACTCATCACATTTAGCACTACAGAAAAAACGTATTTTCATCTGCAGCTGCTTGCCAACCTGATTAATGGGAATTTGTGCCTGTTGAAGTGGGTACACAGCAGTTAATTGTGCTGGAAACAATGAAAAAACAATGAAATATATAATCTTGGGATGATGAACACTTCAGTATTGGGACTAGGATAAGCAGTTTAAAGTGCCTTTTTGGGGATCATTACTTGGCAGCTAAGGGCAAACTTGAAAGCATCAAACTTTATATCAAATTATAAGATTTGCTGAAATTTTCTATCTGCAGCTGTCAGAATTAAACTGTAGAATAGCAAGTACTGTGTTAGCTTGGATGCAGGGAAGACATCAAATGCAGAGTGGCTTTCACTTGATCAGGACAAAAAAAAAGCAGGAGGGGAGGCAGAGACAATATACTCTCCATCAGACAGTGCTGACCACATGAAGCTCAGTGCTGTGCAGTACATGTATGTCCTTTTTATGTTTCCCTTGTTTTTTTGGCCCATTCTTCTAGTAAATATCAAAGAAGCTCCATAACTTTGCTCCCTGGCATAGTGATGAAAAATTGATCTCTCAATCTCTCTTCTGTTTTAGTCTCTCTTCTGATGAGTACTTTTCTCTTACAGTTCAGGAATCCAAAGGCATCACTCCATACCAGACTCTCAGATCTGTTAAAACACCTCCAAAAGAAAGGAGACAGACACTGTCAGGAATTTTACAGGGCTCTGCAGATCAATGCTGAACAGCTGTTTAATGACCTGCCAAGCAGGAAAATCTTGAGTAAGTTGACTTGTGAGTTGATTGAGTTGTGGATTTCCTCACCAATGTAAAACCTCATTTCAGATGCAGTGTAGGTCATTTAAACAACCTAAACAGGTTATAAATAATATAAATAAACAAGTTACTTAAATAATTTTGGGGTATACCTTAATTCTTTCTGACTCGAGTTTTCCAAAAGTTGTAAGGGGATTTGACTTCTTGTTACTTGGGATTAGTGTGGGCAAAACTCTTTGCTTGTTTTGAAATATGAAATACATCTTTAAAGCAATTTAAGTGCAACATGTCAGACAGCTATATAACTGCTATGAATCACAGCTCCTCTTTCATAGCCATTGTTACATAATGGCTTATTTATTTTCTCTATGTTTATTCTGACTTGTAGCACAGGCAACCGGAGAAACATTACAAACCTCTAATTTGTTAAGCTCAAAAGTCTGCTGACCCAGAACCTTGGCTTCCCCTCAATTCCATAAATCTCCTCATTGTGTCTAGTTTAACATGAAGCACACATTCATAGGCCCTTGCACAGATGGACTGTGATATTAAAATCACTTAGGACTTGTTTTGTGCAGTGACAGACCTGACCGATGTCCGTAAAGCTGCCCCCCAAATACACTTGTATGTACTTCAGAAGGACTGAGGCTCATACAGATTTGATTCTGTATTGCAGAGGAGCTCATTTCTTTAAGGAAAGGTTTCAAGCCTGACTTGCCAGTGTGGGATAATGCTTGCTGCTATGTACTGGTCTTTTTTTTTTTCCCCTACCTAAGAAACACAGAGAAGAACACTGTTCCAAGTGTATGGGAAATACATTCAGGCATCCCATACTGAAATGACTTGAGGAACTTGAGGGAAAGCTCCCACGTTTACCTAAGGAAGTAGCAGTTTAAGAAATCCTGATAAAGTATCTACCAGCTCTAATGCTTCACTAGTCAGTTGATTTCTAGTTGTAAGAAACTCCATCAGGTGCCAGGGGAAGTTACAGACGTGAGGCAAACTCCAGTGACATTCAAACCATTAGTCCAAAAGTCTGTAGGTTGACCTCTGTTATTTATACAGTGAAAATGTAATGTAAAATTGTAATTACCTTCATTTTGTCTTCCATTTTGAAAGAAGCAATTTGTATCTACCCAGCACAAACTGATGGAAGGCCATTTTCCTGTCTGCACAGGGAGGCTGCAGCGTTACCCCACATCCATACCTGAACCTTTTTGAACTGGGGAAGTCTGGGCCTATCCTGCCTCAGAATCTCAAATGAGCCCCAATCCCAATTGATTGAGCCTCACAGCGGCTTGAAGGCAGTGCTTTGATCTGATGTTCACCTTGCAGAAATTGTGCACTTTGGGGATCAGGCTCTTCAATCAAATTGTCTTGGATCTATCATTTTTACTCTGGTAGAGCTCAAGAAACAGGTTTTTCTGCCAGGCTGACTAGAAGTTAGCAGACAGCCTTTATGAATTAAGAGCAGTTTGAGAAGTCTTAGTGTAGTCACTAAGAATAAAATTTCTAGACTGTTTTGATGTTTGAGAGTTGAAGCTTTTTTAATGTTCAATAGCACATTCTACAAGCCATTTTTGAATATGTACCTTTACAAGGAGACTTGGATAGAGTCTGTGGGATGTTTTCACTTTTAGCTGGAGCAGAAGCATGCTCATCCTTGCACATTATTTGCGTGGTGACTCTGAGCTTTCCTCAGGTAGCCACGAGTAGGCAGGGTTAGGGTTTCTCGTGTTCAGACTATGCATAGCAAATACCTGTGCTAGAAGTGCTTCATGTTAAACATACAGCTCCTTGTGGCACCAGAAAACTGTTTTGCTGCTGCTGCAAAGGGACTTCAGTAACCATCAAAAGTAATTGAATGCTCTGTTACCTTGGTACAGTCTTTTATGTTACCATCCTCAGAAGGATGAGGATAATTTAAAGAACTGAGTTAAAATGTTGCTATGTGCTGAGGTTCGGCAGCTTCTTCCTGTTGACCTGAGAAATAAATATTGAGATGACTGTGTTAATATGCTTGCTGCTTCTTAGAGTTCTGTAATTAAAACAAATGTCTGCAGTCTGGATTGAATGGTTAAGAAACATCTGTGCAGTTTTTTAAGCTAAAACAGCAAACACTTTTATTCTTCAGGAAAAGCTCCTTTATCAATAAGAGGAGTAACTTCTCATTTAAGTAAACTTGGACATTTTCAGTATTAAAGGCATTATCCTTCAGACCTCCAACACGCACATTTCGTTACTTGAATGTTACTCCTTGGAAGCGCTCCCTGGAGTCTTCAAGGCCAGGGTCTGTGGGGTCCTGAGTGCCCTAGTCAGTGGAAGGTGTCTCTGCCCATGGCAGGAGGTTGAAACTGGATGGTCTTTAGGGTCCCTTCCAACTCAAACTGTGCTATCTTTCTATAATACGATTGGCAGCAGTTGTTAAATTTAGCACAAAGCATTTACAGAATTGCGGCTAGAATTTGTAAATGTTAAGGAAAAGGAGAATCCCTAACATGGGGATTTTTTTCTAGATGCAGACTGAGCTGCAACAAGCAGCATTACAAACAGTTGGAATAATTATTGATGAGGACATGGATGAACCATGGCCAGGACTGAGTTCTGTAATAGATTACATGCAGCTATACATAGGACAGATTTTTTCTAAGAGGAAATCCTTTCAAATATTTCTTTTTCATTTTTAAGACAGCTTTAAAATTTGTGCTAGAACAAAATTTCTTTGCCTGAAGTGTAAATTGCCAGTGAAATGTCTGGTAATGTCTGAACATTCCCACTAGAGGGTGGGTAAGGCACACGGTGTGGGCAGCCTCGGAGCTGTTGAGGCAAACCAGAGTTTCCAAGGGACTCAGAAAAAGTTTTTATTTCTCTCCGTGCTGACATAGGCTAAAAGGATAAAGGCTCCTATCAGCCACACGCAGCGATAGACATGGCAGAGATTTGTCTGTGCTCTTCTGTGCAGTGTGAGGATTTCCTAGGGAGGACATCAGCACCCCAAGGAGGCAGGCTGGGTGAGGCTGCTGGGGGCACACAGTGCTCACAGAGGCTTTGCAGCAATCCTTGCTGCTTCAGTGACTCTCAGGCTTCACAGCAAAGTGCTCCAGATGCTTCTGTCGTGCTCCAGTGCCATGGCCTGTCCTGCCACGGAGAGGGATGTCCTTAGCAGGGGAGATGGATGTTCCGCTGTTGCTGCCTGGGTGGACAGGGCAGTTTTTGAGGTACCTCTCCTAGATCCAGGTGTCATGTGGAAGGAGAGCAGTTGAAACTGATCAGTCTTAAATTCTTCCCTCTTGGCAGCCAGATTCAGAGCTCTTACTTTTTTTCCTTTCCTTTTTTAACCCTCTTAACCCTTTGATGGTTGGACTTGGTGATCTCAGAGGTCTTTTCCAACCTATATGATTCTGTGATTCTGTGACTGCAAAAAGGTTTGGCTGAAAACAGTTGTTTTGCAGATTGGGGATGTGTTATGGAAAGTCACTCCTATGCCATGTCTGGTGACAGCTGTGCATGCCCCTTCTGCAGACAGCGTGATCTCCACATCCATGTGGCAAAGGCAGCTCTGAACGGGTCTTTCTGCCCAGAGTGGAAACTACGGAACACCTTGTCTTAAGGCCAGCCTCCTTTTCTACTAGAATTTGCAGAAAGATAGAGGTCAAAATTACTTGTGCCAAATGTTGGCATAGAGAACCTCCAGAGTTTTAAAGAAGCTGGGCATGTCTTCAGCTGAGACCTGCGTTTAGTAAATAATCTCCACCAAGAAGTTTTTTCTATGTGCTTTACCTGCTAAATACATCAATGCCAGAGATTTGCTCAAGAAAAAGAATGGCGATATGTTAAATTATAGAGGTATTTTCAGATTAGTGCATCTGTTAACGAATAGTTTGTATTTATTACAATGAAAATTGCTGGCATTGTGAAAGGATTATCTCCTGCTTTCCTAACTTGGGAAACAAGTGTAATGTTATTTATGTGGTCAGTGCTTAAGCAGATCAGAGGTGGGGCTTCATGGGTGGGTTGTTTGTAGTTGCATTCAGATGACTCTGTACCTATGTCTTTCGATCAGTCCAGCTTTAACTCTAGCAATGATTTACCATTGGAGGGCTTAATACTTTATGGCAATATTGGATATTTTTCTGAAATGTGTTGTTTTGCACCATTTTGCATGTGCTGATTATGTTTGTTTGTTTGCTTGAGCTGAGTACTAACTTTTCATGTGTTGCTTTTATTTCTAGAAACCCCAGATTCCACAGAGATAGACACTGACAAGGAGCAATATATGCTAAATGACAGGGGTAAATAAATCATACAGTGTCACCGGATGGAATGGCTTTGCAGATTATGATGCAATTTATTATATCATGTAATTTGCACTTCATGTAACAACTACTTTGGCTTATGATGTCTTTACTGTCACAAGTTAAGGAGAATTAATGGAGGAAAATGTACTGAGCTACTGTTGAGGAAACCAGTGCCAGGAAATTGAAGAGACTGTAGAGTTTAATCAATATTTACAATGGTATTACTTACACTATTACAGCTAAACTCTTAATTTTCTGTGATTTCTTCAATGCTTGAAGAGTCTATTCAGCTGCTGCTGTCTTTTGCATAAGGCCATCAATTACTTTCTGATACAACTTTCACATTTTTTTCAATTTTTTTAAGCTCTCAATTTAATTAGAAATTGTTTGAAAGCAATGACAGAAAGGAAGGAAAAGCTTAAATATATTTTCCTTAGGAAAACATATTAATTATTTTCACCTTCCTCTGTTCACTGCCAGATTATAAAGACAAATATTTTATTCGCAGTAGGATATTTTGAAAAGGAAGATCTGAAAGAAAGATGAAGACTTCTCACAATTTATAATGAACTATTGTATCATTTAAGTTTAATATTTTATTTAGAGATTTAGATACAATAATGAACGATTCAAAACACCTTCTATGAATTATGCTTTTTTTTCCAGTTTCCTGAGAGAAAACTGAAATAAGGAGCAGAAACACTGTTTAACTCGATGTATATTTTTGTCTGTGATGGTGGTGTTTCTCTGAATATTGAACCAAATTGCTGTTCAGACTTTCAACATTGCTGTTGCTGTTGGCAGCATAACAGCACAGGATGAACAGAGAAGGTGCTTGGAAATAAGAAAACGAAGTAATACTTTATTTTATTTTTACTTATTACTTTTTTTTTTTTTCTGAGCTGGCCTGAGACTAGAGATTGTTTGGCCACTAGCCACCCTCCTTTGGAGGTTACATGCCAAGGAGCAACCAAATCCTTGCCCCTTTGCTGTTTCTCCAGTGTCCTTGTCCACACAGTCAGCTCCAGGAATTTATTGAGGCACTACACTTGTCCTTAAATTGATAGGTGTCATTTAATTGTGTCTCTGTTTCTTGTGAAATAGTGACTACAAATAGAGGTGCAGATTAATTCTATCTCTGTTTCTAGTGAGATAGTTAATACAAATAGAATATTAGGTAATAAAGAAGCAGTTATAAATCTTTGTGCTGTTTTGTCAGTGGATAAGTATGAATTAGAAAGGTTTTATTGAACATCAGTACTGACCATCACTTAAGCTGTGTGTAATTCGAGGCAGGCAGTTTCCAGGAGATTTGGCTTAGGTGCACATGTGGCTCTTTATCTCAGCCCCCAGGATAATTGTAAACACAAACAAGAATATTTGCTCTTGCCAGAAAGTGGAGTTTGTGGGAAATCTGTGGGGAATGAAAAAAACCCTAAAAATGTGCCTCCTAGGGCTGCAGCCTCTTCCCCTGAGCAGGGCCTGGGACCATGTATGGAGTGAAGTGCCTGGCTGTGGGGGAGGCCAACAGCCTGGGGCGTGTTTGTTTAGTGTTTAAAGGGTGGGTTGCATGAAGTTTTAGTGAGGAAACATCTAAGGAAACTTTTCCTTAAAGTCCGTAGGCTGTAGCTAGATGAGCAGAGGGGAACAGGGAATGGTGGCAAAGCAACTGAAGTAAAAATTAATTGCAGTCTAGTAAATGTGCTTCATAGTACATTAGCTACAGAACATACAGAATTGTGAATGTGTTAGCTTCATTTGAATATGCTTAATTATGCATATTGATAGCAATTGGTAATTTATGAACTGAGCTAAACTTCTGCTGCCCTGTTCTGTGTTAATGTGTTTCCTTCCCGTTTTCTCTAGGCCCAGTGTTTTTCCTGGCCTGTTTCAGCGTGGCTGCAGGACTGGCCCTGTTCTGGTATTGCTGTAACTCGGGTGAGCTACTCAGGGGCTTCTCTTGGCTGCCTTCCCTCAGCAGGGATGGAGTGAGCTGGGCTTGTCATCTGACAGGTCTGCTGAACAGGGTGGGACAAGGTGTCATCATTCATTAATGAGCTCAGGATACAAATTGCACAGCAGACATGCTGAGGTATAGATAATTTTGCCTAAAAAAGATGCCACAAATAGGGGCTCTTTTTAAAGACCGTAGTCACCTGAGTTCCTGTTGCTATAGCAATGGGTCATGATGCCCAGCAGTCATGAGACAGACCCAAAACCTTCTGGCTCCCACACCCCTTGGGAGCTGGTGGAAGCCTGACCAGTGCCAGGGCTGGAGGATGCTGGCTGGATTTGCTGAGTCCCAGCAGCTACAGCTGTCCCCATGCTGCTGGCTCTGGGTGTTGGCTCTGCCTGCCACCTGACAGTCAACTGCTCCACACCATCCAGTGCTGTGCTCATCCAGTGTGAAGCTGCCCCCTTCCCTAACCAATCTCCTCTTCCTGTCTGAACTTGCAGCAATGAAACTGAACAGGTTCATTGTTTGCCTCTCTTGGCAGTTGATTTCTACAAATTTAAGGAAATGGGCTTTCCTCTAGAGTTATTTTCAATTGATTATTATTTTTTGCAGGTGCTGCTTCCTAGCTAAAATGAAATTTAACTGTGTTCACTTTCTCTTTTTCCTTTCATCATTCTGTTTTAGAAACACAAGCCATAGGAAGAGCCAGGAGAATTTTGGGCTTTTCTCCTATTATCATAGGAAGACATGTTAGAAATATTTGTATGTTGTATTTGGAAGACATACCAAGAAATTAAGGAAAAGCTGTCTCTTCACTTGTCTGTACAGTACGCCGGCCAAAGGAAGCCAACGGTGCATAAATATTAATGTCCTATACTCATACCAAAGATTTCATTAACTAGCTTCATCAATAATTGCCTTGCCTCCAGATGTATTCAGAATTTCAGCTATAAATGTCCTTCTTTATGGGAACGGATCGTTTTATTTTTGTAAATGCTTATTTTAAAGTATTTATCGTTTGTATAAAAAAAATATTTTTACTACAAGCTTTAAAATGATCTCATAAGTGAGTGTGGGTCTGAAGCCATGTTTGCATATGTGTTTTCTCTACTGGAATGAAGGATCACAACTGTTTGAAGAACTCTGGCCTGTCTCTTGTGAGAATTAATTTAAGAAAAGCACTTGAACACATGCACTCAAAGCCTTACTAAGAAATGGATCTCTGTCTCAGAACTGTCTGTTTTGTCTAGATCCTTTATAGTCACTGCCTGAGCTCAGGTGGGCACTGGCACCTGTGAAAAGTTTATGGGGGCCAGTTCCCTTTATGTCTGCCTTGTATTCACTGTGACTTCTGATTCCCTGTTGGTGCCTCATCCCAGCCTGCCTTGTTCCTGATCACACTCAGCTGCTGGCCCTGGTTTGAATGCCCTGAAGCTGGTGCAGGCTGGTTCTCAGCCCATGGGGTGTTCCAGGGACTGGAATGTCTGACGTGAAGCACTTCAGACTACCAAGAAAATGTTCCAGATTTATTTAGCTTTCCCGTTCCCAGTGAAGTGATGGGAGGCTCTGCAGAGAGACCTGGAAAAACTGGAGGGCTGGGCAATCACCAACCCAGTGAAGTTCAACAAGGGAAAGTGCTGGATTCTGCACCTGGCATGGGGCAAGCCTGGATGTACAGACAGGCTGGGGAACGAGATGCTGGAGAGCTGCACCATGGAAAGGGACCTGGGGGTCCTGGTCAGTGGAAAGTTGAATGTCAGTGCCCTGGCAGCGAGGAGGGGGCACCAGGCCCAGCATGGCCGGTCAGGCCAGGGAGGGCATTGTCCCGCTCTGCTCTGCACTGGGGTGGCCTCATGTCGAGTGCTGGGGGTAATTCTGAGCACCACAATATAAGAAAGACATTTAACTATTAGAGAGCTTCCAAAGGACACTTCCAGGGCTAGGGCAGCAACAGCTTCTCTGGGCAACCTGAGCCAGGACCTCCTTACCCTTACAGGGAACAATTCCTTCCCAGTATGGTACAGGAAAGTTTACTATGGCTAGGGCTATATTTCCTCCCTTCCTGAGGTAGCCTGAGATGAGGATGTCTCTCAGGGAAAAAGATTATCCAGAATGAGCTATGGGTTAGAGCTGGAAGGAGAAAGAAAAAATGAGTCTTGGTTCATCCTAGTGTGAAAGACCTAACAGCAAAGAATAGAAAATAATCTCTTCCTTCATTAGTGCCAGTTATTAATTTGAACAGTGAAAGTCAGGCTGCCTATAAACTTGGCATGTGCATTGGTTGGGAGACATTCTTTTTCTTGGAATATTTTTCTTTCAGGAGCTTGCTTCTCTGCAGGCACATCTATGCAGCACATATGGATAGTGATAATTCCATTTTCAGCTCCTGGAGGAAGCACGTGTGCACCTGCAGAGGAGTCAGGTCCTTGTGGGCAAACAGTGTTATGGACTTGGGAATAAATCAAACAGGGTTTTGGATGAAGCTGCTGAGCTGCAGAATTCTGGTTTCCCTGGCAAGTAAAAAATAGCTTGGCCTTTGCTGCTGAAACTGTGCTGGTATTGATTTATAAACGTGCTTCACTCTTTGTGCAGGGAGGTTGTCCTGGCTGGGTTGTAGGTGCTTCCATGCAGAGGGTAGAGGCCATCCTTGTGAACACCATGGTTCTCATGCTGCAGGCAGGAACTGTACAGGAGCTAAGGAGAAGCAACCTAGGCAGGGATGCTCTCCTGGAGAGCTGGATGTGCCCCTCGGGAAGGAGATGAGGGTGGGTTGTGCAGGTCATCGAGCCATTGGCTCCTGCCTGCTCAGCTTGTGCTGCTTTCCACCAGGGACTGTCCCCCTTTGCCGCTGAGTGATTTGTGCATGAATCCTGAGGGGAAGGGAATGGGGGATGAGCTCCAGGTTCTTCAGCCCTAAGGCCTCCTGCTATCTAGCAAAAAATCATCTTCCTTCCCTGGTTGTATTTTTAATGAATGGGCATTTTGATTTAAAGTAAAGCTGAAGTGCCTCTGATTGTCCTGGTGGTAGTGTCAGGGCTGTCTCAATCCCAGGACAAGAGCTGTCCAGTGGGATCACCCTAGGCTGATGTGCAGGTACCGGCTTGAGCGATGAAGATGGTTAAGGCCGAGTGACGGGACTGTCTGTGTGCAGAGAGCTGGGAAGCAAAGTGACAGATCCTAGAATGAATTTGCACAATTCCATTTAAAGCCAGACTGCTATTTAAAGGACTTGGTGAAGGATGATATGCCTGATGAGCTGGAGTGGGAATGAAGTGATGATTCATTCTGGGATGCACTGGGCTGTTTTACAGCTGCTGGATGGAGTTTGCAGTTAAAAGTGCCTTTGCCAAGGCAAAGTTACTCCTTTTGTTTCTTTCATTTGTCTTTATTTTTATTGTACTGTAATAAACTGAAAAACATATTTGGTCAAAAATGTGCCACTGTGGATGCTTTTCCCTGCCGTTCTATGTGCACAGATGCTACTCCATGTTATGCCATGCCTTGGCTGTGCTGCCAAGAATCAGTTTGCTGCACTTCACACGTCCTGTGTCCTGCAGTAATTTCTCTGTAGTAATTTCTCTGAATGTACATCTTCTTGAATCCTGTAGAAATTAATGGATTTCTTTTTTTAATGGGGTGAAGCTGGAAATTAAATTGAAATAAAATCTGAGAGAAGAATGCTGCTGTTTTTCTTGTAGTTAATGCATTGTTCTTCCTTCCAGAAGCGCCCTTTGGTTGTTGCCCTCCCGTGGCTGCCGATCAACCCCTCCTGGGCTCTGGCCTCTCATGGTTAAATTTTTCTGGGTATTTGCACCAGGATTTTTAACATTTTCACCTGCTTTCAAAATAGCAGTTTTTCTGCTTACCTTGTTTAGGGATCTGGAGTTAAACAGGACTCATCCGTTCAAAGACTGGGTGTCTTTGGGTTAATCCTCGATTTTGTGTCATTTTGGGAGTTCCAAGGGTCACTGCCCATGAAGCCTTGGAGATGCACTGGTGCTTGCTGTAAAGGGACTTTGACACACTGCTGACCTTAAGGGCTACTTTGACCACCCAAAAAGGGACTTCATGTAAGGAAAAACATACAGACATTTGTTACTGGCCTGTTCCTTTGGATAAAGGGGAACTGCTGGCCCAGGTGCCTCTATGAGCAGTGTTGAGAATCCCACCAAAGGAATTTGTTGCTGTAGTAGGAGAATCATAGGATCACAGATTTGTTAAGGTTGCAAAAGGCCTCTTAAGATCATTAAGGCTGATCTGGCACCACCACCATGTTCACCACTAAACCATGTCCTGAAGTGCCACATCTACATGTTTTTCAAACACTTCCAGGAATGGTGACTTCACCACTGCCCTGGGCAGCCTCTGCCAGGGCTGGACAACCCTTTCTGTGAAGAAGTATTCCTAATATCTAGATCTAAATCTCCCCTGACACAACTTGAAACCTTAGGTGGAGTCACTGACACACAGCCAAGATCTTATCCGCTGCTGCAAGACTCTCTTTGGGGGCAAGAGGAGCCCCAGAGTTTGGCATTGGATGCTGTTGAACAGGGCCTGGGTGGTCGTGGAGGAGGATCTCTGAGATAACGTGGTCAGCAGGAGGGATGCTCTTTGTCCTGTGTCTTTCTGTGGCCTGACTCCCTGATAAGCAGGACCTAGGCTCCCCTCCTTTCCCACTGGTTTGTGGCCCTATGGGGACAGGAGCAGCTGTGTTACCAGGAGGCTGTGCTTGTGCTAATGCCTGTGCTGGGCAGTGTTGCCACAACCCCCTGCCTCTGCAGGAGCGGCCTCGAGCCAGCTGCCAGGGGAAGGGACCAGTGCAGAGCATCACAGGCACCACCAAGGTTTGGGTGCGACTGAAACAACAGCTTGGTGAAACTACAAAATTATAGGATTCAGGGGAGGGGGTCATTTTCTTTCTATCTTCATCTCACCCACTGTGCCAAATGGAAAGAAATCAGAGGCAGGAGATGAGACAGGAATGTGTCATGCGGTAACATTGCTCCAGATAATTCAGTGCCACTGCTTTGGCATAAAAGAGCATTTTGGGTGAATCCTAAGCTGCCCTTTCTATTTTGGAGCACAGGCCACTATACACTGTGGTCACAAGGAAAAGCTTTCTGCCATGGTGCTGTTGATAAATCTTTAATTTGTGTCTAGTAAAGCAAAAACCTTTCAGACTCAGTCTGTGCTTCATGAACTGTTAACAGGTGAAG
This sequence comes from Corvus hawaiiensis, assembly GCF_020740725.1. NCBI lineage: Eukaryota > Metazoa > Chordata > Aves > Passeriformes > Corvidae > Corvus > Corvus hawaiiensis. Next base: position 23,673,478 of record NC_063223.1, on the reverse strand, counting down.
CTGGGTGCCAGCAGCCAGAGTGCCACTGGACCCCAAGCCTGGATAAATCTCTGGTGAGGTGTGTCCTCAAGGAATGGTTTACATTAAATCCTCTCTTTACCATAGCAAAACACTCAAGTGGCTTTTTTTCCCCCTTTTAAGCCCTGGTTTTAGCTACCCTGGGGGTCTCACAGTGCTCCAGCCTTGCGCCCCTGTGCAGAGGCTGCTCTGTGCCATCCAGCAGTGCATCCATCACTCTCCCTGGCCCCACCAGCTCCAGTGACAGCCGGGAGTGGCAGCGCTGCTGGATCCCCGTGGCTGCTCCCTGCTGAACGCTCTGCAGTAGCAAAAAGGGAGAGATCTGACATTATTTTTCCTCTGTGAGCTCTGAGCTAAATAATTTTAAAAGCTTCTAGTGGAGGTTGGAAAGAAGTCTCTTAAATATTCCTGATCGATAATGGTTGCATACAGCTGGATTTTGCTTCACATCTCTCTGTGAAGGAAAAATCCCACCCATTGAGACTGAGATTTCCAAATCCCACGGGGCTGAGAAGCACACTGGAAATCTTTGGAAGAGGTGTGTTCCCTGGCCTCACAGCTTCCTTTCTGAGCTCAGCCCTCTGTTCCTCTCCAACCCTTCCTGTGTCCTCAGTCACCTTTCCACTTGCCTGGGTGTTTCAATTTTCATAAAGATTTGTTAAGAATATTTCCAAGCACAAAGCAGATCCCTGTGTATTTTCAGGGAGGGAGAAGAGGCAAAAAAATCTGCCATCTTCATCCCACCAGTTCTAACTGGGGGCTTATCCTTGCTTGGAAGGACAACACATTTAAAAACTCCAAGATGTCAAAACCAAAGGGTTGCTCTAGGCGGCTGCTGGTGCTTCCTGCCCCTTTCTGCAGGCAGCCAAGGTGGCAGGAGGGCACAGCTCCCTGGTCCCACTCCGAGGGTACGATGACCCACTCCCTGGGCTGGTGCTGGGGATGCTAGCACAGGGGTGTGGGATGGCACAAGGGACATAGTGCCATGCTGCAATAACCAGGAGTGATTGAAGGGCATGTTTGGATTAGATCTTGGGAAGAAATTCTTTACTATAAGGGTGGGAAGGCCCTGGCAGAGGTTGTCCAGGGGGTTTGTGGACTCTCCAGCCCTGTAAGTATTCAAGGCCAGGCTGAACAGGGCTTGGAGCAACCTGGGATAGTGGAAGGTGTCTCTGTCCATGGCAGGGGTGGAATGAGCTGAACTTTAAGGTCCCTTCCCACCCAAACCAGTCTGATTCTATGATTCTGTGATAGCTCCAACTATCATGCTTTCTCCTGCACATCAAAAGAGGAAAATCCAGAATTCATCACTACTTTCAAATGCAAAACTGACCCCATTATGCACAGATGAGCCCTGACCAGTCAGAGGCTCTTCTGGATCCTTTCTGGACGTGTTACAGACACCAAAAAGACTTCCACATGCTCTTGGGAGCTGTTCCCTGCCTCATGCTGCCATGTTCTGGCGGATGCAGGGTTCTGCAGAGGGGAGGAGCTTGTCCCCTTGCTGTGAGCCTGGGGCTCAACCTGCATCTGAACCTCTCACCTGGAGGGTTTGTAAGGCAAGCACGGGAGCTTTTCCTGGTACCCTGGAATCACACACTACCCCAAAGCAGGTCTGCTTTGCTTTAGTTTTCTGCTGGTTTATGGTTAAGCTGCAAGGTGCAGTCAGAGGTTCCAGAGGTCAGGAAGCTCATCCTCCACTGAGGTCCCACCTGTGCCTCTGGGGCTGGCTCACAGTCAGTTTATCATGGCTACTTTGCTCTGCTCTGGAAGAACTCTGTTCTGCCAGGAGGTAGGGAGATAATTTACATCAGGTAGGAACCAAATTCAAAGTCCAGGTATAACAGGTAAAATTATAGCAGAAAATAATAATTATTATTAATAATTTAGATAGCAGTTTTCTATGAAAGAGTTGCAATGGTATTTTTCAGGGTATTCCCAGGCCAGGAGCCCTGTGGGGTACACGTGAAACTTATCTTAATGAGCTCAGAGTCAATAAGAAAACAAGTAGGAAGTAAATTCCTCATTCAGAGCTGGATGAAATTCAGCCCTGGATGAGTCTATGCTGGTCCTGACTCTGGAAAGATGAACAAGACTCATCATTCCATCACACCCTGTGTCACAAGTGAGGAGGATGTGCAAATTAAGCAAAATATTAACAGTGACATCAGGTTTGAAGATTCCAGGACCTCTTTGTGATAACCAGGGTCCCTTCTATACACTGTGAGGAGTCCCACCAGTGCAGCTGTGGGATGTGGGGGCTTTCAAACCTGTTTTTTTATCAGCATGGAGAAGAGAGAATTTTTGTGGAGTATGAAGGAGAACACTGACCCACACAGGCCTGTCGTGGCTTTCTCCCAATGCTCCCCAGTTAGTGCACTTCACACAGTTTGTGAAGTTCAGTCATGTTCCCAAGTCACGTTCCCAGAATTTGAAACTCTCCAAGGGATGGAAAGGCCTGGAGGGATACAGTCATTTCTTTCCTGAGCAATGCTCTCCCTGGCATGTCTGGTGAATCATGTTTTCTGACACAGAAAAAAATAACTCCTGTTTCAGGGTAAAGACACATAGCTGTCTCCTTCTGTATCTTCCACAAGTCCAAAACAAATCTGAAACATAAGGCCTTCCCAACAGTTTAAATTATTTTCATTGCCAGAAATCTGGGGTAATGTTGGGTGGTGATGAAACCAATTTATTCTCAAATATTTTTGGCACCAATGAAAATGTTTAGCAATGTTTCAGTAGTCCTGGTGTGGTTCTTCCTAGCATGGCACCATATTTACCACTCACCTCCCAACTAGTTAAAACTTGTACCATTAAAAATGGGGTGGGGCAACTTCTAGGCTGGAAGACTGGAAAAAAGAGTGGAAAACATCAGGAAGGAGGGTGAACGAGAAAGGAACCTGAGTTTTTGCCATCTCCATTTCTGACAAAGCCTGACTTGCCTGATGAGGAGCCATTGATAAGTCTCTGTTCCTGGCTGGGAGCTGTGGCACTCTCCTTGGGAAGGCAGCCAGGTTAGCAAATAGTTCTTGTTATGAGAAGCCAAAGGGATAAAATGAACCATGAAAACAGATCTTCAACAGACTGTGGAGGAAGAGGAAAGGGAATTCAAAATAACCCATAGCATCCAATAGGAAGGCAGGTAATTTCTTGTCATCACACTGTTAGGAAGTTGGATAATTATTGGTTAGGTATTATTTTGAAAAGATCGTATTCTGTCTCTCACAACCTATCCTGCAATGACATGTCAGTGACCCTCCCATCGACACAGCCATGGACTAAGAACATCAGGAGTGAGGAGGAGTGGGAGCATTTACAGGCTGAGCCAGAGGGGCAGGAAAGGCCCTGGGGGTGCTGGTGGCAGCAGCTGAACAGGAGCACAGGTGGGCAAGAAGGACCAGGGCACCCAGGCCTGTTCCAGCCATGGTGGGGCAGCAGGACCAGGGCAGTGCCCATCCCCTGTGCTGGGCACTGGTGAAGCCCCACCTCAGCTCCTGGGGTCAGTTTCGGGCTCCTCACAACAAGAATGACCTTGAGGGGCTGGAGCATGTCCAGAGAAGGGAACGGAGCTGGGAAGGAGCTGAGGGAGTTGGGAAAGGGGCTCAGCCTGGAGAAAAGGAGGCTCACGGGGACCTTGTGGCACAACTCCCTGACAGGAGGGGGCAGCCAGGGGGGTCAGGATCTGCTCCCAGGAACAAAGGATAGGACAAGAGGGAATGGTCTCAAGCTGTGCCAGAGGAGGTTCAGGAAGAATATCTTCACGGAAAGGGTTGCCAGGCATTTAAAGGGGCTACCCACAGATGTGATGGATTCACCATTCTTGAAGATGTTCAAGCAATGACTGGATGTGGCACTGGGCATGTTCTGGTCTGTCTGACAAGATGGTAGTTGGTCAAAGGTTGTACTCAATGATCTCTTCCTATGTAAATGATTCAGTGATTCTGTGATTCTGTGATTTCATACAGTGCAAATAACGCGATCAGTGTGAAAATAAGAAATTCCTGCCAACAGCAGCAGCCTTTATATACCATGTTTCTTCCTGTCAGTCTCTTTGCTGCGGACATACTTCCAACAACGTGTGTTTGCTTCCTGACATGCCCAAGAGCTGTCTGCTATCAATCAGCTCGAGTTGTTCTCGAGTTGTTCTTGAGCCAGCTCTGCCCATGCTTCTGCCCCCTCTGCCCTCCCACCGCTGCCAGACGTGTTCAAATGTCAGGATGGGAATAATTAGTGGTGAGGAGAAGGGTGAAACTCTGGGTACAGCTGACACATCACCCTGCAGCACTTGGATGCAACCCAGCCTCTGATGGAAACTCTGCTCTAAGGCCTGCTGTGGCCATGCTGTTATTTATCTCTTCCTCGAGTGCCTTGTTTATTTCAGTTCATTTCTTGCTCAAGGGACGTCTCACTTCTGCCTCTGGTTCAGCTTTGCTGATCACCTGGGAGTATTAAAGGGCTGTGGTGAGACCACTACATGCACTGGGTGATGGGGTCCTGGTGGCGGTGCCTCCCCCAGCCCCTTTTCAGGCTGCACCACGATCTGAGAAATGTGCTTGGGCGTAGCTCCTCTTGAGCGTATCACCGTCTGCTCCAGGAACTGATGCTGCCCAATTCCTCCTCATGTCCAGCCTGAGCCTCTCCTGGCACAGCTTGGGACCATTCCCTCTTGTCCTGTCCCTTGTTCCCTGGAAGCAGAGCCCGACCACCCCTGGCTGCCCCCCTCCTGTCAGGGAGCCACAAGCTCTGCCTCCTTTTCTCCAGGCTGAGCCCCCCCAGCTCCCTCAGCCCCTTCCCAGCTCCGTTCCCTTCTCTGGACATGCTCCAGCCCCTCAAGGTCATTCTTGTTGTGAGGAGCCCAAAACTGACCCCAGGAGCTGAGGTGGGGCTTCACCAGTGCCCAGCACAGGGGATGGGCACTGCCCTGGTCCTGCTGCCCCACCATGGCTGGAACAGGCCTGGGTGCCCTGGTCCTTCTTGCCCACCTGGGCTCCTGTTCAGCTGCTGCCACCAGCACCCCCAGGGCCTTTCCTGCCGGGTCCTTCCCAGCCCCTCTGGCTCAGCCTGGAGCTGCAGGGGCTGTTGTGACCCAAGGACAGGACCCGGCACTTGGCCTTGCTGAACCTCAGACCACTGGCCTCGGATCCAGCCTCTCCAGATACAACCATGGAGCCTTGCTGCCCAACAGCAGATCAATACTCCCAGCAACCTTAGTGTCATCTGCAAACTCACTGAGGATAAAGCAGTTATTAATTAAAACATCTGGCAGTTGAGGGAGATACAGAAACCAGGATGATGTTTTCTGCTTCAGCCTATTTTATGTAAGACTCAGCATCAGAATAAGCTCCAGCAGTGACCTGGTTTAGAAGACAAATTTAAGAGTCAGTTCCAGTAAATATGGTCGTTGTCACCTGCTTCAGTAAGTACAGCTACACTGAAAATCCCAGCCCAGGCTGTTCTGGATGCTGAAGGGACTAATGAGAAGGACCATGAGCAATGCTCACCCTGCCCAGAGCTTATGCAATAGGAGCAAACGGCTGACCTGGCACGAACCGCTTCCCAAACAGCCTGGAAAATTCATCTTGCTTCATTATTGATGACCTCTTTTTAAGGGAAGTATTTGCCTCCAACCAAGAACTCTGAAAAAGCACAGCAAACCAAAGAATGAGTCCAAGAATGAGTCAAACCTATGTATTTGTTTGCTGCCCCTCAAAGATACTTGCCAGGATTTTAAAGCAGCACCTGACTTAAAAGAGTAATAACCCTGTGATTAAATTATTTATACTTGAAACCAACTTGCAGATGCTTTTGTCTGCTAAAAAATACATGAACTCCGAACGCTTTAGAGACTTAAAATACTGATTTCATGTCTGAGGATGTTTTCCAAATCTTACTTAATCACAATGAAAGACGTGGGAATAAACCAGAAGCCTTTTTATTTAAAAAGGACATCCAGTAGCAAGTTGAATGCTGCTGATGCCCATACAGCCTCAGAGGCAGATGGATGACTCTCTGATCAGGTTTTCCTATGTTTAGAACCAAAAAGAGAGACCACGCTCTCTGGTATGATGCTTCAGGAGATCAGGAGGCAGAAGGATTCATGGCAGTTTTTGTTGTGGTTCTGAGCCCAGCTCTGGCAGACTCCACGTGAACAGGCCCCCACCCCTCACTGCAGAGGTCCAAATACAGCTCTTGGCATCCCACAATGTGTTCAATCTTGAAGTAATTTTTTCTTTCCTTTCTGTGTATCCTAAAAGCTGTGTCTTGCCAAATCCATTGGAATCTGCAGTAGAGAAGTTGCAGTTGAGAACTGCCTGGTGGGTGTTCCCTGCCCTACTGCTCTGGATCCTGTTAGGTCCACAGGCTCCCAGGAGATGGGATACACAAGCCATGGTAGTTTCTATCAGACAACAGCTCAGCACTAAGGATGCTGTTACACTTTTCAGGACAAACCCACTCTAACAGCTTGTTTGTCTGAGTGACCTGCAAAATTATGGTCCAATAAAGAAAAGAATAAAATAGGAAAAAACTGGTATGTTCGTCCTGTACCCTCAGACTGCTTTCAAGTGTCTCAGTGCCAGACAAACATGATCATGCTCATAAGAGGTGATTCTTCCCCTCCACTCTGCCCTGGTGAGACCCCACCTGAAACACTGCATCCAGGTCTGGGGGTTTCAGCACAAGGAAGATGGGAAGCTGTTGGAATGAGTCCAGAGGAGGCCACAGAGGTGCTCCAGGGCTGGAGCCCCTCTGCTCTGGAGCCAGGCTGGGAGAGCTGGGGGTGCTCACCTGGAGAAGGGAAGGCTCCAGGGAGAGCTCAGAGTCCCTTGCAGGGCCTAAAGGGGCTCCAGGAGAGCTGCAGAGGGACTGGGGACAAGGCATGGAGGGACAGGACACAGGGAATGGCTTCCCAGTGCCAGAGGGCAGGGCTGGATGGGATATTGGGCAGGAATTGTTCCCTGGGAGGGTGAGGAGGCCCTGGCACAGGGTGCCCAGAGCAGCTGTGGCTGCCCCTGGATCCCTGGCAGTGCCCAAGGCCAGGCTGGACATTGGGGCTTGGAGCACCCTGGGATAGTGGAAGTCTCCCTGCCTGCGGCAGGGGGTTTGGATGAGATGAGCTTTAAGATTCCTTCCAACCCCAACCATCCTGGGATTCTATGACAGGACAGGACTGTGGCAGTAACAGGGGAAGGGGAAGCTCTGTTTAAAACTAGGCCAAATCACCCCAAATATGAAGCCAGCAAACATCAGCAGAGCTTGGGAATCTGTCTGCATCTGCCCTTAGTCAAAAAATTAGGATTTGCTAAGTGCCAGAAAGACTTTTCTTCTTGTTTGTATGTCTTGATTAAAAAACTACAAAGATACAAATCAGACAATGAAAAATATCTAATATTCATACCTAAGGTGAATGTCTTTTGGACAGGTTATGTATTTAGGAGAACACAAAGCAACAGACACAGGTACAAAGTTCCTGTACAGAACAGAGGTAGCTGCCCCCAGAGAGCCTCCAGACTGGATCAGACGCAGATGGGCAAATATTCCAGTGAGGAGAATGTTAAAAGGTAGCATTGTTGGTACAGTCAAGAATCTTATCAGAATTACTGACCAGTGTTGAGCCATGGATAAATTTCATACTGGAAGGACTCTGCCTACAGTCACCTATTTCCTCCAAAGGAAAGGTTTTTCAGATTTCCAGCACTGCTCTGTGGCCAGCCAACTCGCTCCTCTGAAGGATCCAAAGTGTGACAGCCACGAGTGGGCATGAACAGTCCCACAACAGTTGGTGGTTTGTAAAAAATAAACACAGGAAGTTGTCCTGCGTGCCTCATTCAGAACTTGTTCTGAGCTACATTTAAATTAGTACAGCACACACAATTAAACCACTGCGTGCTAGATACTGGTTAAATGCATGTTACAATGGAAATGAAGCAACAAAAGACAAATTAGAAAATAAAAAAGAATGTCTATTTCATTATTAACCACACAAGTTTCTGATTTGTTTTCTGTTAGTAATTCTTACATAGCATATACATGAAAATCTGGTACATCAATGGGCTTTGAGACATAACTAAGGAGAAAGGTCAGTAATATAAATGAGATGAGACACATGGAAATCAAACTTCTATTCTTATGTACAAGGGAGCATTTGAAAATTGATGCTACAAAAATTGATTAATACAAATCTGCATCTACATGTAAGTGCAACCTAGAACACTCAGATTTTTCTCCTTGCAGGTATGATACTTTGGAAATAAAATTACTAAAATGTTTTTGTTGAAGAAATTCTTGTAACCTACACCATTACTAGCAACAGTGTATTTAGAAAAAGTGTAAGTTCCTGAGCCAGCAGGTAAGAGCCTAGAAGATATTTATATCTCTATATATATTTAAAAATAAAAAATTAAAAATTTGTTCTGCTTTTAGCCATAAACTCGTAAAAGTAACAAAACTGCAGCAATCAGTGATGAGAAGAGAGAGAGTAAACAAGAGAGAAAAACTCAATTCATTTTGCCATTTGAACTGCTGCTGACAGGCACTTGGTACCAGTTTAGCAGGTAAAGTTCACCCTGGATCCTCCAGTTTACCAGATGAGCCTAGAAAAGGTGGCACTTCTAATAGAGTTTCCAGAAACTTGATATAAGGAAGGACCTTTTACAATGAGGGTGGGCAGGCCCTGGCACAGGGTGCCCAGAGCAGCTGGGGCTGCCCCTGGATCCCTGGCAGTGCCCAAGGCCAGGCTGGACATTGGGGCTGGGAGCAGCCTGGGACAGTGGAAGGTGTCCCTGCCCATGGCAGGGGTGGGATGAGATGACCTTTAAAGGCCCCTTGAACTACTCTAGGATTCAAATAAATACATATAAGAATACACAGAATAGCAGTTCATGGTAAGAAACTATTAGCAATTAGGTTATTTGTGTCTGTGCAGGAAGAACAGGAAACTGGACAAAAGAATGCTGTTTGTTTCTGTTTGTCTCATCTTTGCTTTAGCTAGAGTGGAAAGAAAGACAAGGCACAGCTACCTTTACAGGCTGCAAAGGAAGAGCCCTGCTGGGCTACAGAGTACGTGGGCTTGGTGCCAAGCTGTGAAATAAAGGACAGTGTGACCATGCCAGAATCAAAGGCCTGACATTTCTTACCATGGTGGAAATGACAAATTGCCACAAAAACCAAAGGCATGTAAAAAGAGAAGTCCTGTGAAGTGCTACCAGATGATATTTCCTTGTTTCATGAGCTTATGTCACTTCTCTGAAAAAAAATGAAGTTTCTCCAGAAACTGAAATGCCAATATTCCAGAAAGACAGTGTCCTTGGGGACAAATCAACCTTTTCTTAGATGCCAAACAGTTTAAATATTAACACATGGGAAAATTTTAGGTATACAAATGTGTTGGAAACTTGAGAAAGCTGCTTGGTGTGTCCAGCTTCTTCAGATTCTTTTTCCTTTCCCACTGTGTCCAGTGTAACTGGCTCAACTGCAAATGGCATCTAAAATGAATGCTCCAGGTCCCTGAAACACAAAGATATTGATATTTTAGTGATACAGGAATTATAATAAATGACACATTTGCTTTAAAGGGGGAATTAAGTCTTCTGTGGAAAAGGGTGCATAATAGTAGTTACATGCATGGGCCGTCTGGGCAGCACAGAGTGTACCATGGCCTGTCAGGCCAGTAATTCCTTCTTCAGCAGGTCTCTGACCCTGGGTTGAGATGTGGAAGACCAAGAGCCAGAGCAGTGCTGGCACACACACACTCAGCAGTCTGTTTTAAAGGCAGATGTTGACTGTGGTGCTTCTTGAGTTACAAGCCTACAATTCAGGTTTATCTCCTCCCATATTGCTCATCATAGCTGTGATGCTAGGAAGATACCCAGTTTGGTCCCCACAATTCCTGTATTTATCCTTCTGTGTAAGTAAAGAACGAAGTTGAAAATGCAGGTAGAGCAACAACATTGTTGTAAATGGCCACATGTGAAGTGATAGTGCTCATCTTTGTGGGCTGTCTCCCATAGAGCAAAGCCCTGTCCTGTGGAGGACAGAAGAGCCACACGATCTGCACAGGAACTGAGAGGCTCCAGCATGTGCAGTGTTACATGTCAGACTTAATAGCCCTAGGTACTTGGAAACAGATTGTCTTCAGTGTTAAGTAACAGACTGGATGCAAACTGTCCTTATAAAAAGGAGAGGCATTTGGAGAAAGCAGAACAACATTATTTCCCTTATTGTCTTAGTCAGCAGTAAGGAAAAGGAGTGGCTAGACCAGGACAATCCTTACACTTCCCATGGGTGACACACGTGCTGCCATCAACTTTTGAACTCCACATTTACAAACACACTGTAATAACTTACCAGTTCCCGGCAGCTTCTGCTTTTGCACTAATGTGGAGTGAACTCAGGTATCTGTGAGAACTTGAACTGTACACATAAACTTGTGGCTGTTTCTAAACTGCCCCAGTGTGCCCTGCCATGCCCTGCTACCTCATGCTGCAGGGAGACCACACTCACCTGGTCCTTACTGTCTTGGTGCTGACTCAGCAACTGGTTTCTGCACTCCAAAGGCAGTGATAAAAATATTCACAACTACTATAATGAATACTAGTCCAGTTGCAAGGTTGTTGAGGAAGTTCAGCTTTCCATGTTTTGCAGGGTTGTTAAGGTCATATTTTACTTCAAAGAGAAAGGAGAAAAAAATGTTTAATGATATGTATATTTCAAAATCCAGAATAAAAGGTTTCCTACTGATGTAGTTCAAGAATTTATCTTATGCTAAGCTATTTGGATCAGTCATATTTTAAAGGGAAGTCAGATTCTGCAGTGTCAGTAAAAGCCCTAAGGGGAAGGTCTGTAACCACAAGGAGCCTATTAACTTCCAGTAATTAGCATCTAATCTCTGTGGAGACACATGGAAGTGAAGGATGCACTAACATCACTAGAAATCTTTTGAGTTCTTTATGTTTTGAAGCCCAGCTTTGTTGCCGACTTTGAGCATTTAAAAATTATTGAATACATGAAGCTTGAAGCCCTGACAAGATGAAGTTAAATTTCCTAGTTAAAATGCTACAAATCTCTTTACCAGTGCTGGATTTTTTTTGTACTGGTGCCCTTCCCCAGCTTGTATTCCCTTGTACGCCCTGCTTTTGCCCTGATTCTGTTTTTAGAAAGCAAGGGCACTCTATCTACTAAACAGAGGGAGGTGTGAAAGCAGTGTAGCTGCAGTCCCTTCTACAGACAGCATCTGCTGTGCAAACATTTTCCTTTGTTTCTTGCAGTTGTTTTTTGGTTGAACTGCTAAAGGGAATGAGGGAGGCTCACACAAGGGAGATAGCATTAATTTAGTGTAAGCTTTGATTCCAGGCCTCATGATAGCATACAAATTAGTTACACTGGGCTGATAATAGGTTTGGTTTAAGACAGTGAGAAGTCTGGGGTGCTTGCCTGGCATCACAGAATCATTAAGGCTGGAAAAGACCTCCAAGATCATCAGGTCTAACCTTTGACCAAATACTGTCATGCCCACTGAAACACCACGTGAAAACCCAAGAGTTTGCTGTCTCTGTTCTCAGGCAGGAAGGGCTCTGCAGCTCAGACCTTTGGCTACATTCCTTTGATTCACTGGTGGAGTGAGTGCTGATGAATTCTGGAGCATGTTTTGAGAATGGGTTTTGTCTATTAAGACTCCTAGTTCTCAAGGGCATAGATCACTGGAGCTCGTGTCTGCATGTGCACAACATGCGAGAGAAAGTTTGTACCGGACAAGTTTTTACAGAAACATAAAACTTAGAGCTCCTTCTGACAGGCACACACATAGATATACAGCTTATGTCTCTACTACACAAAATAAATCTTGTTATTCACTTGTAACATCATCACCATGTTCCATACTGCAGAAGTGAACCACAGAACCAATACTCCTTGTTGTTGAAGCAGTTAACAAGCAGTGGTCACAAACACACTCGTGATGCTGAAGTGCTAACAGCCAGGTTCACCTGGGGTCCCTAATTAGGAAGTCTAATGCTGTTTTGGTTTCAAGGAATTCTGGGCGCCTGTTCAAGTCTTGTTTGCTAAAGCAGTGTAGTCAAACAACACAGGCCAGGCAAAGCACTGAAGAACAGTGTGGGGGAACTGCCTGAGAAGCTACTGCACACATGTGTAGGCATGAAATAATCGAAGTTCAGTAGTACTTCAACCTTAAAATGAGTTTACACATCTGTAAAGCATCTGGAGGCATGTGGATGCTTGCATCCGAACAGGACCTGGAAGGACTCTGGTACTGCCATGTGAATGAAGAAGAATAAATTAAATTGAATAATTAATTCATTCTGAAACATGGAGTAAGAGCATTTGAGATGGTTGGTTTAAAAAGGAAAGGCAATAATGGCCTAACCTGTTATGCGAGTTAAAAGCAATCATGCTGAAAGGCAAACTGACACTCTCAGAGCTGTCCTTTTGTCCAAAGGAGGGTCAGAGAAGACAAGTAATACTTGTCAGTTTAGGAAGAGCTCTAAATTTTGAAGTAGAATTACAGTAATCCTATCTTTGTAATTACAGTACTTAAGATGAGGGTGTTTGCGAAAATGTCCTTAAGAACAGTTATTCTTTAAGTATTTTATTATAGTGGATTACTATGATTTCATGTCACTGAAACTATTTCAAGACATTTTTGCTTTTCTTCCAAAAAGTTAAGGTCACCAGATCACTTCCAAGGACAAATCTGCTGAACATTTCTCACATTGTTTTCGTGAAAGGCTCTTTTGAAGGAGGAAAAGCTTTTAATACCTAGTAGAAACTGTGAGAACTGGCAGCTCCCAGGATAAAACTCTGACTCAAGGAAAGAAACTGGATGGTGGCACAGACTTTTTCTTGGCCTTGTGAGAGCTTGTAGAGACAGAATTTCATGGCTGGACAGAACCAAACTACTCCTGCAAGCTAAAACTATCAAATATACATTGTAAAAAGCAAGTTCTTGCTCTGCTGCCTGTATCTTTGTACTTTCCTGTCCTACTTCCTGTCTCCTTCCTATCTTTGAGCTCAGCAGGACAGCATTGCTCCAACAGTGTGTCACCACAGGCCAAGGGCTCTGTCACCCTCAATGTGACAAAGATAAAACTGACAGCAATTTAAAGCATTTCAGCAATGTCTTGCAGAAACAAGCATTAAAATGCAGTATCACAGCACATACTGGGAAATTATTGCCCAACAGAAAGACAGGGAGCTTGTTTACAGCCTCAAAGCCTGCTGAACCAACCAGGGAGACACCTTCAGCTGAGGAACATAGAAATATTTTGCTGATTTTTCCATTACTCTCTTCCCACACCTCCCAGCATCAACAGGTTAGGTTTTTTTCCAGTCCCTTTCTGGAATCTCCTCTGAGCCAAGACCTGGATTTTGCTCTTGCACCAACTCTATCAAATGCAGAGACAGCTGTATTCCATCTCTTTTTTAAGAAAGAAAAAAGCTATATCAACTGCATATTAATATTACAAGCTATGTGTATCCTGGATCCCTAGGAACTTTCTCCTTGAACAGAACATTGTTTTTTGAGCTGTGATAAGAGAGCAGAACACTGAAAGATTGACAGGGATGCCAAAGGTGGCACCCATAACTCATTAAATGCCATGTGTGAACTCTGCCTGTTCATTTACATTAGGCCCAAGGTCAGGTACCTAGTTCTCACTAAGGTAAAGGGCAAAATTTGAAAAATGTTATGAGAATAAATGATCACACAGCACTAGCAGAAATGATCCACAGCTGTTTCCTACCAGTGGAGGTGTCATTTATTCCAGGTGGGGAATGGTAGATACAGTTTGATTGCAACACAGCCAAGCTGAAGACAACATGTCACACCAACAGGATGATGGACATTTGGACTTTCACTTCCCTTTCGGAGTTCTGCATTCACAATATTTTCTTATATGACTGACATGGAAGAAATACATTTCAGTCATAAGATTAAGTAACAGGTCTTGCCAAAAACAGTATTGTGAAACTGGATAGACTGAATTATCCTATCTGGCCTACTGATGTTTCTTTTACAGTATTTCATAATTTTCCTTCTTCCTCAGACTTTCTGGAAAGAAAAGTGTTCACAGTATGGATAGATGAGTAGGAGGAAGTTGATAAAAATTGAAGACTTCACATAAAGCTGCCCTTCCTCCCTTTGTTACAGTATTTCTATGGTTTCAAGAGAAAATCTGTATTTTTGGATATTAGGAAGAATTTCTTCACTGAAAGGGTTGTCAAGCATTGAACAGGCTGCCCAGAGAAGTGTCACCATCCCTGCAGAGAATTAAAAGACGTGTAGTTGTGATGTTTATGTACATGGTTTAGTGGTGAACACGGCAGTGCTGGGTTAACTTTTAGACTGGATGATTCCAGGGGTCTTTTCCAACCTAAATGATTCTATGATTCTAACTTGAAGCGGTTCTGAGGTAACGGCGTTTTAAAAGCAAATGGTGTGTCTGTATATCATCTTACAGGCTGTGTCCTATAAGAAACATACCAGTCAATGGCTCTTGCTGTTGCTACCTACCAAGGAATATCAGGAGCACTCCCACCATAACTTGCAGGGTGAGTGACAGACTGATAAGAATGATCAGCGGGATGTAGAAGGAAAAAGAAGGCCCTTGCTCCATCACGGCTTTGAGCTGGGACGCGTTGGCCATCAGCAGGGCAATGTCCAGCATGCTCTCGGCGGCGCTCTTCTTGTTGGCATAGTGGTTGATGTTGATGGGTCTGTCCCTTTGGAACCACTGTGACGTTCTGTGCTGAAGCCAGCAGAGAGGAAAACTGTTATTCACATCTCTTTTAATTGGTGGTGAGTGAGAGATCACTTGGCCCATCAAATAATTTCTGTAATCATACGGGCAGAGCCACAGCAGTACTGAGATCTCCTGTGCAGCTTTCCCACTGTTACCCCCGTCCTCCAGACAGGAGAGCAGAAAACAGTGCCTGCCTGTACTGCCATATGGCACTTTTTCCAGCTTGCCTATAGGATCAGTCTAAACAGTCAGCATATTTCTACCCTGGGAAAAGGAGAGACTGGAAAAGATGAAAAGTTTGCACTGAGAAAAAGTTAGGAGGGAAAAACCACTGTAACACAATCCAGCAAACAACAGGTTGTTGTGACTAATTTACCCCTGAAGGCACACTTAAAAATACAGATATTTATTAAATTCACTTTCTCTCATCACACATCCAAAAAGTTCCTTCATTACTCATGAGTCTTATTTTAAGGACTGATGTGAAGTTGGCCACTGTGTGAGCTTTGCTTGCCCTCCTTTCCTTGCTACTCCTTCCTCTGCCATGCCACTCTCCAGGGCCAGCCAAACACCCATACACAGATGTTTTTCCACTTAACTATCATATGATCCGTTGTTGCCAAGAATTGTCCAGTTATAAGGGAATCTTTTTTTCCCCATTTTCACATCAGCTGGTTTTGGTCTGGGGTTGTTTTTTTGTTTGTTTGTTTGTTTGTTTTAATTGCTCTGCAAACAAACAGAAAATAAAAACCAACTGCAGGGCAAACCTAGAGCTCGTTAACCCAACGGGATGAATATATGAGTGTTTCCCGATGATGATTCATGTGACCTGACTTGAAATTTGACTGCTTGTCTCCCAGAGGTGCCTATTTCTCCCTGGATTAGATATAGCTTAGGGTAACTAGGTTCGTCTTAGGTGCCCAACTCCATGATGAAGGAAGAGTAGGTGATCCTCTATCCTGCTGTCTCTGAATAGGTTAGGAATTTCAATCTTGCTGCTCTTACTTCTAGACTTTATTTTCAAAAATAATAGACAAATATATGAAAAATAAGCTTATTCTAGCTGACTTCTTTAAAGCTACTTCTTAGAGACTTTTTTTATTGCCCAAAGGCGTTCCTGACTGCCAGAAAATCCTGTGAAAGAAGTCTGGCTTTGCAGGTTAGCTCAAATACAGAAGACACCTTCTAATTACTCTCCTCAGCAGCACTAAACATGATCAACTCCAAAGCCAGGCTTGCCACAGTCCAGACCTAAAAGCCTCCTTTTAAGTAGGGCAGATATTCACGTACACATTGCCAGTTTTTCCAGGGCATTTAAACACCAAACTTGACCTATTTTCATCCAACATGTTGTAATCCATCACAAGCCTAAATATTTGACTAAGTGTAACTTGTCATAGGGCAGCAGCATATGTCAGAGCTTTTTCTCAGCCTGTGATCTTGCCTTCACCAAGAAAAATGACCTGTAATCATGAAAACCCCAGAAACATTCACTTCCTGTCTCCTGACTGATGTTGTAAAGCCGTAAAACAAAAAACAAACAAAAAAAAGCCAATTAGCCTTGTCTTCTGGGAGCAAGCTGGAGGCCCCTGCCAGAAGTATTGAAACTGATGCAGTCAGTACTACATGGGCACTTTCTAAGATGAGACTATGTGTTACACAGCAATATATAGACAGACAATGAAAGAAGAGATGTTGCCTTAACCTCAGGAGAGTGACAGTCTGTACAACAGAAATGACAGTAGAACTTCGTTATGTGGCTTTAGGAAGATTCCAAGCATGTGGCAATGTGTGCAGCCCACAGCACCAAACAACACTTACTGTGCTGTGAACACCTGCAGGGCTGCAGAGAGGGAAGGCAGACTGTCTGCAGATTTCCTAGGATGCAGGTAAAGTAAGGCTTTTCCTGCAGTGTCACTTGGCAAAAGAGCAGTGTGCATTCCACATGACCTGCTTCAGTGTCAGTGTAACCAAAACACCTCGTCACACACTCAATACTCAAATTACTTGGTAGAGACAAGCTAAGCCCTTGTGTTCGTGTCTCCAAAGCGGTTTGAGCAAAACCACCATGTGCTGGCTCTCACATGTGTCTAAGAGCCAGGTGCAGCTGGGACTGCATTCCCTGCAGTATTCCCTGCCTGCCTGCAGGCCCCCAGTGCTGCAAAGCTGCAGCCTCTCAGCACAACAACCTGCCCTGCTGGTCTAAGCACAGCTAGACAAAGGACAGGACTGAAAAACCTCTCCCTCTTGCTCCATCTGTGACTCGAAGAATCCCATGGATGAGCTTATTTTCACAGTGACATGGTGCTGTTCCCACAGACAATACCACTCTGGGTCTCCTCACAGAAGCAGGGGCTGTTTGCTTGCCCAGAGCAGTGCACTCTGCAAGGACAAAGCTACAATGCCATGTCATTAATGGGCACTTTTTTGGCTCTGTAACACAAAACCTCCGCTCGAAGATTGCATGGTACTGTTTTACAGTCTCCCTGTGTTAGTACAGACTTTGCCACTGCTTTGCTTCACTCCCCATTTCAATGGTACACCCAGAAGAACTGAGTCCCTTTGAAATACAGAAAGGATTTATTAGTTACATTTACTAAAAAGCAAATACAAGCAGCTCTGCAGCAAATGTCCTTGGGTGCTGAGTTCCATGAATCACAGCTAAGCCCCACTTGGTGATTCAACAGGAAGGAAACAGCACTGAAAATGGAAATATTTGAAAACAATAAAGTATCTTTGCTAAATACAGTAACTTGCTATAGTAAGGATTACAGCAGTTTTCTTTCTATTTGAGGTTAGTTATTAATGCAATTTTATGGGCCAGCAGCCTTGATTCAAAATGAAACTGGACCAGAATGACCTCTGGGTTTGTAATGCCATAGAGCAAGCTTCCTGAAAATCTTGTGTTTAGGAATAAGTCTGAATTATAAAACAATGGAAACTTGCTACATAATAATGAAGCTGTGCAGAACTAAAGCTGAGCCATACTGAACTTACAGCGGGGCTGCTCTTTATTGTGTTCTGCAATATTTTTCCTAACCAGAACAGTTAAAAAGATGCTAAAAAGCCATTTTGTTTAAGAAGCAATTTGCTAAGGTTTTGAAGGATTAATCTTTCAGAAAAATAGCACATGGCTAATTTTTCCGGATCTTTGAGGGGGAATCTCACGTTTGGAAAAAATACCAGTTAAATCAATAAAGAGATGGATCAGACATAAAAGGAACAATACAGGGCTAAAATAGAACACAATTTCAGAACATTTTTTTCAAAGATCAAACCTACAGTTACAGGATTGCACTAGCAACCTCATACTAGTATTTAATAATACCTACAGTTACAGAATTTCTGTCCACATCTCCATCACTTGCTCACTGAAATTGCAAAGGGTCATATATGGCTACTCTGAAGTCAGACTTCCCCTCCATCTCAGAGATCTTGCTGATCTAAAACCAAACAGGTAAAATATTCTACAAAGAAAAAAAATACTCTTCCAACAAAAATATTTTAAGCCATATTGGTCATGTAATGGATGATTACAGAATCACAGAATAGGCTCAGCTGGAAGGGACCCACAGGATCATCCAGTCCAACCCCTGCCCTGCACAGACACCCCAAATCCCACCCTGGGCACCCCTGGCAGCGCTGTCCAAACGCTCCTGGAGCTCTGGCAGCCTCGGGGCCGTGCCCATTCCCTGGGGAGCCTGGGCAGTGCCCAGCACCCTCTGGGGGAAGAACCTTTGCTGATATCCACCCTAACCCTCCCCTGACACAACTGCAGGTCATTCCCTCAGGTCCTATCACTGGTCACCACAAAAAGACATCAGTGCCCCTCCTCTGCCCCTCACGAGGGAGTTGTTGACTCCAATGAGTCTCCCTCCAGTCTCCTCCAGCTGAACAGACCAAGGTTTCCCCCTCCAGGCCCTTCACCATCTCGTGGCCTCATCTCTAATAGATCCTTTGTACACCTCCTCAGAAGATATTTTGTGGTTTTTCCTTCAAAAAAACATTACATCACTTGTCCGTCTTAGCACTGACTCAAGAGGGAAAGACCCCTATCCCTGGTCTGGCATGAATCATCAGTTTCATTTCCTACGGAAATTTCATTTTGAGGAGAGCGGGGAGATGTCCACCCAAGTACCATCCCAGGGTAACACTAACTAGTTTGTGAGAACTCCGCAATCACGTCTTGAGATGCTGTGGTGGCAGGCAAATAAAAAAAAAGAAAAAAAGGGAAAAACTCAGCATGTGTTCGTATTTCATAGACATCATGATTTTCTTGCAGCTTCAAAACCCTGTGCTTAAAAGGAATCACTTTTAAACAAACATAAAATGCAAGTAATGACTACATTAAGAAAAAAAAGCAGCAATCATGTTGACTCCTGAGAGCTAGAAAAGTTAATATTAAAAAAGGGAAAAGTACAGTCTGCTGAGGGCTGAGCACTGTTTTCCTAAAGCTGTACTGGTTCCAGGATCCAGTTAGAATATTTCTACTCATTAAATGACTTTAAAATAATCAGCACACCTCATGACTAACTTTGTGAAATGAAGGAGTAACTTAAACTTGTTCACACAGCTATTTAAATAGAAATTTGCTCCTGTATAATTTTTTTCTGCCTTGCACCATTATTACTCATTCCAGTCATTTGGTCTTAGAATACTACTTCTCACAACTGGGCTGTGGACTGTCTATTTTGTGTGGTTAACACACTGTTTGTTTACTCTAGCTACTTAAAAAACATGCAAAGAAAAACTTATCACCAATAGTATCAATATTTGGAGTAAATCGAATACTCCAAATTCGATATGAGTAATGCTCTAGAACACACCATGTCAGGCTATACGTAGCAAATGCAATATGATGCCAAGAAACTGCCATGTTTCAAATTACTTTTATGCTCCAAATTACTTCTGAATTAATATACAGACTTTAAGACATTTTTAGGAATAACGTGATTAAAGCTATTTATTTCTACTATCCAATTCTTGTTCACCTTTTTCATAGCTCCTCTTTAACTCCTTTATCTAGCACATCCTGTTATCTTGGAAACACTGAACTAGATTTTACAACACGGTGGATGAAGAGTGTTTCAATATGGATCATGAACAAGGAAAGCAACTAGATGGATGAATAAACAGTTACACTCTGTATTTGTATGAACAGATTCTTTGAAGAAGAGACCAGATACTTCTGCCAGGTGTAATTACACACATTAGTCAGTGAGGTGTGCCATGCCAGCCCAAACCTAGAAGCAAGGAATTTCTTGCTTCTAAAAGCCTGACAGCTGCTAAAAAAATGTATTCAAATGAACCGTGGAGTAAAAATAAACCACATCAAACCACTGTGTGGCCACTTGTTCAGAACTACTGAGAGCTTAACTGGTCTTTCAAAAATTTGTATGCTTTGATTGCTTTGAAGGTAACACCCACACCTGCATTTCATGTCAGCTCTTCTGCAGGAGAAGGTAGTGGTCTGTGGTGAAGATGTGCAAGAGGGTCTGTTTTGAGGAGAGGAAGGACAGGTGCTGGGATGGGCAGGAAGGAAACCAGGGTGGCCCATGTTCCAATGCCTGTGAGCATTCCTCAAAGCAGACACACTTTTCACTCCAGTAATGGAAGATTTAGGCACCTGCAGATGGTCTCTCCAGGTTTAGGTGGCTGCTGAGCTGGGGTGTTCTTTTGTTTGTATGAATTGTGAACACTGGCAGATTTTTTAAGGCATCTTCTATTCAGACGGGCTTCTGAAAAATCTGTCCCCATCTGTTTTACCTTGCATTTACTTTGTGTGTGTGTGAGAGAAAATTTAAAAAGTGTTTATGAAGTTCTCTGAAGTGCCACTGTATACATTTAAAACCATGTAATAGCATGTCTCACTGCTTATTCTTTTTATGGCACTCACAGAGAACTTGGGTTTTGATGGGAAAGATGTAACAAAATGAGGGTTGCTTGCAACTGAAGATGAAGTAAAACAGGAAAGTTGCCGAAAAATTCTTGGAGCAGACCATATTGGGAAAAACCCCCCATCAAGAGTATTTGTGATGCAATCACAAAGCTGTGTCAAGAAAACGAAAGAACTGCTGAGAAGTCAGAGGTTTAGAGGAAACCACTCCAGACCAACAGTTTGACCTGCATATCCCAGCTATGATTCACTTTAGGTGGGATTTCCAGGATTTATTAAAAACAGATTTTTATTTTCCTTGGTTTGATATTCATGACTCCAAGGGTTTGTCAGGGAGAGAGGGATGGAGAAAGGACAGATGTGCTACACAATCAGGCCCCCCGTCTGTAACCAGAGAGTTTTACCAGTGACACAGAAGAGGGTTTAGTACAATGGTTTCTGTGTGGCAGAGACTTAGGTTGGAATAAGAGCTGCCTTTAGAGTTTAGTCCTTCCCAAAACAAGATAAAAGACACTCTTTACCAGTCTGTTTTTTTCAGATAAGTAACATGCTCAGCAAACATCCTTTATACTTAAACAATACGGGATGAATACTTTCCAGTGAAGATCGCTGGTCATGTTTTGACTACACAGAGTAGGAAAAAGTTGGGTATTCTTGTTTTTATTTGGATTACTGCATGGAAATTAACCATACAGACACAACCCCTTCAGTAATTCCTCGTACTTTTGTAATTGCTTATTCTGCGTGGATATCGTCTCCCAAGCCGGCTGGGTGGGCAAAGCCCTGCAGGTGCGGCGAGCTCGGGGCGGGCTCCTGGCAGGGGAGGGTCCTGGCTGACAGCTGTGGGAGCCAGGGGCTGCCAGGGATGCTCTGCTCAGCCCTGCCCCGGCGTACGGACCAGCGCAGCGACCTCCCTACAGGAACGGCGTGGAATCCACCCAAGACAGGTAAAAACCCAGCAACAGCCGAGCGGCACCGATGGCCAGGGCGCGGCCGCAGACCGCCCGCACCTCGCGGAGTCCCCGTTCCGCAGAGCCCCGGGAAGGACGCGGGCACCGGGATCCCCCCGCTCCGCCCCGCCCCGCTCCCGCCGAGCCCGGCCCCGGCCCTCACCCGCTCCTCGGCCGCCGCCTCCGCGCCCTCCGCCTGCCCGTTGAGCTCGTGGGTCTCGCTGCCGGAGTCCATCGCGGCTCCGCTGCTCCCCGCTGTCCCGGGGGGCCGGGGCGCGGAGGGGAAGGTTCCCCGCGGAGCAGCGGTCTCCGGCGCTGGCCCGGCCTCCCCGCGCAGAACCCGGGGCCCTTCCCGCCGCCGGGGCCGCCTTCCCCCGCTCTTCCCCGCCTCCTTCCCGTCCTCTCCCCCTCCTCCTCCTCCTCCCTGCCTGCCCGCGGGCGGAGGTTTCCGCGCCGGGCCCGGCCGGGTCGGGCTCCGCGGCCGGTCCGCGCCCCGGGCGGGCGGAGCGGCTGCAGCCCCGGCGGAGCGGAGCCCGCACCCGCACCGGGGGCGAAGCCCAAGCAGCCGGGGTTGAGCCCCAATTTCCAGTGCTGGCCAAGAATCACATTGCGTGTTATTCTGTATGTAGGGAATTGGTAATGGATGCAAATGGCTCATTTCAGAAATCTGTCTTGACAAAGTGGAAGGCTAGAGTTTGATTTTTAAGAGCTCTTTGATCAGTGTTTTTAGGGTTTCAGTATCGTTATTCTTTTTTTTTTTCCCCTCATTATCCTATATATTTTTGTCTCCCTATGCTTACTTTCCCATCTGTGCTGTGGCCAAGAGCACGTACAAAACCGATCAACATACAGGTGTGATGGTAATGGGACATCAGAGGAACGCTCAGATGCATAGAAACAGCTGCCAGCAAGAGCAGAAATGTAAAAAATAAATGTAAGTAATTGGGTTTTATATGACCACATGTGATCTCTTTTAAAGCCTGATCTGCTCATCTGCGCTGAAAGTGTTCCTGAGTAGTTGTTAAACGAGCCACTTTCTATGTGAAGAGTCCAAATGTGTCTTCCCCAAGTGAACTCCTTCAAAATCCGCTATGTTAGGACTTGTTTTTCTCGTCCTCTAAAGAGAATTAAAGGATATTCTATTTACAGAATGCAAGTAAACATATAGAATGTAAACAATCATACAGAATGTAAATATATATAAACATAATTTGAATTTTTAAAAAGATACTATAAACTTGCAAATGCAGGCTGAAGTTTAAGGACTGTGACACACCAAGTAAAAATCTCCCCTGTATGCCATATCCCTGCAGCTTTACCCATGCAGCAGTTGAGCCCACCTCTCTCACATGCAATAACTCCTGAGCAGGTAGGAGAGGGGAATTGTGGCAACCACCTTAAAATTTTATGTGTCTCTGACTGTTTAGTGCTGTGGAGTTTCTCCAGTGGGGTGTGATGGAAATTCATATTCACCTCAACTTTAAGCTGCACTGACTTCTCTGACTTTAAACTGCTGAGTTCTGTTTGGGAGTTCACAGTGATTTTTTGTTAAAGCAGACTTAATTGGTGACTGAGTCCGTTTTTGGAGTCCACACGAAAGCAAATGGACAACCAGATGTGGCAAAGTACAAATTAAGCACATGTTGGGCTTCTGTTTTTCATGCTAAAGGTTGTTGAAGATTTCATTTCACTGTTCTCCACGCTGTGCTGAACTGATCATTAATGTTCATCACACAAAACTCCTTTGACACAATGTACACTCGCAAGTTACTGCCTTCACAAACGACACAGTGAGCATTTATTTAATTAGACTTCACAGGAAATCCTCATCTATCTTGCTTCCTTGGCTGCCTGTTTCATGCAGTGGGCTAGGAAACACTAATTTAGAGAGAGAAATAAAGTTTGTTGTTATAGCCCATAGAAAATGGAAGAAACAATGTTTTACTACAGCAAAGGTATATGTGTATGTATATAAACCACACTGTTGTCAGTTCTTAACAAGTCCAAGGCTTAAAAAAGGACATTGCTTTCCTAAATTTGGGGGTTTGTGGTAGCTAAACTTCAGTAATACGCTCAGCTAGGCCAGCCTTTATCAGATATATTACCTGTTCATTCAAAAGTTATTAAATATGCATGGACCATAATTGTTGGTGCATTTGGATCCCAAGACAACCTGGTCAGAACCCTCTCCGGTTGCAAGCATCCAGTGACACTTCCAGAGATACTGTTGTATTTCTAAAGACTCCTTTTTCATCTTCTGTACTCCCTTGCAAATGCATTTTGAGAACCTTGTCTGGCAGTTGTAAAGGTTTGATGTGCTCTAGTGAAATTATGCTGCCCTTAGTCCTAGAAACGAGAGATCTGCTCTTTGTACATGACAATGATAGTGCTGAGTGATTCCTCCTGTGTGGTGGCTTGCTTTGTGCTGCACAGTCACATGCCAAGGAGACCTGAGAGTAGGATCTGTTGTTAATCCTGTGGGAAATGGGTGTAATTTCAGTGGAACTGGGAAACAGCTGAATTTGTGTTTGTGAGGCATATGGTCTGAAACAGTCAGTTCTCTGTTGAAACTTTGTATTTGTCAGTCCAGTATAATTTTTTTAACAATAAAATTTCCTGTTATCCAGCCTTTGAGTTAGTTCTGTGGGTTGAATCTGAAAAAAACAACCTTTTGCTGCTTATGAAAAAGACCCTGTGCTCCCTACAGGGAAGTAGGCTCAGACTCCAGCTGTGGTAAGAGAGAGGCAGACTGGTGATGTGATCAGTCTTCAGCCGTGGAATGAAGCAACACTCTGTGGTAGGTAGGTCTTGTTTGCCTGTCAATGACACAGAGAGAACCTGCAAGTGTTGTCACAGGAGTCTGAGGCAGGCAGTCTGTGAGTGTTTTGCAGACCAAATGTTGGAGGGTGCAAAGACAATCCTTGGGACCACTGTCAGAACAGCCCTTGAAATTTGGGTGGGAGTATTGAAAACAAAAAAACCCCACTACTCTGCATCTTTGCATTTTAGCTATGAAAGGAATTTCCAGTCTCTATTAGACTCTCAAGCTGTTAGTAATTATTAACCATTTTGTGGGGTTTTTTGTGGCACAGAATGGTCCTACAACACTGCTGAAACTCAACTAGAAAGGACAGCACTTCGCATTTCACAAAAATGTCAAGAGTTTTTTGCTCTGACTTGGTTTTGGGGAGGGATTTGCATTTTATTTTGCTAGGGATTCATTTTCTCTGCCTGAATACTATATATGTGGCCAAAGAGACAATCTGAGGAAACCCAAAATAAAAAGTATATGGTACTCCCTGGCATTTGTGGTCACCATAACAGCACGCTGTGATCCAAACTGGTACTTCTGAACTACAGCACAAGTTTAAGTAAAGAGATTGGTACAATCTTCCTGTGGGGAAATGGATCAGTCATTCAAAAACATAGAAGAAAGGGAACTAAGAAGGAGGGTGCTGATGATGAAAAATGAGGCTGCTTGAGGTGTTTAATATGGATATAGAGGTTAAAATTCCCAGACTGGTACTTTGCATCAGATACTACTGCAGCACCTTTTGTAATCTCCTCCTACCTTCCTCATCACATCCTGCTTTTTTTTTTTTTTCCTGGCATCTAAATTTACAGTTATGAAATTTTAGTTCCTTGCCCTGGGAGCTATGCTAAAAAAAAAAAAAAAAAGGCAAACCAAAATCCCTTTTTATCTTACTGCAAGATATGTGCAATTTGATTGTTTATTCTGGGAAGAGGTGAAAGTGCATCATATCTTTAAAACTACTTGGAGTGAAAGCACATTATTTGGTGCTCTTTCTTCCTTTTTTAGTTTCCTGTTATTCCTGTAAGCCTTGCACTACATCCTGCAGAAATTAGTGGTGTTTTAAAAATAATGTTAATATAAATGCTTAATTTAGGCAGCTCTTTTCTAAATGCTTGACTGATTTTAATGAAAATAACATTAATAAAAAGTAGCTAGGTGTTGCTGTCTGATATCTCGTTAGTTCATGACTACTTGTAGGTCTCTAGGAAGGAAACTGACTTCTCTCTTTACATTTCACCTGAATTATTTACTTAATTGTTTTTGTTTGTTTGTTTGTTTTGTCTTGTCATAATTTCCTGTCTGATGCTTCCTCCTTGTGATTATGTGAACTGCTTGGGAGTTGGGAGAAGATAGACAAAAAGGCATTTCCATGATGCTCTCTGTGAATGGAGGGATGCAGCAGAGATGTTCACCTAAGGACAAGACTTTCCCTTTTTAAACAAAAATTGGATGGGTAAAAAAAAAATCAAAGCATTAATTTGGAGATAAAGCAAAGGAGAAAGGCCCGACAAACACCAAGGCTGGCAGTGGAACTGCAGAATTCCCTGCATCTTCCATTCATCCCTCTAAAATCAGTCTTTGCTTCATGTGCTTCTGTCTGCTTCTTCCCAGCTGTTTCAAATAGCTTCATAATGGGCATGAAAATGGTGCTATTTTCTATAATGAATGGTGCCAGTATGGAATTACTTCCCTTGGTTGGACATACCCAGCGGTGTAAGCAATGCTGCAAGCTTATCTCCTGCAGTTCATTTTGTGTCCAGGGGTCATGATGCATAATTTAGACCTGTTGCATACCCTGGATCTTTAGTAAATCTGTGACACTATTAGTTCTGTAGTGCCATAATATTTATCTTACAAAATTACTCACTTCCCACAAACTGCAACTTAGTCCGGAGTGATAAAGGAAAGTAAGGCTGGAAGGTCTGGTCTGATTGTGGCAATCAAGCACATACCCACTGCAAAAAAGTTTAAATAGGCTATCAGGACTCGGCTCTGCGTTGGAGAGAAAGAGGAAGAAGGATTCAAAACTGTTTTGGGTTATGACTGCAGCCATCACTAATATTGGAGAGGGTTGTGGAAGGAGGAGTTGGTTGGGCATGCACACTGAAGGGCTTTTAGATAAGCTGAACTTTGTCAAAGTAAAGTTTTGGGTTGAGAATTAATTGTAGCAGCACATCTGTGTTAATCTGGAAAAAAGGAAGCTCAGGGGAAACCTTACAGCTCTCTACAACCACCTGAAAGGAGATTATAGTGATGTGGGTGTCCGTCTCTTCTCCCAGGTAGTAAGTGACAGGACAAGAGGAAATGACCTCAAGTTGTGCCAGGGAAGACTCAGATTGGATATTAGGGGAAAAATTCTTCACAGAAAGGGTGGTCAAGCATTGGAATGGGCTGCCCAGAGTAGTGGTGGAGTCACCATCCCTGGAAGTGTTTAAAAAAAGTGTATATATGGCACACATGGTTTATTGGTGGAAATAGTGGTGATGCTGGATTGATGATTGGACTTGATGATCTTAAAGGTCTTTTTCAACTTCTTCTGTGAATCAGTGATCTGCTGTGGGCACGCAATCAGAGAAGCAGGTCATTGGGATATTTTTAGGTGCTGTGACAAGTGTCTGGGGAAGAGAGGGTTACATTTGTGGGTATATAATATCAATATGGCAAGCAGTTTTCTGTACTGCAGGCAGGTATCTAATTCTCTGCTACTTCAGAACTCATGTAGTGAGTGATTACACTGCATAACACAGGGTAAGGAGGGTGTTTGAATCCCCTGTATAATAACCTACCTGCATTGCTGGAGTTGCTCCGGAATCACCTGAACTGTAGGGCCACCTGACAGCCCCAGGAATCAATGGTTATGTCACCATCAGAGTTCTGAAAGTGACCTGAATGTTTTTATTTACTATGAGTTTAATGAAAAGTCAATGATCAAGGCAAGGGATAGTGCCCTTCCCTTCTAATCAGCAGGATCTGGAAAGACATTTTGGAACATTTTCCAGACATTCTGGAAAGACATTAGTGGAAGGTTCCCTGTCCATGGCAGGAGGGTTGCGACAAGATGATCTTTGTGGTTACTTACAACCCAAAACATTCCATGATTCTGTGACTCTGATTTTGCCTGCTCACAAGCAACTGGTTGTGGGCTTAATGCATGAAGCACATATGGAAATTTCTGGCCTCTGGTATTAGGAAGATCAGTTTCAGCAATCACATTTGTCCATTTTGGATTTAAAATCTTGAAGCCAGTGATTAAATACATTTTTTTGCTTAAGGTGTGCTGCCTTGCTTGGCACACACGTTTGGAACAGACTTTTTGAGAAAGAGGAGGTTTCAAGCAGTGCTGGACTTGTGCCAGAAGGAAATGAGCAAGCTCCTACCTAGAAATAAGCAGAAACATCTACGCAAGTGGTTTAGCATTAAAATGGGGGACGTCTGGAGTTAATGAGAATGATCTGACCCAGAATATACAATTTAACAGTACTCTTCTGGATTAATTTTTGATGCATTTAGAAGTGTAAGGCAGTTAATTTTCTCTTTAAAGAGCAAGCACTACCCATTACATAAAGGACTTCTCTGTGCTGTAGCACTCACTTCCCCTGGGCTTGCTGCCCTCCATGCACTCACACATTGCTGTACAGTGTGCTGTGTTCACAGCACGCCAGTCGTACACTCAGCTCAGCCTCTCAGCTGCTCTATTCTGCCTTGTACAAGCAGCTGTTCTGTAGTCTGCAGTGCTCAGTGCTGTTTGGTGAGCAGCCGACGTGCCTGCAGTGCAGATGTTAGCAAGGCTGTGCCTGGCAGGGCTGATTTTAGGGAGAAGAGGGACCCAATGGCCTTGGGCTCCTCTGGGAGGGAGGTGGCTGGGAGTGCTCCTGGGTATCTCATCTGAATGTGAAGTATGGATTTGCAGCATGGCCACAAGTCATTTGGAAACCAGAGAATTCTGCCTGGGCCTGGCATGGCATGGCAGCGTGTTGTCTGACTACAAGTGTTCAGAGACAGCTGTGGGGTCCCCCAGCCTGGCCCTTTACACAAATTATTGGCATTCCTCCCTGGAGAGTCTGATGATCTGTTTTTTATGTATTTTTTTAGACGATGATGACAGCCTGCCAGGTTGTGAGGTGGTCCTACTGTTCTCTAATTCTGGAGCACACTTCCTGAGGAGATCTGGCAGTCTTGGCTTAAGCTTTCTATTAACTCCCTCCTGGAATGCCTACTTTGGGGTGTGCTTACACTGCTGCACCTTTCCTGCGAGGGAACAGGATTCACGCTTCAGGGAGTGTTACCACACAGTTCTATCTGAGAAACTAGGTACAGCCTTGTACCTCAAATAGGAAAGAAATGTCAAGAGTTTGGATAGAAGAGACTCAATTGGAGGAAATAAAGCTCCTATTTTTATCCTCTGTCTTAAAGACTTCATAACTTTTACACTTTCTGGCTGAAATTGCTTACCTTAGTCTATTTCTATATATTAATTTCTCCTTTTGAAAGTCCTAATAGAATCATTGCACCTTTTTTAACCACAGCATATATATATGTGTGTATATTTACACGCTTGTACAATTAGAGGATGTGATTTTTATGCAAAATTTGTTGTGGAAATTGTAGAGCTGAAATGAAATGGCATATAAAGTTGCAAATTTGGCATGGTGAGGCTGGTCTAAAAGTTCTGCTGAGCTTGAGCATTATCTTTTATAAAACTGTGATGAGTGTTAATGATTTCTCTTAGCTGGTAAAGTGTCTTGCTAAGAAAATCACATTTGCTTGTGCCTGAAGCTGCGTAACTTAGCTGTGTGTTACAAAATACACAAATAACACAGGGGTTTAGGAGGTGGTGGTGTGTTTTAGAGGATATACTGGTAATTCACTTCAGAGGGCTGAATCTTCATCTGGGTAATGAATGAGATCAGGAATCAGTTGCATTTCCATTCCCAAACTGTGTTCTTATTGCTTCATTCTAGCCAACAGAACTTCCTTGCTATCATTAAATTATTTTTATAGATTTTATTTTATCAAATAGATGGAGATCGACTTAAATACCTCTGTGCACAAACTCTGGAATTTAATGTTTACTTTTGAAAGGTGAATTTAAACTTTTTTCATCAAATGTGTAGGCAGTGGTAGGTCAGAGATGACCCATTTGCAGTAATATATTCCAAAACAAGGAATTCAAAGAAAAATCAAACCTAATGTACTTTTCAGGTATGTGCAGAGGTAGAGCAGTGCTCTAGAAGAGGGAGTGGAAGGAGGTTATCTGTAAACCAGAGTAAAGAATGCACCTGTTTAAAATGCCAGGTGTCGGTACAGGTGTGAATCTGAGTTGTTTGTCCCTACATAGCTTGTCAGCAACCAGGTAAATAAGAGAAGAATCAGGCCCTAGAGCTACTGTTGGCAAAGGCTGATTCAATGAAAGGAGTAATCCAGTTAAGTGAAAAGGCCTCTGTATATGGAATTACTCACAAATGTAATTCATAGAACAATGTATGTTGTTGAAATGAATTTAAAAAAAAAAAAGAGGAAAGGAAAAAAGGAAATAAATGAGCTGTTCAAAGGGTTCTTTTGTATCAGACTCATGCTTTTAGGAGTAGTTCCCAGCTTCCAAGGTGTATGGGGAGAGGAGGGAGAGAGGAAGGAAGAAAAAGAGACAATTTCCCCGCAAGGTAGAGCACCATCTCCACAGGTAACAGCAGTGCTGAGGATCCCAAGACCCCCAAGCACCTGCCCTGCAATGGGCTAGAGGCATGAAGAAAGCAGCCTTCATTGCTGAGGTGCAGCCCGCCCGTTCCTCGTGTCTTTTATTAATATTACTATCCTTAAAAAAAAGAAAAAAAAGAAGAAACCGGTGATCTTGCCAGCTATCCCAGTTTTGGAGCATCAGTCAAGGCTTTAGAGCTGCTGTGTAGCAGTAGGATTGTGTCTGTGTGCAGGACTGTAGGGCCTGATCCCTTCTGGGATTTTTGTGCTCTCTCGAGACTGAGTTCAGGTTCCACTGTGTGCAATGGGATAAGTTCATGTGCATTGTCCATAAATACTGCAAAATAGGCTTATGGGTGTGACTGATGTGTGTAACACAGGAGTTCACGTCTTGAGTGTGCAAGCAGTGGGGCTGGTTTTGTTCTCTAGAAAGAATTCCTAGTTAAGGCTGTTTTTTCCAGAATTTCTGAAGTTGTCCCTAGATTCTCTGGGTAATCTAGGTTGAAAGAAACATCAGGAGGTCAGCTAGCCTAACATTTTGCTCAAGTAGGATTAGCTGTGAGGTCAGACCAGGTGACTTAGGGCTGGCTCATACTCATTGGCCTTTAAGCGTTTTTTGGTAGTTTCTTTGTCATGGTAATGTTCCAATATATGAATTTACAGATACAAATTTACATCCCTTTCATGCTTTCTTTTGCCAGGTTCATAGACAGGAGCTTTTTGAAAAGCCAGAAATTTGACAGTTTGTTTGTTTGATTTTTTGAGGAAACCACATGAAATCTTTAGGTCTGGATCATTTAAAATGGTATCTACTTCAAATCCCATTGTGATAGACCAGCTAGGTAGCAAACACAGATGCTGTTTATTGCTGACACAGTTTAAAATAGCAAGAGGAAATTCAATCCCAGATGGAATTTCAAGGCTGGAAATCACTATTAAAATTAATTTGCTTGAATTTCCTGCAGCACCACTCACAGTTTGCCCAGCAGCTTGAGGTTGAACCAGAGAAGGACAGTTGGCATTGCTGGAGTCCTTGGCATTGCTTTTAAAGCTGACATTAAAAGAATTTGACAGCTTTGGGATGTGGTGAACACTGTCTATAGACTAGACTGGACTAAAACCATTAAATATGATACATAAGGAAATTTTAAAATCTGTTTCACCTGGTAGTGCTGAGTGGCCTCAGCAGAACCTGTAGACATTAATTCTGCCTGTGGTCTGCATTCCCCTCTGCAGTTATGCTGAGGGCTGTCTGTAAAAATACAAATTTTCTGGTGTTTTACTTGCAGACTATCAGAAACACATTGCAAATATTTCTCTTTTCTGGTTCCTATCTCCAAAAACGTGTATATACATAAGGGCTTTTATTTCAAGACCTGCTGCCTAACGAAAGCAGCGCCATCTGGCTTTGTCTTCCTTTTTTTCACCAAATACTTGATACAGTGTGTAAAAATAATCCCAACATAACCCGTTTATTAGCACTGTTGCCGTGTTTTCACTTCACTAGATGCTTATACTTGCAATTATTTCATGTTGTTGGCTTTTCTACTTTATTTGCTGAGTGACTTTTGTGTTTTTGTTAAATCTTGATGGTTGCACGAGTTGTGAATAATTTTCTTTGGCTTAGAGTATAGTGATCATGGAATTAATAGGACATAAAATAAATACAAAAGATATCAAGAATATCATAATGTCAGTTATATAGCCCATGGATATAAAAACATCTTTGTATTTACAGGGTATTTGTTATAAGTAATTCCTATCTGCTTTCATAGAAGCTTTGTAGAAACTTACATGAAATGTAAGTTTAGGATAGCTGCCCTATTAAGATGCATATTTTACTTTTTTAACTTTGCTGTGACAGTTTCTGCCATTGCCAAACTGTGCTGCCAACATCTCTGTTTAATGCTCCCATTACTCATGTGAAGGAGTTGAACATCAGTCCAGCGTTACTGAAATATTGAGGTGTGGAGGAAATTACCCATAGATAAATGGGGTTTAGATCTGCAAATGGGATTTTTAAAACCCCTGTCTAATTGGAGATTAGAATCAATAGTTGTGCTTCTACCTAAAGAAATGCTTTCTTTGAGTATCTGACTGCTGAATCTGCCTGGAAGCTGAACCCTGGCTGATTCACCTCCCTGAGGGTCTGAGGATGGAGCTGTTCCCCCCCACCCCAGGAATGTCCAGATTGTTTTGATAACGCTGAGGTCCCTCTAGTCTACAGGGTGAAGATGCAACTTTACTTTAAAACATAGGCCTTAGAGGAGGTAAATTGGTAGTTAGAGATAAAAATTTGCAGTTATGCCCAGAAGTGCAAGAAGTTTAAGGTCTCAGCCCAGCATGGGGGTGCTCAGTGGGTGCTTTGGGGAGCACAGGGAAAGCCAATCCAAAATCACTCTTTTGCTGATCCAGTAAATATTTTCAGGGGTAGCGACGTGACTCCAGTGTGAGAGGCTGAGCACCCCGACTCTGACAGTGATAAAGCCATGGTTATGGTATCTGGGGCACAGGTCTGGACCATCCTGTTGGGAAAGGAGTCACCTGAGTGCTCTGACAGCTACACTGCTGCACTTCATTAGGTGAAACACAGTTCCTCCTTCATCTCAGAAAAGAATTTCACCCATCTCTGCTGGAGGGGGAAGGTCATTCTGTGCTGTGGATCTTCATTGAAGCTGAGTGACTTAAATGTCTGAGGATAGAAGGAGGAAAAGTTGCTCAAAGTTGTCTCAAAACATTGGCAAGCCAGGCATGCTAATGAGAGTGAGCCCCACAGGGAAATCTAGCAGTGCTGGCCTGTGTCCAATCCCATTGTGATAGAACAACTAGGTGCAACCACAGAATCCCCTGATTTGCTTTGGGATCAGCTGCTTCAGGATGAAGCACTGCTAAATGTGAGTTCTGTCCTGGATCTGGTTCCTAAGGGAGCTTGCAGTGACTAAACACAGGCCACGTCCCGTGCTTGGAGCAGGCTCCAGGTGTCTGCATCTGCACACCTGCATTCACTGCTGGCCTCTGCAGGCCCAGGGGGGCCTGGGCTCAAGGCAGGGATGCAGGCAGAATTTAATCTTTTGGGCTATGTCTCTGCTGTAGGACTGTAGTGAATCACTGCAGTGCAGTGGCTGCCAGGAGGGTGAGCTGTGAGGCCCTAAATCAGTGTGATGGATTGTAAAAGGGTTATAATTCAAGGGGAAGTCATTAGTCCCTTTTGAGGATTTCCTTCTTGAGCACCACCAAACCATTTTTCTGACTTCCTAAGTAGGCAGGCAGATTGAGATATGAATTTATCTTTCTCTCTGCCATTGCTTTTCTGCAGGATTAATATACAAACCAGAGGTAATCAATGACAGAGACAGGAAACATCCTAATGCTGAGGCCAGGGCAGCTGTGGTTTGGATGATGTTGTGTGCTGCATCTCTAGGCACTTGTTTTTTATTTCAGAAGAGAAACTAATGGTAGTGTTTAAGAGTAATGGATACTTACACCACAACACTGGGCAGTCTCAGGATCTTTATAAAAGGATTGCAACTATAGACTCAAAATACAGAACAGCAATTTTGAAAAGGTTAAAAAATAAAATGAGCAAGACAGAAATTAACACCTTCACATTTTTAAGAAAGGAAAACACAAAATCTCAGCCTAGCTTAGAAACGCTGCATTTTTTCTGTATTGGTGGCATATGAAGATGAATGAGGAAGATGAAAAAGAAATCTCTATGTGGACTCCTTAACCTGGCTGCACCATGCCCCAGTCACTGTGTTCTAAAGCCTTGGTTTATGGTACGGTGTAAATATTGAAAGAAATTATTGTCAACAATTATGGTTAATCTCCTTCTTGGTAAGTAACATTGCAGATTTCCTTGGCAGATGCTTCTGCAATGGTGCTGCCTGTATGGGAAGTGAGACATGAATATCTTGAGCATAGACCTCCTTAAAGAACTGCTGTCAGGAGAAATGCAAAATGTGAGAAATAAAACTGCTCTGATGTACTTAATTGCTACTGGTCGGTTACTTACCTCCTAAACACACATTTCTCCCACACCTAGCATGAGGATGAAAAGCTTAAAATTGGGGCTGTTTTCCAAACCATCTGACTGAAAATATTGCAGGAAAACTAAGGTTTCCAATTGTCCCAATTTGAGGGATGCCAGTTTCTGACGTTCCAAATAATTTTTGTCTTAATATATTTTAAAAAAATCATAATTCAGAGTCCAGAAAGCTTCAGCTTTGAGACCTTTATGTCAGATCCATTGGTAGTTTCAAAGACCACACAATTTAGACACCAAGATGAATTTTACATCCTAGTTCCAAAAAACACTAATTTTTTTAACTGTTCTTAACTGTTTTTCAGACTAGATATAGTCAAGTGCATCTTTATTAATTTTGGTGGAGTCTTAAAAGCATCTATATAATCGGATAAAATAGGAGGTATGTGTGTGAGCTAGCATGTAAAGAGATCCCTCGTGTTCTGTTCTTGCAGAACAGCAGGGCCATTACGAAAAGAAATTAGATATTTATTCCGGTTTCACTGAGATGTAGGATCAGTGTGGCTTTCCAGGAACTTAAAATTTTTTTGGTAACCTTAGGGCAAACTCTGAAGGTGAGTTCACAATGTAAATCCTCCCGACACCTGCTGCCAGATGGTGTTCATCCAAGTCATAGAGAAAACAATGCAAAATGGAATTGCACTATTATATGGGATGAAATATTGGAAACCAGCACCTAGGTTTGAAACAGCTTTGAAACAACATTATTGAAACAGCTCCAGTTTATTAAAGGAAATTTAATCCAGTAAGTATATACAAAGTATACAAAGCTTGCCTGTCAGTTTATCTGACTATCTATACCACAATATATTTTCTCCTTTTTTTTCCCCTTTCTTTTTTTTTTTTTTTTTTTTTTTTTTTTTTATTATATCTGTCAAAAGCAGTAGGAAAGGGCATCTTTGGTCAGTGGTCTGAGTCAGTTTGTTCTGATGCTGCTCAGGGCACAAAATACATGTTTATGTTACCATGTTGTAGTAATGATCCCAAGAAATTATTTGCTTTGCTTTTAAGTGGCATGCCTCGTTGTAGACAGCATTATTGTCCATTCAGGAAATTAATTGAAAGTATAATTAAGGACAGTTACACAAGGCTTGAAAAGAACACAGCCCTATGGAGCCAAAGCGGCACAAATTAACCAACTGCACGTTGCAGTTCTTTAACCTGCTTTGATTCTTAGAGAGGATTTGAAAATGGCTGGTGTGTTTAACTTACTTTTTTCACAAAGGTTTTAACAAAACACTTAAAATTCTCGAGTAATCAAAGTAAGGGGCCCTGTTAAATCATGAGCTAAACCCTGGTTAAGCAGCTGCAAACAAAGAAAGTCATAAGACTGTGTCTGTAGGTAATACTGAGTGAGAGCTGAGGCCCAGGATTTCTGCCCTTTTGGGAAGGCTGTGGGGGAAGCTGCTGCCTCTGTGCCAGGGGAGAGTTTTCCACATCTCTGGGCCTGGCAGCAGATCTGGTGTGGAGCTGTGCCATGGTGTGCAAGGCTTTCCCTGCAGCAGGACCTGTCGTGCCATCGCCTCGGGGGTCTGCAGGTAGGCAGTACAAAAAGCAGCTTTTGTGCTGAGGCCATCAGGTGCCCTGATATTTCTGCTGTGCCAAGGAGCCTGGGTATGCACTGAAACAAGAAAGCTGCTCTCAGTTTCCAGCTCAAGTTAGAAGCCAAAAATCAAAAGTATGGTGCAACATGCCTTCAGAAAATTACTCAAAGGAAACAAAAGGCTTCTTAGTAAAGGTAAACCAGGTCTATAAACAGTACATTTGAAGATAGTCTTTTGAGGGTTAGAGGGTTAGTCTTTCGAAGTATGATTCTAGAATACAATTGTAGACTTTTGCACAGACTTTTCTGTAACACAACTGAATTAGCAAAAGGAGAGTAAGATTAAAAAAGTATTTCTTCTATCTCTCTGTGTATCTGCTCAGGTTTAGAGATACAGCTTGATTTAGAACCTCAAGGGTGTCTAGAGCCATTCTCTTCAAACCCAATTCATTACAGACTTGCTGTGAGAAGCACCTATGTGTTACTGGGAAGGCCAATGGCCCAGTTAAAGAAAAGATCTGCAGACATATGCAAACATAATTGATAGCACTTTTTCATGTGGCTAGTGATTTGAGAAACAACCTGGCACAACCAGGCATTATCTATACTGAAACATGTGCTGGAGAGAGAGGTAAACTGCCTACCTGGCTCCAATATTTATGTCCTAACTGGCTAGTACTGCGGTACAGAGCTGTGCTGGCTGCCAGACAGCATTCCTGAATCTGCTAGTGTAGAGCAATTGTCCTGATGCATCTTTAAAGACACTTTTGATTGTTGAAATGAAGTAGCTCATGGGCAGGGAGCTGCTACCAACATGATTTCTGAGTTGTAGATGTGTGGGAGAGCCCCTTGCTCGTAATGCCTGCGCGTACTGCGCATCTTCTACGGGAATGTGCTCCCGGGGACCCTGCTCAAGCAGGGAGTTTGGACTGGGTGAGCCCACTGTGGTCTCTTCTGACCTGACCCATTCCATGGTGCTGTGGTTCTGTAATGGAAAGAGAGCCTGTATGCTCATGAGTTGATCCAGATCTTGTTGAAGGAAATCCTGCAGTGAGCTTTTGCTGAGTGTGTTGAATGTGAACCAAGACTGCAGTAAAACATTGTATTTAACATTGTGTTAAATACAAAAAAGAAAAGACATTTGATACCTGCTGTGTAGTGTGCATGTTTGATCTCCCTTGCCTACAATAGCTTTTCTCTGTTTCAGTTTATAGAGTCTGTAGGTGTGGGTTCCTCTTCTTAGTTGGTAGTCTTTTGTAGGAATAATATACACTGGCAGGAGGGAGAACCAGGCTGCTTCCAGAATGAAAACATACTGCCTGTACCAAATGTCCCATTGACCTTCACAGCCTGTGTGGGAAAAAAAAAACTTATTTAAAGTCTGAATTGCTGTGGGGTTTTGTTGTGGTGATTTTGGTTGGGATTTTTGGTTAGTTTGAGGTTTTGGTAATGTGATGGTACTTCGGTAAAGAATCTATCTTGCTCTCTCCATCTCCCTCCTTGCTATTTACTATTTTGCCTGTTCCATCGTCCTGTGGTATCTCCCCTCTTCCCAGTGTTTTAACTTCCCTTTAATCCTCTAGAGCATATCCAGCTGCTCCTCTACATGTGCAGAGGGAACAATTTCTGCTGAGGTGTAGGCTGGAAGAGCAAAGGTATCCTCTTTACAGAGTTTATCAAACCTCATTATTGATAAACAGGATCTGAGACCACTAGTCAAGGGGTTTCTCTGTTCAGGCTGGAGCTATAGAAGGCACTCGTGCAGGTACATGTTGGATTGCTGGGAGCCCTCCCATGGGGAATGGCCACCATCCTCAGGAATTCTAATCCATCACATAAAATTGAAAAGCCTTTGATTCAGACAACGGTTAGGTGTGTGTCTTGGTTTTTGAGACAAAACTTCAGTAGGAAACACTCCGGAATGAGTGTTCCTCCCCTTTTCCTCCATCGATGAGACAAATGGGTCACAAGGAGTGAACGTGGAAAAAAGAAACCAAACTGTTTATTAACACACAAAACAGGGTAGAACAGGGGAAAAAAACCCCTCAAAATACAACAGATTCCCAGAGGCGGAACAGACATGGGGGCTCGGACCAGCCAGGGCCACCCCGCAGGCTGCCCGGACCGGCGAGGAGGGAAGGGAGGCAGTGAGGCAAGGGGAAGGAAAGGGAAAAAAGAACAAGAAAAAAACCCCAACAGAACCTTTTCCCAGCTAGCTGGAACACAAAGGAACCCCAGAAAAGCATCATGGTGCTCTCGGCACACTCCCTCCCGAGCCCTGCCCAGACCCCGGAGCCCTTGGGACAAACCGTTCAACTGCCCCTCAGGCCCATCCTGAAGGCACAGCGTCCTTGGGCATTGAGTGGACAGTTAAGGAATAAAGCAGCTTCATAACATCACCCCAGGACAGTGTGCTACTCATCATTCTAGAGCTGGAGCTTGAATTAAACTTGGTAAAAACCCTAACCACTTTTTGGCTCTGAGTAAGTGCAAGTCAGGTCCAGGGAACAGCACCCTGCAAGTCCTTGGGAGAGATGAAGAAAAAACTCTTGGGCGGATTCAGGTTGTCAATTAAAATTTAATTATAGCCGTTGGCAATATGAGAGCAAAGGTTGGGTCGGAAGCCTTTGTGCAGTCCTATAAATAAGTTAAAGCCATTAGGTGCGTTAGTCATCATTTACAAGATAGCTTTTGCTGGTAAACACAATCAACATTGTGTGTGAGACTGCAATTGTGAATACAGCTGTGCAGTGACAGAATACAGCTCACCACTTTCTGTTTAATGTAAGAGCTCCGCAACTTACCCACCTTACCCACCACTTCAGACAGAATGGGTGTGGAGAAAACCTGAAATAGGACTGACTTCCCCCAAAAACCCAGCAGAAGACATAAAGAGATGGTAGGTCTGGGTAACAGGAATGTCCCTCCGCAGAGCATCCAGCCCCTGGCAGCTTGTTGCTAGGCAGAGGCACAAAGGATATGTTACACACTCCAAAGAAGAGTCTGTACATTTGATTTTAGGAAAAGAGCTGAATTTCTGCTGAGACATTTACGTATTTGGTGTTTCGTGCTGGAGTTTGATATTAATTTTAAAAGCAGTCTCTAATTTGCCTTGCTGACTTGTGTTTTAACTGCGGCACAATTCTAACGCCTCCCATTAAATTTTTTCCCCTCTGCAATTAACTTATGTAAAACCAGGTTTCCAGGGTTCTTTCAAATTTTATTAAGAAAATTGCTTGAGTATGTTTACTGTGCCATGGCTTTTTGCAGTGCACTTGTTCATTCTCTGATACAGTTAAACATGTGTTATTAAAATGCAATAGTGGTAACATCATGCAGCTGCAATTACATTATGGAAACATTATCTTCGTGGGCTGATGGGACTTCAGGGACACAGCATAGTACAGGTTTCCACAAAAGCATCTTGAGGTTATTTTACCAGCATTACTATGTCTCTCTACACATGCCTTGAGACTTCTGCAATGCTCTTAGACTGAATGCATAATAATAATCAAACCTTAAAAGTAGCTTTTCCTTAAACTTTTAAGCAATTTGACGGCCTTTTTGGAGTTTTTAATAGCTGGTTTAAACTGCTGCAGGAGTTTAAACATCTCTGTGTATGTGGGGGCCCATGTAAATCCTGTTGGAGTACACCTGTTCAGTGATTGGATATCAACAGATTTCTTTTTCTTTCACTTTTCTCAACAAAAGAGAGGCATGATAGAAAGTTAAAGCTGGCCTTACCTGTTGGCCTTGCTGGAGATGGATAAAATTTTGCACCCTTTATGGCAAATTTTTGTTCTCTTTGTCGGAGATCGGAATGCAGCTGATGATGCAGAGCATTCAACACATGCTAAATGTTCTACAGACACCAAGTGCCTTATTTCCTAGATAACACCTGGTTTGTTACTTGCTGGAGTACACCTGGATATCCCATGTAGATGGGCAGAAAGACAGACATTTCATTTGGGTAGAAAATTAACAGCAGTAATTTTGAAATCAATGTACAACCTTGTTTACATTTCAAAAAATTAAATAATTGAAGACAAAATTAATGGCATGTAATAGTGTGAGTCATACGAATTTAGCTATCTCCAGGCAATTCTGTAGAGATGGCTTCAGCACTTACATTACTAAGGATGTCTCAGTCAATTCTGGCAGGTAACTAAGGAGAGAATAGATTATCCTGCCACAAAAATGAGGTTATTTGAAGTAATGTTAATATTATTGCTTATTTATTTAAAAAAAATTAAAATAAAATATAGTCATCTCTGTGTAGAACAAGCTCAAAACTGATCTCAGCTGCCAGGCAAACCAGGGCAGTTTACGACAAAAGGACTTAGGAGGGAGTCCATGCCTTGTCAGCAGTTTTTGTCTGAGGAATGGGCTTGTTGGGGTTGCTGCTGCTTTTTCCTGCTTTACAGCCTCCCCTGAGGATTGAAAACTTGGTTGATGCCTCAGGCTGTGGAAGGGGAGAGGCTCTTTCCCCAGTGTTGCCTCTGCCACTGATCTCCCTTCACATCCATTTCCACATTCACCAGTTGATCATTAGGCAGAGCAAAGCAGCCAGGAATGGTGCTGGGAAGGGGATTCCTCTTGTCAACAAGGGGCCATAGGTAACTTACAGTTCAGGCAGCTCCTGGCTGCATTTACATTGTATGTATTTACACACAAATGCACATGTGTGCATTTATGCACATATTTATATAAGCGTAAAATACACATATAAATATTTGTGGCTGTCCAAAGTTCTTTTCTTGAATTAAGGTTTTTTTTCTTTTTGAACTACTGAACTGCTGAAGGAAACACTTGATGATTGATGGCATTGTGTTTATGTGACATGGATGGGTTGGAATGCCCTGGGTGCAGGTGAACACCCCAAAGTTTTACTGGCTTTGCACCATGCAGTGTCCAAGGCCCCTGCTGGAGGCAGGTGTACAGGAGACTGCACTGCTTTTTGTCAGGAGCAGTATCTTTCACAAGGACAGCTCCTTGCTCCTTGTTAGATGAGGTGTTCTCAGGCTTGTGGGTTTTTTTTGCCTGTGGCTTTGTGATTTGGGTCTGCACATGTGTTTTGTCCAAGGTCCAGATGCTCTGCAGCTGCTGCAGCTGGGGGGAACTGGCACACTCTGTGCAACACCTGAGGATGTGCTCTGATTTGTATTTCTGGATGTAAGAATCTGAGGGATTTGAGGAGTCCCAAAGTGTCTGGTGTTCTTGGTTTTAATTATCACTTTTATTATCAGCCAAACAGCTAAGATATATATGTTTAAAGCATTTTTTAGTCTTCTCTAATGAGTCATGCTCTCAGTGAAACATGGTCTGTAATTATGTTCTCCGTGGTTTTCACAGTGTCTAAGCATTCTTTTTACATTTGTCTAAAGCTTGTACTGTTTCTTCTGCCTCTTTTTAATTTTTATTTTAAGCCTATGACTAAGAGAAACAATTTAAAAACCATTAGAGTGTTGTCCTTGATGATGTGCTCATCAGAGAACAGCTCGTAACACTCTCCTAGGACTAGAATTATTGGGCATCTTCAAAGCTCAGCTGACAGAAACAAACCAAGCAAGGGAATTAGCCTGATCTATGGGATAGAAGAAATCCCTTTCTGCGGTTGCCAAAACAGAATAAAAAGGACCGTTATTGGTGTGAGGGAAGGATCCTTCACCGGGGCCCTGGCCGCCGGCCTGCATTGTGAGATGTGGGTTATCCACCACTGGAGGTCTGCTAAGAACAGGGTGGAACAACATGTAACTTGGCAGGAGTGGTGCATGCCTAGAGGAGCCTGCCTCAGAGCATCGGGCTGGCCTGGGTGACCTCTCTACAGTGCTGCTTTATCCCTGCTACTCCAATTGAGTTGTCTTTTTTCCTCTTGACAGGCGATACGAATGTAAATGCCTGTGCGTAGCTAAGCAACATCTCTGTCTAGTTCTGAAGTTTTGCCCCCAAAAGTCATTTTTTCTATCTTTGTCTGTGAGAAAATAGAGAAGTGGAGGTTGGCTCAGACCCCAGGGGAGGGCTGCAGAGATGGAGAGGAGTATACAGCTCTGGTGGGAGCATGGAGAGGGAAAGCCCATGTGCTGTTCCCATGGCACTGCACTCCAGAGGTGCCCACACCCCACACTCAGAACTTGCAGAGCAGATGGACAAGTCTGTCAAGGGGTCTTAGAATGCAGGACGCCCACAGAAAAGACAAAGATACGCAGATGGGTTCCAGGAGGGTGCTCCAAAAGCTGTTTAAATTCCTTTAAATCTGTCATTTTAAAACTTTGAAAGAGTTGATCCAGATCAAATTCATGCCTCTAGGAAAACCTGCAGCAATTCTTTAAAACCATCCCATGCCTTTGCAACCTTTTGAGTTTGCACAAAAGATGGAATGTATTTGCTTTTAAGAAATGATAACAAGAAATGTATTTAAATTTGCCCTAATTCAATGCAAGGCCTTTTAGATTCTTAGAATGATGTCTCCAGGTAAAGCTGAATGGGGCCTTAATTTCCTTGGGAAATGCAACCATCCTGAAGTGGTGGATGTTGTGCTGTTAATGGCAGTGGTTTGTTTTAATACATTCTGACTGACATGAATGAACACTGTTAAGTTGTGATGCATCAGAAATTATGATCCAAGAGCTTTTTGTTTTCCTTTTTAATTTTTTCTTTTGTTTTTCTCCAAGCAAATGGATCTCATCCAGTCCTTGGCTGGGCAGGGTGGGAATGTAGCAAAATCACTCCTCTCTTCTTCCCTTCTGAGGCAATTTAACACCCAAAAGGCATTTAAGCAATATTCAGCTAGTGACTATCCAACAGGGGTTTTATCCAGAAGTTATTACATTTCTTCATTATTTGAATCATTCGGAGTACTCTGGAAATGTCACAGCATTCAGTGAAAACCACTGACAGGTCTTTGCATCCTTCCTAGGGTGTCCTATTATTGTTAAAAATGCATCCAGTGTAAAGTAATGTCATGAAAATAGGCAGAAACTTTCTCTCTCTCTCGATCTAATCTAAATATAGCAAGAAGCCCTTGCTTAGTTTTTAATAAAGACAGCTTTGCTTTACTATCTTGTGCATACTAATACAGTCTTCTTTTAATAATAAAGAAGAGAATATTCTTAAAATTGACTTTGTCATCAGTTAGCTGGTTAGGACCATGATACTTTGCTTGGTTTTCCTTGGTTTACAGCTGTGACAAAAGACATAGAATCATAAAATGACAGAGTGGTTTATATTGGAAAGGGCCTTAAAGATCAGCTAGTTCCAACCCATATATTCTTTAGCCCAAGAGTCACAAAACTGGGCAGCCACTACCATCAAACTTTGATTTTTCACATATTTGCATTTAGATATTTTTTGCTATCATGTTTTTAAATAAGGTTTTCCGGGTCTATCTCAAATTCTGTATATCTCAGCTCCCAGAAGAGGTAAGGGAGCTGGGATATTAACCACTGCTGCCACTCCACACACACAGCACCCTCACCTGATGTGCACATCTTATCCAGCTGTTTCATAATCTTGTGTTCAGAGCATGTTGAAGGGAACATGCAGGTAGAAGAAGCACACACAGCTCACTGAAATGAGCCTCAAACCAGGCTTCCCTCACAGCTTAGCCATGATATGTAACAGACATTGCCTGGGCCATTACCTCTTACCATTGAGTTGTCTTTCTTCTTAGAAACTCTTATTTATTGCAGAAGGGAGGTCTGAAGAAAGTTAACATGAGTTATGAATAGCGCTGCATGGCAGTGAAGCCCTAATGAAAACACACAATGAGCTGGAGGACTGCTGAAAGCAGGAGGCTGTTGAAAGTGTGGTGCACCATATACTGTATTTGTGTTATTGGCATCAGAAAGTGTTTTTGG
This sequence comes from Corvus hawaiiensis, assembly GCF_020740725.1. NCBI lineage: Eukaryota > Metazoa > Chordata > Aves > Passeriformes > Corvidae > Corvus > Corvus hawaiiensis. The sequence continues at coordinate 23,629,905 of NC_063223.1, read as the reverse complement.
ATGGTGTGAATCTTTATCTAGCTCTAGCAGAAAACAACTGTCTGCAGTCACACTTGAACTGTCTCTCTTTGGTAAGGTATGTCCGCTCTGACAGCAGAAATAATGACCCAGTAAAAAGCTTGACCAAAGATTTTTTTAACTCCACGTGAGTGTTTCCCTGCTGGTTTTCCTTATTTTTCTGTATCTGAAGCTGTTTCTATCTGCTGTTATGTTCATTAACTTCAGCTCCAGAATGAGCAGCTGGAATCAGCCCATGTTTCCCTATAAACTGTTGAAACCTGGAAGAAAGGTTGCAAGACCGTGATGCATCTTCCCATGGCTGCTAGTTCATGATCGTGAGGAACCAGTGAGTGACCCAGGGTGAGAGCCTGCTTCAAACAGGCAGCTCCTGCAGGCTGTGGTAAGTCTGGATCAGTGAGGCATACACCCACTGCAGCATTGGCAGGAATCTCTGCAGCATTTCCTTTCTGTTCTTTTGTGGTTCGAACTGCAAATTTTTGACACGTGCACACGTATGGCAGCATGGGTTATCTTGATTGTTTTTATTATAGCTTTTAAGGTCTTAGGTTTCTCAAAATACTATTTGCTTTAACAAGGAAAATGCCTCTGCTCTTCTGCTGGGAGCTTCCTCTGTGCAGCATGTTTCCACCAGATAAGGTGTTTGAACCACCCAAGTGGAAATGTGAAGAAAAACCCTCTAACAAAAGGAGAAGGCACCTTTGCTGAGTTCCAGCTGGTTGTGTGGGTGGTGGGACCTGGGCAGAGGGAATCTGTGTCTGGTGGGGAGCGCTTGTCCCCAGGTGAGGGTGTGGTGGTAGCTATGCCTGCTGCTGCAGAAAGCAGTCTGTGCTGCTGCCCGGTCTGTGCAACACATGGAGGGACAGAATCACAGAATCTTTAAAGCTGGAAAAGCCACCTGAGATCGAGTCTGACGGTTAATCCAGCACTGCCCTGTTCACCACTAACCCATGTCTCTAATTCATTCTTACAACACTCTCAGCTACTCTGTTTGCGTCACCTGTCTCTCGCACAGATTTACCCACAAGGGCCATTCTTGCTGGGAGCTCTTTACCAAGCTGGTGGCAGGAGTTCTGCACCCCAAGCCTGTTCCAGTGCTTTGCCAGGCGGCTGCACTAGGAATGAGTTTGTCAATCCCTGCGTCTGAAACTATGTATCTCAAAGTCACAGTAATTAACTAAGCCAGAGGAGATGATCTGCTGAACTGTTCTCCTAGCTAACATCTGAAAAGTGTTTAATGAAAATTCCAGAGTGTAATGGGTCTAGTCTAAAAGCACCTACTTCCAATGGCTTATTCCAGTAAGTCCATGCTAATGAGAGTGCTCCCATCACAGCACTCATTTGGCTTTTGGGGTTATAGTACATCCACTGTAGATTAATTTCAGGCTGCTGTATTCTAAACAATTTTCATAATGAAAGTGTGAGCTCATTTATTTTTATTTACTTTGTAAGTAATGACAGCTACATATTAGCTACTTAGAAAAATGCTGATCAAAGGCCTGGGGTGATAAATTGGGCAGAAGTCTCCCCAAAACAAACTGCCAGCACAATCTGGAGCATGTCTTTGAGACTTCAGTGGTTTAAAGAAGGTAACCTGTATGATTATTATTAAATATTTCTGTTTCCATTGTGGGGGTCAAAACCAGCTTCCAGAAAAAAATGGGAAATAATGAATTAACTCATCAGAGTACATCTTGGTCTGTTCTGTAGGGAAGTTTAGTTGTTAATTTATTCAGATCAAGTCACCTACCTCCAGCTGTCTTAAAACGCATTCAGAAGAAGGGGAATATTCATTCTAGCAAAAATAGTACACTCCAAAACTATAAAATTAAGAGTGGGTACTAATTATTCTCATCTCTAGAACAGAAGAAACTGCAGAAGGCGTTAAAGCAAAGAGGGCAAGGCAGTAAATGTGAATGACTCATACCACACTTTGCAAGGAGAAATTTAGTTTAAAAGATAAAACCTAAATACTTCAGATGAACCTAACCAACCAAGCCACAAAATAGATAAAATTTAGGGTTGATAAAAAGCAACCCACAATGGAAAAGAAACTTGAAGCATCTCTAGATATTGCAGGGATGAAATTAAAGGAAGCTGATCAGAGTGTGGCCGTGGCCATGTCATAAAGTGTGAGAAGATGGATAATAATCTAGATAAATGCCACAGCAAATGTAACCACATCCTATTTGAGATCCGCATCGCAGCCTCACCTGCAGCACAACTTTCAATTCTGTTTGCAAAAGGATTGTTTAAATAAGAAGTAGTGAGAAAAGCAGGTAGGAAATAAGCCAGACAAATGGCAGGCAGGGAGTGTACAGGTGAGAGGGGATGTGCTTAGAGACCTGAAGAAGAATCTTGCACTTCTGTGTACTTTTGCTGCAGGAGCAAGTGTTTTAAATCAAGAGGCATCAAATCTGGTGTACTGAAAAGGCAGTACACAGTTTCACTGAGGAGCCACTTGTCGTCAGATGCTGGCTCTTTGCTGGACAAATATTAAGCACAAGAAAAGATGTAAAGAACCACATCTAAAAATTGCTTGAGCTGCCATAAATGATTGCCATCCTCAGAAATCTACTTCTTAAATCTAGAGCAGGCCCCAGGGAACTGCAAATGTACCAAAGGTTTTCTAGGCACCATATGGTGGTTATGAAAAAACCTAACACTGGCCTATTTTTGAGTCAGAAGAATGGCAAAGAAGAGGGCTAAGTCTTGGAAAGCAGCATGTTCATGGTTATGAAACCCAAAGTGGTAGACAGGCTCAAGCCCTTGACACTTCAGCAGCACTCGCTCTATATCTATTTATGAGTCATTTTGCTAGGGGACATTAATCAAGTGAGAAAATACTCTTGCTCCAGCCTGCGAGTGAAGAAAGTGTCATGACAAAAGAAAAGCAAATAGAGCTATTTTAAGACATTGGAAGAGGCATTAAATGCAGCCATGTACTCGAAGAAGGTTTTGCCTTGGCTGCTGTCTCTTGTCCTGGGCTGTGAGAGCCATCACAGCCCAGCCTTGCCCTGGGCAGGCGGCTTTGCAGAGCTTGTGTCGTCCTTTGATGAAACAAAGGCTGATAGTGCACAACTACCTACAGAAATGCTGGCAAAGCATTTCAGAGAATGTTGATAAAAGCAGGCTGAGTGCCTTTAGGACATCTGCCTTGCATGAAGAGATTTCTGTTACTGTGATCTCTTACCCCGTGTCAGAGAGACACCGTGTGATGATTTTTAATAAAGCCATTAGAAAGTGTCTTAAGAAGGGCTGTGAAGATGGTGAGGGGTCTGGAGGGAATGTACAAGGAGCAGCTCAGGGCACCTGGTCTGTTCAGCCTGGAGAACCGGAGACTGAGGTCAGAGCTCAGCGGGGGCTGCAGCTCCTCCCGAGGGGCAGCACAGGGGCAGCTCCGATCTCTGCTCCCTGGGACAGGGACAGGACACGGGGGAACGGCTGGAGCTGGGCCAGGGCAGGGTTAGGGTGGATATCAAGAAAAGATTCTTCCCCAGAGGGTGCTGGGCACTGCCCAGGCTCCCCAGGGAATGGGCACGGCCCCGAGGCTGCCAGAGCTCCAGGAGCGTTTGGACAGCGCTGCCAGGGGTGCCCAGGGCGGGATTTGGGGTGTCTGGGCAGGGACAGGGCCCTTCCCACTCAGGAGATTCTATGGTTCTATGGTTTTACTGGTGCTGTCCCTGTCTATCTCCATGGCACTCCCAAGAACCTCTGCTCCCTTTGTTGCTCTTCCAGCTCTGGAAGTCCCCACAGCTGCCGTGTTTGGGAAGGATAGGGTTATGTGTATATATGTATATATATCACACTGGGAAAATGCATTCCCAAGCAGTGGTGGTTTCCTTGCTGTGATACAGCCCCTGATGTCTACTGCAATAATGCTATTATATCCTTGATACAAACAATCTTAGGGATAAGCAGATGCATTTAAATAGGACACACTTGAAACTGATCTTTTATTGTTCCAATGTTTCTATTATTTAGTGATTAGACCAAATGGATCTGAAGCCAATAGCAGAATTTGGCACTGAGTAATTAATTCTGCTATAAAATCTGCAAGATCACTAGAAAGAGTTGAATTCAGGCATCAGGATTTCAGTGCAGAGGATAAAGGTTTCTTTTTGCTCCCCTGTGGTTCAGATCAGGGATGTTCGATCTAGTGAACACAGATAGAGTTTCAATTACTTACAGAAGTTGGAGTCTATTGGTAAAAATAGAATAACACTTTAGAAAATATAAATGCTTAAAAGAATGAGCTTGAAGAATTCCCTACTGAGGTATTACCTTACTGCCTTATGGAGTGCAATTCTGCCCCACAAAATGAAATAGAAAGAGATCCAGCTGTAACAGGATATTGCACAAAGGGAAGAACTGAAAATTTTGCTTTAAAATAATAATGACAATATTTTATTAACTGGTTTTATTTATTTTTAGTAAATATTTTCTGCAAAGCTCTGAAAAAGCTTTGTAAGTCCACTGTACAACAGATACAAATTTGTACCAAAGATTTTGTTATTCAGATTTGCCCAAACTTGTAATGAAATGCAGTAAAGAATACTCTGTGCCCTGTTGTCAAAAGCTGCCAAAAAATTGGAGTGCCTCTCTGATGCATAACCTGATGCATGGCCAAGAAGTGACTTCCCTGGCAGGAAAAAGTAGGATCAGCATGTTGGAAGCCAGATTTAGGTGATGCTGTGCCCAGGTGAAGCCACCCTCAGCTCCTGGTCTGTCACAGGGCAGCACATTCACCCTCTAGAAACTGTCACCCTATTTGCAGTTTATTACATATCATAGAATCCCAGAATGGTTTGGGTTGGAGGGACCTTAAAGATAATTTTGTTCCATCCCTACAATGGGCAGGCACCCCTTCCACTGTCCCAGGCTGCTCCAAGCCCTGTCCAACCTTGGATACTTCCAGGGATCCAGGGGCAGCCACAGCTTCTGGGGGCACCCTGTGCCAGGGCCTGCCCACCCTCACACCCTTTCATTACATTGCCAATGTAATGGAAATTGCAGATTTAAGTTTCCAGTGTGCACTGAAGCACACCAGCCCCTCATTCATTCCCAGTGACATGCTCACAGTTCCCTGAACCTGTTGCTCAGGTATTTAATTGTGAAAGCCACACACTTCTTTTCCCTGTCTAATGCCAGCTTCCCTGTCTGCTACCAATATGCTTTACCCAGCTAAAAGGTGACATTCAGGTGCTGCCTGTTGTTCCAGCTGAGAACTGTGTTCGCTGTGTGCTGTCAGCTGGTGCTGCCAGAAACCATTATTCCTTCCATGCTCTGGTCTCCAGTAGCAACACGGATTTCTCCCCGTCTCTGGTGTTCTGACAGAAGCCCTGAAAGGTTATATATAGTTTTTAGATTAAACTCCTAGAAGCAAACCAATTCTTGCAGTTATTGAAATAGCAGAGATTTTGAAGTCTTTGAGAACTGGCTTCCTTTCCAGGAGGGTGATGGAAGAAATCACTGAGTTTGTGTTACATGCCTGAAGCCGCTCCGGTGTTCAGGAACAGCAGACACTGATGTGTAGGCACATCATCTGAAATAATCAATGACTCAGCAGCTTGGTCCCATCTCCCAGGGTGATGGGCTTGTGAGCCATTGATCTCTCATCCAATATGCAATTACATATCTCCCTCTTCCACTCTTTCCCTGGGATTGCAGCTGTGATTAGTATGGATTGATCCAGTGCCAGCAGGGAGCTGGGTGTGTTCTCATGTTTGTGGGGAATGCACTGGATTTACTGAGCTCCACAGGGCCTGGTTGCCAGCCACTAAGGGAAGCACATGTCATGGGAAATGGAAGTGGGGGGTCAAAGAGAACAACTGAGGGTTTTCTTCATTCTGCTGCAGTCTCATATAATGGAGCATCATTAAAACCTCCGGTGAAAGGATGACAAAGCTCACAGAATTTAGCTGACATTCAGAAAAGGAATTTGAGTATTGAAGAAAGAAAACCCTGTCTTTTAAACAGTTCTTGTTTCCAAATTCACATTCTGTGCTAGTTATCCTTGCTAATATTATCTTGGAATTGGGAGGCTCTTACCAGAATTCTACCCTTTAATACAGCCATTCCATTATTTTGGTCCTGTGCACTTCATATGACCTTTTTAATATTCTGTTGCTTGACTGCTGCCTATTCTTATTCTTTCTGCTATTTACAGTTTTCCAGCCCCATGGGGAAAGAGTAACTGCACTGACTAATAATGACAATATGGTCTGCTGGAAGGAGCAAAATGATTCCTCAAACGGCAACAGCCCAGTGTGCTTATGAAGTTCAGGATTTCAGCAGTCTCATCACAGTGGTAGTCCCCTCTATTCCCACTGAAGTTTCAGAGTGTTTTGCCATCATCTCATTTATTTGCAGAAAGCAGGAACAGCATTAAAGAGCTGTTCCAAAAAAATTTACAAGACTGTGTAAAACTGTAAAGAAAATGGGTATTATGAATACAGGTGTTACTGGGCTTTTCCTCCTCTAGTTCATCGGAGGGTTATTTTTAGAACAACACAGTTTACAAGCAAAAAGAAATGAAGCCTTAAAAATGTGAAGCTAAGAAAGAACAAGAATCTGCAAAAAAAATCAGGATCAGGAAATTAAGTTTATATGCCTGGACAGCAAAACTGAGATCAGAAATTGGACTTTAGGCACAAATTTTTTATGAGATAAGACTCGTACCAAGCAGGAAGAAAAATTGGCAGATACCTTTTGGTCTCTCTGGCTCTCAGGGCTGGGCCCATGGTTGCTGCCCAAGCAAGACTGGCCCCTTGTGAGCAGCTACCACAGCTCCATAGTACTGAAAGCTTGGAAGTGCCAGGAGACACCTCGCTCTGCCCTGGAAGGCTGGCTTGGGAGCTAGGGCATCTGTCCTGCTTTCAAGTGTTCATTTTAAAAGAACTAAATGTTAGCTGAATTTTGAAGATATGTTATTGGTAGTGTTGGGTACATGGCTGAAATCCAGAGGATGGATTTACAGCAGAGAATTAATAATATGTATGATAACAGCTTATTATGAGTTTGTGAGGTTTGTGTTTATGGAGGAATTCTTTTACACCTGCATGAATGAAACAGAGAAGATACATCCTTCAGGTACCTTAAGGGGGCTTATAAAAAAGATGGAGAGTGACTTTTTACATGGGCAGATAGTGATAGGACAAGGGGGAAAATCTCTACACTAAAAGAGGGTAGATTTGGATTAGATATTAGGAAGAAATTCTTCCCTGTGAGAGTGGTGAGGCCCAAGCACTGAGGCTGCCCAGAGCAGCTGTGGCTGCCCCATCCCTGGCAGTGTCCAAGGCCAGGCTGGACAGGGCTGGGAGCACGCTGGGGTAGTGGAAGGTGTCCCAGCCCACGGCAGGGGCTGGGACTGGATGGGCTTTAAGGTCCTTTCCAACCCAAGCCATTCTGGGATTCTGTGCTACTTGCACACTTAAAGAAGCAGAAGAGGAATATGAGCTTAGGGTATGGTAGGATTCCATTTTTTCTGGCTGTTGTACTACTGTGACTCTGGTAAGATGTGAAGGGCAGCACTCCTGGGCTGTGGAGCATTTTCCATTTGCTTGTTTAGTATTTGGTACAGGATAGAAGCTGTAACACTCATAGTTTTGAAGAATCATTGAACCATTAAGGTTGGAAAAGACCTCCAAGATTATCAAGTCTTCAGCCAAATCCCACCATGGTTACTAAACCACATTGCAAAGTGCCCTGTCTGCTCTTATTTTGAACAGCCCTGGACTCCACCATGTCCCAGGGCTGTTCCAATGCTTTGCCACTCTTTCAGTGAATTTTTTTCCCCTGATATTTGGCCTGAACCTCCCCTGGTGGAACCTGAGGGTGTTTCCTCTTGTCCTATCACTTTTTACATGGGAGAAGAGGTTGAGAGACCCCCTGGCTTCAGCCTCCTGTCAGGGAGCTGTGGAGAGCGAGAAGGGCCAGAGCTACTGCCTGAGAATGGCAGATGTCTATAAATAAAGTGCATCAGATGTAGAACCTGATAAGGAGAGAGGAGAGCATGCAGAGTGTGCTCTGTGAGCCAAATGAAAACATATGGCTTAAGCTTGGGTTGTGCATGCTGCAATTAACACTGTAAAGGTTATCTGAATATTTTCCTCCCATAGCAAGAACCAAAATTGTCCCTTTTATTCCAGAATTAGCACAAACAAGAAAAATACAGACTCTCCAGGAGTCCGTTTGCAGCCTGGTCCCCGAGGAAGGGAGAGGGTGAGACACCCCTGACATTCAGCAGAGGAATCCCAGTTATGCCTCCTCTTTGCCAAGTCCAAATCTGTCTCTTGTAAGAATGCTGCTGGATTGGTAACATTCAGTATCAAGGAGTTTGTGCTCAGCAAGGCACTGGCTCCCAAATGGAGGTGTCTGGGGCCTGATTTCTGGGGTCAAAGGAAATGAAGAGATTTTCTCTCCTCCGCCGGCCCCCAATGCACAAAGAGGATTTTTCCTGTAAAGCTGTTTCTGCTTCACATCAGCCCTAATCAAAGCAAAGGGACTCATGTCCTTATTGGCCTATGGAAGAAATCTCTGATGCAGGTGCCTGAATTCTCAAAGCAGTTGGAGTGGGGTCGTGGCTCCCCTTGCAAGGAACTGTGTGTTAGAATTTTTCTGGGCAGCTTTGGCTCCTCAGTCTGGAGATCCCATAATATGCAGACATTAAGTGGCTGCTAATGAGAGCAGGTTAATGGATAGAGTATATTCCCTACGGCATCAGGACCACCTGTGTAATAGACAAACCCAAAGGTTTCCTACATGTCCTAAGGCAACTCCAAAGCCTGTCCAGTCCCTGGCAGAGAGCTCTGCGTGCCAGTGATTGACTTCTGGCTTTGTGTTCTCTGTGGCACCTTGCAGGGTCCAGAGCTGGCACAGCTGGTGTGAGGCACCTTCATTTAATGGGGTGGGCCACTAGAACTGCTGTGAGATGAAGGAATTGAGATGTATTCTGTAACATTACAGATTAATTTCTCCATGTAGGAACTGAGTAAATTGAAAGTAATGTTCTTTGAAGATCTCTAACCCAGTCTTGTAACCTGCTGTTGAGGGATGCATTAAAGCAAATGCTGCATCACAAAACCACTGACTGTGTGGTATCTCAGCTGCTTCTGCATATCCTTGTGTTTGCAAAACTTCATTAGTATGTTGTTGCAGTAAATAACTGAGAAAGGATCACGAAAGAGCTCAGATGCTGCTCCTAGATGCTGCTGTGTAGAGTGTTTGCTAGCAGCCTGCCTCCTTATAGTTAGGGCTGGAACAGCCTGACTTAGCAGGGAACTGTCCAAAATCCCACTGCCCTCCTATTCCTCTGAGACCAACAAGTGCTCAGAGCAAAGCTAATGTTCTTTTGGGATCTGGATTATTTGGCCTTCGCGCATTGTATAATTCTTAATGCTGCAGGTCCTCAAATGTTCCTGGGAGCTGTGAAAGCCAGCGAGGGCTGCATTTCCAGCCCAAGCTACAGACAGCTCAGTAGAGAGGCCCTGGCACAGGGTGCCCAGAGCAGCTGTGGCTGCCCCTGGATCCCGGGCAGTGTCCAAGGCCAGGCTGGACATTGGGGCTTGGAGCATCCTGGGACAGTGGAAGGTGTTCCTGCCCATGGCAGGGGGTGGAACAAGATGAATTTTAGGGTGCCTTCCCACCCAAACCAATCTGTGATTCCATGATTCTGTGACATCCACCCTTCAGTTGCTGAGGACCAGCTGCACCTCAGTGTGAGGAAGGCACTGTTCCCTCTGAGGCTGTGTAATTTCTCTGTTTGATCCCTAAACATGCCTTTCTGCTGGCATTCCCTGCTCCCAGGGGAGGAGCAGTACATGCTACTGTTATTGCTAGTATGTTTTCAAGTTGCCAGGGAGACAGTTGTCTGCTTGCACTTTACAATCCTGGCATTTGGGCACAATTTCTCCAAGAAGTAGTCAGGGGTGGGATTCTTTTTTCCTCTTGACCTTCACTAATTCCCCAGCATCCCATCTCCCTACCTGTGCCCTCCCCTGTTGTTTCTCTCAGCACTTGAAGAGACCTTGTCATGAGAGGGGAATCCTGGGTCAGAGAAGGGTGGTGGTCTGGTCAGGATCTGCTCCTGGGAAGAAGGACCTTCTGCCACAGACCTGAGTCTCCACACCCACGCTCCAAAGGATTTTCCTCAAGACTCAGTGGCCTGGCATAACCCTTTGGATGATGATTCCCTTTCAAAGGAGCTACAGGATAACCCTTTTACCCTTCCCTTCCCTTCCCTTCCCTTCCCTTCCCTTCCCTTCCCTTCCCTTCCCTTCCCTTCCCTTCCCTTCCCTTCCCTTCCCTTCCCTTCCCTTCCCTTCCCTTTCCTTCCCTTCCCCTCTTTCTCCTTTCTCCTTTCCTTCTTCCTTTCCTTCTTCTTCCCTAATCATGTAAAAAACCAGGTTTGATAAGCCTTTTTCCATGTTTATTTTTCTTGTGGGATGCAGTTCCTGTTGTGGAAGGTGTTCCTGCTCCCTGCTCTTGCTCTGTGGTCATGCCCAATGCTGGAAAACGTGGTGCTGCAGGCGGGTAGGTGCTGGCGCTGGTCCAGGACCATCCTTCAGCTGTCCACAGCTCTCCAAACACAGATAAAAGAGCTGCCTAGTTTGGAGCATGTGCAGTCTAAGTAATGTGAGAGCCAGAAATACTCAGGAGACTGATATTCAGTGAGGAAAAAGGAGATGCTTCCTCAGCATGCTGAAGAAAAGCAACAGATACACATCACTAGACAAGGGTGGGTAGATATTTTCATGTGTAAGACCAAAGTGGGAGACAGTGAGAAGCTGAACCTGGGAAAAGGAGACTGCTGTTCTGTAATACTGTGGGTTGTGAAGGCAGGAACGGCAGCAGAGCACAGCGGCTGCTTCAGACGGAGAGACAGAGACAGCACTGAAAGCACCACTGCCTCTGGAATACATTCTGGGCTGAGAACACATGTTGCTAGGAAACTTTTATATTAAAAGGCATTCATCTTTAAAGCCTGGTAACATAGTAATAGCATCTCCTCTGTGCTAGGGAAGCTCTTTTAATGTCAGTCCTGACGTTACTGAGACAAGCAATATGTGAGAGGGAGAAAAATACCTTGAATTATCTTGGGCAAAGATTAAAATCTAACATTATTTTTAGATTGCTTTCAGGGCTTAACTGAGGTTTAGTCATTCTGGTCTGACTAGCAAGACACTGATGAAACATAGAATCATACAGCCACAGAATCTCCTGAGCTGGAAGGGACCCCCAAGGATCATTGAATCCAGCTCCCAGCCCTGCCCAGACCCCCCAACAACCCCACCCTGGGCATCCCTGGCAGCGCTGTCCAAACGCTCCTGGAGCTCTGGCAGCCTCGGGGCCGTGCCCATTCCCTGGGGAGCCTGGGCAGTGCCCAGCACCCTCTGGGGGAAGAGCCTTTCCCTTATCTCCAACCCAAACCTGCCCTGGACCAGCTTTGTGCCGTGACAACCATGGTTTGTTTGATGAGATGTTATATGGAATAAGAATTTAAATGTGTCTCTGCAAAAAGGTTTAGTTATCCCAACTCAGAAAATGACTCTGACTTCAAGAGTCAACAGGCATCTGGAAGGGAGAACAGGGAATCCAATTCCTTCAGGTTATCACATTGTCATCCAGGGGTTTTCTGCTTCTCAATGCTCCCATTTCATACAAGTTCTGTATTCAAGTCTCAATAGCTCATAGACTCTCCTTTTAAAAGTATCAAATCTCTTGAGGCTGTTTTCTAAAGTGTTTCCAACATTTTTGCTGATGGCAAAGACCTGCTTCCTGAGAAGAGAAATTGTGAGAGAACAGTGAGTTACTTATGGGCTTTTCTGCTCAAATGGGACATCCAAATTTGGTTGTAGTAGTTCCCAACCCTAACATCCATACTGTAAGATGGTGCTACCTATTTTTCTCATGTGCTTTACCCTGCATTTTTTTCACTCTTTCTTTTTTGTTTGGGGCTGTTTTGTTGAGGTCTTTTTTCTCTCAAATTTTCCTTCCTTCCCTCCCTGGCTTCTGGTACTGCCATGCCAACAGTCCCAGACTGATGTGATTACCAGCCAGCACCCTGGATGCCTCATGGCTGCAGCGGTGGCTTCTCTCTTCCTGCTACCACACTCTCCATCACGCCAGTTCAGTCAGGGAATTACACAGTAGTTGCTGCTTTTATTCTCCCAGTGTGCTCTCTCCCTCTATGCTCTGGGCACACCAAAGCATATCTGGCTTATTTCCCATGTCAAATTCAGAATTTAAAACATGTTGTATGACATGTAATGGTCCCCTTAAAAATAAACAAAGGCCAAATATTAGAGAACATAGATAGCTGCACACCTAACTATGGCGGCATAAAGGGAGATCAGCTCCTCTGAAACCATACTAATGCTCGGACGCGATGGCAACACCTTCTCTCTTATGCCACTTGGTGGAGCTTAGTGATTTTGGCTCTCACATACATCGTTTTGTAAACTTACTCTTCAATTACACAACCAGTTGTCCCTCGTGTCTTGAAAATGGGCCAAATGCCTGCCCAGAAAGTAAACCCAAAAGTGTACCATAAATTCTAATGAGCAAGATGCTGGTGCCTAGCTGCTAATGACTTTGATCATCTCTTCTCCTCTTAAAAGCAATAAAATATACAGTGTGTTAATTTCAAAGAAAAACGTTAAAATATGGGCTTAGGACCTTTGAATTTATGATATACAGGATGGGAGATGGGTACAATGATGTCATGTTTGGTTTCTTTTTCAGATTTAAAATCATATTTTAATTTCCCTTGCAGATTTTTGGGATGTATCTGGGTGGGAGACCTCACATTTGTTTGAATGCATGTTTTTACTCAACAAGCACAGGGAAAATGAGCACAATTAAACAGGGAAATTGTTATATCACATGCTGATCCTGCCTTCATTTAAATCAATGGCCAGTCAGTGCAATTAAACCAGAACTGGGACCTTGGCTCAGACATAGCACTTGTGCTTAGAGCCTACGTGGAAATTCAGGACATTACACCAATTTCACTCAGTTGTCATCTGAACTATCTGTTGTTAAGTATAAATTAGTTGCTCTTCAAATCTTACAGAGTTTTAGTTTTGTATATTTGTCCAACACTTTTACTTATTCTGAATTACCAGACAAATACTACCATCCAATGAATGATATCTGATGTTTTCAAAATACCGAATTTTAACATCTGAACCTGGACTCCAGACCTTGGTGTTTGGTACCCAAAGTGAGATATGTTGCTTTTATTTTTGGAGGTATGTTGTAATTAGGAGATCTCAAAGGCTCTTCTTAAACCCTTTCTCATGCAGGATGCCAACTGTCTAGGCAGAGAGAGATCAAGGATTCATGTGCAGCCTTTTGCTGTTGTCAGGGAAAAGAAGGAGAAAGAACAAAGGACTCAGCCCTGGAATCTATTGTCTGTGGTCTGAGGTGTCTTCAATGGATTTCTGGCTTCCTCTTGGGAACTGGAAACGATAATTGCAGCTTCTCTACACCGTGGTATTTCTCAATTTCTCTTTTGTTGTGTTGGACTGACAGATGAGAAGGAAAATTTTGACATAGCAATGTGCCATACATATTCATCAAATACTGAAAACTGGTAATATATCAACGTTCTTCTGGAGCATTATTTTACAAGGCATAAGAGTAAGAGCAAAATTCTATTAGGAGCTCTTACAGCAATTCAGAGCTGGCTGTGACTCTGCAACACGCATGTACCAGTGACTGGTGTCCAATGTCTCTCCACTAATTCTTATTACAAGAAAAAAAGCCACACATATAATTCTGCCCCAAAGGATGATGCAGCTTAAATTGAGTTAGCCTGGAGAAAATGAGGCTTGTGGGGGGGGCCTTTTCACTCTCAGCAACTCCCTGACAGGAGGGTGTAGCCAGGTGGGGGTTTCTTTTCTCCCAAGTAACAAGTGAGAAACAGCCTCAAGTTTCCCTGGGGGAGGTTTAGATCGGGTAATGGGGAAAATTTCTTCACTGAAAGAGTTGTCCAGCTCTGGCACAGGCTGCCCAGGGCAGTGGTAGAGTCACCATCCCTGAAGGGATTTAACAGATGTGTAGATGTGGCACTTGGGTTACTGGTGAACAAGCCAGTGCTGGGTTAATGGTTGGACTTGATGACCTTAGAGAGCTTTCCCAGCTGTACTGATTCAACGACTTTTTCAGATGTTTGCAGGGGATCCAGCAGAGAGAAGAGCAAGAGTATACTGAGCAACTGCATACGACTGCAGGAGATGACACAAGGCCACCTCTCCTGTGTAGCCCACGCTCCATGTCTGAGCACTGAGTCTATGGATAGACCTCTTTATCCTGATTGTACTGCCTGCTTTCCAATGATGCCCTAGCGTGCCAGCAGAGCAGTCAGGACTGAAAGGCCTGGTCATGTATCTCAAGTGCCGTGTATCTCAGTCACCCTGGGACTGCAAAAAGTTCCTTGTCCTTGTTGTGACCCCTAAACAGGTTTGGAGCTCTGTGTCCATGTGGTGACTCCCCTCAGGAAGCCAATGGTGTTTGCTGTTTACTTAAAAGTACTTAAAAATGAAGTGTCAGTGTACTAAACAGGAGGCTCTCATGAGGACGGTGGAGGATGAAGGCTGTTTGGAGCACAGGCGTTGGTTGACTCCTCAGGTCTTTCGTTGCCATCCATGTGTGACACAGTTTCTATATTACTTAACTGGTTAACCTTTGTAAATATTGTTTTAACTGCAGGTAAATCCACAGTAGAGGTACTTGTGACTTTTGTCTGTTCCTCACAGTGGTGTGCTCAGAGTCACTGGAACCAGTCGGGCAAATGGGTTCGATCCTCACAGCACAGTGCTGCTTCTGACTCATTTGTGACAGGAGCCCTTCACTAAATGCACATTGCATGGAGGGAGGGTTTTGTGCTGAGGTTTTGTGCTCTCACCACTTCTTCAGTTCATGGAAAAACCAGGATCAAAGAGCTCAGTATAACGAGCAGTGTTGCATGGAGACGAGATCAGCAGATGTTCTTATTAAAGTTAGAAGAACTTATGCCCCATCTTTTATGTTGGGAAGAGTAATGGCACTGTCATTACATCTTAAATCTGCCTATTTTGCAACACAATATGTTAGATGGGCTCTTTGATAAAATACAGCTTCATGCTAAAAATAAAATGTAAAGGCTATTCACTTGCTCAACTCAAACATTTTGGAAAGTCCTAACCGTGCTATTAAGTGTTGCATTCAACTCCTTGATTTGGTCTATTTTGCTCTGTTCCTTGTTTTGATCTAATTCTTACATTGCTCTTTCCATCTATTTTGTTTTCATTATAAAGGTACCTGAGGGATCCCAGCAGGAAACAGCACAAGAAGTGGAAAAGGTTTTCAAAAAACCCAGTCTGCTCTTTGAACTCTTGCAATCCCTGTGGCCACACAGGAGCATTGGGAAATTAATTGGGTCATTCATTTGAGTTTATGGCAGGCTGAAAGCCATTGTTTTCTGGCAAAGAAAAGCAGATAAATAATTAAATACAAACTTTGGAATTATGCAGTAACTTTAAATCAAGTATTCATCATTGGTCAGATTTGGGGTGGGAAAGGTGACAGGCTGCCTGTCTGGAAAACAAACCTCACCTTCGTGATGTGGCATGGAGAGATGATGCTTGATGTAAATCATAGAACTGTAAAATAACTGTATTTTTGCTGACTAAGCTGCCCTTCAGGGAGGCCTGAACAGAGTTCCCTGGGCACAGCTGGTTCCTGGGCTGGGGAGCAGCAATCACACCTCATAAATCCATACAGCAATGAAGATACTGCCCATTAACTTCTGAGCAGCACCATTAAGCTTGTTTATTTAAGGAACCTGAGAGGTAATGTGGTGGCATATTGTTATGCCTATTAAAATCTGTAGGAATTAAAAACATGGAACGTTTTTTCAGTCTAAGCTTGTCATGGATGTTGGAGTGATGTGTTGTACCAGCGTCACACTGCAGGACAAACAAAGATAAATGGAGCTCAGCCCCTCCTGAGGAGGGTGACACACACCTTCCCACCCATTGCTGCCTGGCTCCCTGACCTGCAAGGTGAGTTTGCCAACTGCATCCATCATTTTGACATACAGACATGCTTTTTTACACCTTTGTGATTAGTTTGTATTAACTCAATGACTTAGAATGATAGGATTAGAGTCATTAAGGTTGGAAAAGACCTTTAACATCAAGCCCAACCATTAACTTGAGATCAACTGACACTTAGGAAAAAGTTCTTTGCTATAAAGGTGGGGAGGCCCTGGCACAGGGTGCCCAGAGAAGCTGTGGCTGCCCCATCCCTGAAAGTGTCCAAGGCAGGTTGGATGGGGCTTGGAGCACCCTGGGATAGTGGAAGGTGTCCCTGCCCATGGCAGGGGGTTGGAATGAAATGACCTTGAATCCTTCTACGAGTCTATGCTACTTGAACTACTGTATCTATATTGTCTCTATAAACAAATAGAACAGAACACAGATGACCTAACAGAGAATATATTGTGAAACTGGGTTTTTAAATGATCATTCTTGTTCTTTCAAAGAAAACACAGTTACTACATAACACTACCTTAGGGCCCATAGCACATGTGCAGGTGTAAGAGCGTACCCTGGGTGCAACTGAAAGTAGCTCTCAATAGGTATCTGACCTGATTTCAATCAGGTTATAAATGATATAAAAAAACAAGTTACTAGAAAAGTGGAGGCCAGTATAGAGGTTTCCATGGTCCCCTGCAGGCATTTATTTTAAACAAATAAAAAAATTCTCAGTATCTGAGAACCTGAAAGTCAAGCTGGTCGAACTGGACTGAACTTCCACACTCAAAACTAACAAACACAGAAAGAGAATAATGGCTGTTATTATGAGAAAATGGTTATTTTTCTCCCTTTTAAAACTAACACTAGCTATTAACTGGGACAATCTGTCCTGCTCTGTGTCGGTGAGTGACTGACTGGTCCAGCCAGCAGTGAGAGGAGTCAAAGACAGACCTGTGTTAAGCTACTTGTCAAGTGGAAATGCCCATCTGTGCTCTGGGGTGACGTGTGTCTCACTCAGTGCCGTGCATGGAGAGAGAACTTCACCCAGGGGATGAGCATCTTGGCTTTCATTCCTGCAAAGAGCAGTTCTCCGAGTTAAAGGCTTGATTAAGGTCACTGTCTGAGGTAGCACCTTCGCTCCTGTTAGTTGAAATGTGCTATAATTTCCAATGCCATCTGCATACCAGTCAGCTCTCAAGAGTGAGGCTGCTTCCAACTTACTCTGATGATGGTTGATGATCTAACAATCAGGAATACTGCAACTGTTCATCTTTTTCCATGCCCTTTGCTAATAAAGCACTCTGATGTAGTATGCTGTGCTGGTAATACAACATCCTTGTGTCTGTGTGTCTGCTGGCTTGCAGACAAAGGACAGGACAGCAGGAAAATCAATAACATGCTTCTGTTCTGGGTAAACTGAGGAAAGTAGAGGCAACCCAATAAAATAGCTTATCACAAGATGGGTAAGGTTGGAGGGGACAACAGTGGGTCATCTGGTGCAATCACTCCTGCTCAGGCAGAGTCATTCTAGAGTACCTGGCACAGGTCTGTGTCCACAGACAGTTCTGAAATATCCCCAGTGAGGGAGACTCCACACCCTCTTTGTGCAGCCTGTTCCAGTGTGAGGTCACCTGCACAGGAAAGGTGTTCTCCCTTACAGAAGCGTAGCTTTAGGTGACTGTTCCCATTGGCTGAGGGCTTTGGCTAGAGGGCAGAAACAAGGAGTGAGTCAGCCTCTACTTTGGGTTTCATTCCTGTCCACCGCATGTGCTCGCTGAGCATTCCTCACCAAGCAGGCGTGTGCTTGGGACAGGGGGCTGGCTTGGGACTGCTTGAGCACAGGCCATGGGAGAACTGGGCCCTGGATCTCTCCCCAGTGGTGCGTCCATTGTGGTCATTGACACTTAGGAAGGCCTGGAATGACAGCTCCTGATGGCTAAGGAAAAGTTCTCTGTCTGCTGGGGAGCATCCCTCTGCTGGGATGGGCCATTGTTAACTGCCATGGAATGCTGGATCGGACTGTGGGCCAGTCCCAGAGCTGCCCATGCCCTGCCACGCCACCCTGCAGGCCTGGGTGCGGTGTGGCCCCCGACCCTGCGGTGCCGCGCTGTCACACCCCTGCCCGGCTCAGAGCGAGCAGAGGGCAGCGTGGAAAAAGTCAAACAGCACAAGTGGGAAGAGGCTTTTTCTTTCCATTTTAGTAGTATTAAAGATCATTCATGCAACAGACTGAGAGCACTTGAAAGTGGATCACAATTAAGTTTGTGACATGCAAATGATTGCTAGGTTTTCAGTAGACAAACGGGCACAGGAAGAGCCCTGGGGACCATGTGGCACCGGACAGAGCGAAAACTCAGCTGTGAGAACAGGTCTTGTTTCATCTGTGGAGCCCTCGGAAGAGGTCAGGGGACACCGGTGCAGCTTGGCAGTGCTCACGTGTCCTCCTGAGGCTGGGGTGGGATGCTCCCTATACCTGAGAGCGTGCAGATTCCCACTTCCTCTGAGAAGGCCTGGCAGACAGGGAAATCCAGTCTCTTTTCTTTTTTTCCCCCCATATTTTTCTTGATTGTGGGTTTTGGGGTTGGTATTTGGTCAGCTCTAGAATATTCCCCATTTTCTCCGGTCCACCTGCAGAGTGAAATGCTGCCAGCTACATTTAGCCCTCTCATTAGCCTGAATCTTATCCTTTTTCTACATGGTGGTGGGAATTTCCATTGCCAGGAAGAGAGTTCTAGGTCAATTTATGTAATAAGTAGGAGAAGGTGTCAGAGCTCTTCACCTTCCCTGATTTCTCCTGGTAACTGCAGACTGCTCTCTGTGTACCAAATCTCCATCTGCAGAGAGGTGCAGAGCCCAGCATACAGGACTAATGTTTGGGAATTTGGGTTTCTATACATCACACAAATCTGTGTTTCATGCCACAATTGCAAGTCCTAGAAATATCACTGATATTTGAACACTTCAAAAAGCAAACCACTGAAAGATCAATGGATCCATGAGACTGAATTATTAGTGAAGTGTGATTTGTAAAAATAAAACACCAGTGATTCTATTGACAATAACTACCTGGTTTCTTATTCTAAAAGGGTCTTTTAAAAATAATTCTTAACTAAAAATTAATTAATTAAAAGAAGAACTAACTATAGTTGCCTGACAGTCAGCTGCCTTTCCCTCAGAAATCTCAGGGAATAATTACTTGGTAAAGCTTCTCTTTTTATTTTTCTTTATTTACTTAAATTTTAATTATGAAAACATATGGTATTTTTTTATGAATCTAATACTTGAAAAAGCAGCTTGGCAGTAGTGGCAACCAGAGTCCTTTTGTGAATTTACAGAGCAGAAATGTCACAGCTGTCACAGGGCACAGCCTTTGGCAAAGCCAGTGTCCCACATCTCTGACCTCACCTAAGGGTGAGTTACAGAACAGTTTGGGTTGGAAGGAATCTTAACGCTCATCTCATTCCTACCGCCTGCCATGGGCAGGGACACCTTCCACCATCCCAGGATGCTCCAAGCCCTGTCCAACCTGGCCTGGAACACTTCCAGGGATGGGGCAGCCGCAGCTTCTCCGGGCACCCTGTGCCAGAGCCTCCCCGCCCCCCGCCCCCCCCCCCCCCCCCCCCGCCAAGAATTTCTTTCCCGTATCTCATCTAACCGTGCCTTCTGTCAGTGGGAAGCCATTCCCGCTTGTACTGGCACTCTAGACCACCACCCAAAGTCCCTCTCCAGCTCTCTTGGAGTCCCTTTAAGCAGTGGAAGGGGCCTTGAGGTCTCCCTGGAGCCTTCCCTTCTCCAGGTGAACACTCCCAGCTCTCTCAGCCTGTCTCCAGAGCAGAGGTGCTCCAGCCCTCCAATTATTTTTGTGGCCTCCTCTGGACCAGCTCCAACAGGTCGATATTCTTCTTGTGCTGAGGCCCCCAGAAGTGGAGGCAGTGCTCCAGGTGGGTTCTTCAAAGCACAGATGGGTGTCAAGATCCAAATTTCCCTCTATCTAGACTAATTCCAAGTGTTGGTCACAGTGAATTATGGGGTCAATATTCATAGAGTGATTAATGAACTACCTGGAAAAAAAGAAAAAAAAAACCAAAAAAGATAACTCCAGGTCGTGAGGCTTGTCATGTGTTCTGACCTGCTGTAGCACGGATGGGCTGTGAGGTGTTTGCAGTGGCCACGTCTGAGTCAGTCCCTGGTCGTGTTCTGCATTTGAGGAGTGCTGAAAGATGCTGTGTGGAAAGAGTATCCAGTTTCCCTCAAGTCACTTTCCCTTTGCTTGCAGCCGTGACAGTCGGCAGCTTGGCACACCCACCTCCTGGATCCAGAGATCGGATGGAGCTGAGGCCGGCGCCCCGCACCCACCCCACACCTGCACGGGAGATGCTCTGGGGGAGATGTCTGGGGTGGATGCCCTCGCCGGGATGCTCTGGAGGGGATGCACTCGGGGGATGCTTGCGGGGAGGATGTTCTCAGAGGACGCTCTCTGGGGATGCTCTTGGGCCCGTGTGTGCACCTGCCGAGGGGGCGGACGCTGTGGGGCGCGGACCGAGGCGGCGGCGGGGCGCGGGACCCTCCCATTGTCTGCGGTGGCGCCGGGCGGGGCGGCAGAACCGGGGGTCGAGAACGAGGGGCGGCCGCCCACCCTCCGCAGCCTCATTGGCGGCCGCCGAGCGCCGGTGCCTTAAATGGGCGCTGCCCGGGAGCGCTCCCATTGACAAAAAAGCGGCGGCGGCGGGGCGGGGGCTGCGGGCGGGGGGCGCGGCGGGGCTGCCGCAGGGTGCCCGCGGGCGGGGGCGCGGAGCCGCCGGGCGCGGAGCGGGAGGCGCGGCCGGGCCGGCGCTGCGGCGGGGGCGGGCTGCGGCGCAGGGGCGGGCGGAGCCGAGCCGAGCCGAGCCGCGCCGCGGAGCCCCGCACCGACAACGGCTCCCCCGGCCCCGCCGCGCACCCGGGCAGGCGCACGCTCGGCGGAGCCGCCCCTCCTCCGCCGCACGCCTTCCCCCGCGCATGGCGCTGAGCGCGGCAGCCGCCGGCTCCGCACGTAAGTAACGGCCCCGCCGCGCCTTTGTGCGCGGGCCCGCCGCAGGTGAGGCGGCCCCGCCGCGCGCCGCAGCCCGGGGCTGCACCGGCCGTCCGGCGCTCTCGGCCGCTCCCCTGCCGGGGACAGGGAGGGAGCCCGGTCTGAGCGGTCGGGGCCCGGCCCGGGGGCCCGGCTCGTCGGAGCCCCGGGGCCGGGGGAGGTGCCTGGGGGCCGGGCCGGGCCGTGGCGGCGCTTCAGGGCTGCGCTCTGCCCCGCGCAGGTGGCGGCGCGGGCGCGGCTCGCGGTGACTCCCCCGGGCCGGGGCGGCGGCGGGCGCTGACACCTCGGACCGGATGGAAACTGGGGGCGATGCCAGAGCGGCACCTCGGCGGGGCGGAGGCGGCGGCCGTGCCGGGGTTCCAGCGACTGCCGAGCCCGGCGCTCCCCCGGCTGCGGAGACTGGCGTGAACATGGATGGGCCCGGCGGCGGGGGGAGCGGGGCGGCCACGGCCACGGACGCTGCTGCAGCGTCGGGAGCCCCCGGGGCCCCCGCGCCGCCGCCCCGCGGCCCCGGCTCCAGGGACCCCAAGCTGGTCCATCAGCGGTTCCTGCGAAGGAGCGTGGTGGACTCGGACCAGGAGGAGCCCGCCTTCGACCTGCCCGAGGCGGAGCACCAGCGGAGAATCATCCTGCTCCCCAAAACCAGGAGGATAATCGCGGAGCGGGCGAAGGCGGGGCAGGGGTCGGCGGAGGCGGCGGGCCGGGAGGCCGAGTGCTCCGGGGAGCCGCGGGCAACGCCGGCCTCGGGCAGCGCTGCGGGCGCCGAGGAGCAGAAGGAGCCAGGCAAGGACGCGGAGCGGAGAGAGGCGCAGGATGCTGCCAAGGACCAGGGCAAGGCTAAGAAAGAGGAGCCCGAGGAGGAGGCTGATATGAAAGCGGTTGCCACCTCGCCGGATGGCAGATTCCTAAAGTTTGATATTGAACTCGGGCGGGGATCCTTCAAAACGGTCTACAAGGGTCTGGACACGGAGACGTGGGTGGAAGTCGCGTGGTGTGAACTGCAGGTAAGCCCAGCTGATCCTCCAGTGCTTTTTTTTTTTTTTTTTTTTCCGCCTTATAAGCCGGGAACTAAAGGCACCGTGCCGGTGTCATCCAGAGCAGCTCAGCCCTGAACAGCCTTTATGGTCACCATCGCTTAGGATCCAGTGTCTAACTATAGCGCAATATCCCCATTGGCTCCGGATCCACCACCTTATGTACACTCCTCCCACGCTTAACCCCCTCGGCCCGGCGCTGCTCCAGCCGCGGATGCCGCGCAGGACCCGCCTGGCGCAGCGAAGGTCACGCGTGGCTCCCGCGGCCGTGGGAAAGGGCGGAGCGGAGCGGGGCTGCTTGGCCCCGGCCCCAGCCCCTTCTCGGGGCAGCAGCTCTGGGTTAAAGTGACACCGACCGCCAATGATTTCGAGTGCGTTTGCAGGAGCAAAATTTCCTTTTGTGTTATGGCCTCATAAAGGCTGAGGAGCTGCTCCCCCCCCGACCTTCCCTCTCCCCTGCCATGGAATTGTCACTGTCCTGGTGAATCAAACCTCCCAATACGCCCCAGTGCTTGCCTTTTTTTAGGCATCATGTGTGCAGTGCTTTGGTTAGGTCAAAGACCTAGCTGTCCAAATACCTTTTAAAAAGGCAGATTTTTACATTAAAGTTCTAGATGTTGAGAATGAAGTAATATCATCTAGTAATAGTTGAAGCCATCCAGTAATATGTAAAGAGAATGAGGGCTTAGATGCTCTCTTTCCTTGCTACCCTGTTCTTGGTGGGTTTTGTAGCCTTTAGTAAAAATCATAGTAGTACATGCTTAATTTTTCTTTTGCTTATAGTGCCTGTTACCTCACTTTCGTTGGCATCCATTGGAATGAGACCTAAGAGAAAAACCTAGTAAAAATATTTTTTTATTTTCAGCGTGAGCTACTCTGTAACTTAGGTGAAACGAGGTTTAACCCTTCATTATAATTTGGGGTCTTTAAACTCCCACTGGGTGGCTGAGCTTTATGGCCTGCAAGAGTATTTGAAACTGACATGGAAATAACGTGTTATTATAAGACTGAGCTCCTGGGTTTTTGTTTATATTTTAATGTTGGCCCAATCTTTTTGTAAATTACTCCTGGCTGCCTGGGATAGCTGTGGATGGATGTGCAGTCACATCTTTATTCGCTGATGATTTCATTACACAACATAATCATAATTCACTGCAGCACTGCTCCCTTAATAAGAATTATGGGGAACACTTCTCTCTTCATAGTCATGCATTCCCTGGCTTTTATGGGACAGGGATGCAGAATGGGAGACACAGCAGCCAGGCAAGGTATGGTGGGCTGGTGGTGAGGGGCTGAACCCCTCTCTCCTCCAGCCCAGGAGGTCTTGGAGGGTTTGTGGGGAAATGGGGGAGCCTGGGGGATTGCCAAGGGGATTTAAAAGAGGGCTGCTGGAGGGAAGCCTGGGGGCAGGCCTGGGCTTCGTCTAGCTTTGCTGGGAACTGAATCCTGAATATGTAAGGCTTCTACTTCAGCAGACTGAAATCCATGAGGGATGGTGACTGGGATGCTGTTGGAAGGCAGGTTGTCCGAAGGAAAAGGCTGATGCTGCTCCTGTCAGGCTATCTCCATCACTGCAGAGCCATCGCACAGACCCAGAATTCAGCACGATGCCAGGTTTTCACAGAGTGCTCTAGCAGGGGGATTGACATAGATGTATTTTCCACATATTTTCTGTAGTAGAACATCTTTAATGACCAAAGACTGCCAAATGTATTGGAGACGCGGCATGGAAGTGCTAGACTCTGGGTCATGTACACCTAAGGAAGAGACTGGGAAGGCAAAACTGCAGTGTGAAAGCTTTCTTACCTGGTGAATGGCCTTCTTGTTCTTAATTACACTTGCTTAGGAATTCTTGAACTGACTGCATGTGAAGAAATCTGTATAATGCTCGAATTCCCATTAGTTTTCACTATATGTGCATCAGCCCAAATCAGATCTTATTGCTAGATATTTTCAATTTAATAAAGGATTTGCTTTAGGCCTCTAATCGTGGAAGGAAAACTATTGTTTGGCTGCTATAGAGAAATTGGTGTGAATCCCTAGGAGGCAGGGGCTGCTGGGTCTCCTTAAACTCTGCTGTGTGCAGACCAGAGGTAATGTGAGATGGTATGTGACTCTGGAAACCAATACTTTGGTCTGGATTGGGAAAGCCTCATTGAATGACAAAAGCCTTTAACGACTACAGGATTAAAGCCTGTGCCTCTGGGCTGGATTTGCATGGAGGAGGCGATGGGAGAAGGTGTGAATGGCTGTGTTGTCTCCAGCTTTTTGACTTGTAGAATACTGTCTCAGTTCAGCTGGGGAATTTTAGGGAAAACATTCAGAGGGTGCTTTCAAGTAAATCACTTTATTAATGGCTTTTTTTTTTTTTTTTTTGTGAGCTGTGCCAGTTAGATCTGCCCCGATTTGTCTTTCTCCTCACAAATTTGAAGTTCCCTATAGGTAGCAGAAGACTGAGTGGAAGCCATCATATCACTATGCTGCTGGAGACAAAATGCCTTCCTCTGCAGCCTCACACCATCAGAACCCAGCCCAGAGCCTTTTTGTGGAAAAATTGCTGCAACCTGTAGTTTTTTTCTTCTGGAGATGCGCTTGTGCTTGTTACAGTTGGAGCGGGGAAGTTAAAGCGAGCAGCGTTGAGGTTCCATGCAGGCATTAATCCTCTGCCCTGGCTCAGCGTTTTTTCAGCCCGGTTGTGCTGTTGCCTGTGTGTCTGTCTTTGTCCATCTGTACAAAGGCCTCGCGAGCCATTCTTGTTCAGTGGCTTTATTTCATTGAAAAGACGGCTTTAGGGTTCAGAACTGAAATCATGGCTCTGATTAGGGCAGGATCCAAGCGCTAACCAAATGATCTGGGCTTTAGACCTGTCTGAAGAGGTGAAAGCTATGGCTGAATTCTAGCTAGAAAATAAGGCTATTGTTCCTTCGTGAAGCTGAAGTGCCAGAGCAGGATTAGTGTGCCCTTGCAGTTTTGGAAGGGTTTGTGTTCCAAGGTTTTTAGCAGCTGTAATTAATATTAATTGATGGCATACAATCGCTGTGTGGTGAGGCTTTGGCAAAACACTATTGAAGTGTTGCACTCCTAAGTAAAATGTTGGGTCATGAATAAGGGATACAGGCTTTGCCACTCCCCTGCTTACAAGCCAAATACTCCTTTTAGTTAGATGAATGATTTCAGAATGCCCATCATGTTTCCCTTTGGGAATATATAGGGACTCTGCAAAGAGTACTATGGTACTATGAAATGCAGGGGCCTCATTGTACTTTATAGTTCTTGCTTTGACTGTGAATACTGACACTGTATTTAATTTTAATTTTTTTTGTTAAGAAATGAGGAAAGGTTGGGCTGTCTTATACTGCTGTTGCAGGAAGGTGGGAAATGCCTGGTGATCACCCCAGGTAAGCCAGGCTTTCTCCAGTGCATAAGGGTGCTTAGATGGATGCAGGACACTTGGTGCCCAGGTGCTCCGTGCTCTGAGAATGTGTGGGAGTCCTGAACTGGGCTCAGTCCCAAGATGCATCAAGATGTTGGATGTCGGAGGTATTTGGGCAGCTGTGTAAGAGCAAAGGATGAGCAGAGGTCAGTTCTCCTTCCACACCCAGATAGCTGAAGTGAGAAATCCTGGATATTAGAATAGTTCTGACAGCATTTTCCAATGGCCACCGAACAGTGTGTCTGCAATGGTAAAACAGCCAGGAATAGCCATGCTGCCCTAGTGGCAGTGTTCTGCTTCCCACGCTCACAGATTTGCTGTGGGCTTCTGGTAGTTCCGCTATAGTTATGTCGGGAAAAACTTAAAGATATTTAAAATAAGTGTTTTAATTCATGGTTTCATAGCACTTTTCTGCTTTAATGTCAGTACCAATCTCTTCAAACTGCTTGAACCAAAGGAAAAAATGTGGAATTATGCTGTATATTACACAGTATATTTGAAGTGACTCAGTTATTTGGGAGCTTCAGGTTTTTGGAGGGCATGGATCTTAATTTTCAGTGAAGTTCAAATGTGGATGTGTTTCTGGATGTCTTAAATTATCTCTTCCCATATTAATACTGCATACGAATCAAACGAATTTTCTTGATCTCAGTTTTTGTCCCTCTACACGAGAAGCTCACCCAGACTGGCTGCCCAATTTTCATATGGCATGAATGGTCTAAAAGTAAAAGATGAAATTAGACTTGGTTTTGATGCAAGGTGAATAAAAGGGACATTTAAAATCATTAATGCTGAACCTGAGTGAACTTGCCTATGTTTGTTTCTAAGGCCAATAACCTTTCCTTGAAGCAAGATTTAAAGTTTGAGCGGGGAAGGGAGGAAAAGCTATTTATTTCTAAGTGTGCTATGAGAGCATGCTATGATCCCTATATAACTATTTTCTTAACATTTTAAGCAGTGTTTTCATTCTTATGTTCATTTAGAAGATGTGCAATAGTAAGAGACATCGAGGACTATAGCTCAGATGTTTTGATGTAAGCAGCTATGTTTGCATGCTTACAAGTGGGAGCCAGTGTAATGGACAGTGTTAAAGCACGTTTGCTTTGCTTTAGCTGGCAAGTCACTGCTGGCAGAAATAATGATGTGGAAGAGAGAAGATGTCTTATGCCCCTGTATGGAAATTCCAGGGTGGTTCTTCCTGAAAAGGGTAGTAACTCCAGGATTTCCACAGGTGTGGTAGTTTGGCTTTTAGTGTCCTTGCTGGCTGGCAGCATTCATCTGATGTTGAAATAGTAGCAGGTTACTATCTGTGCTGGTAATTTATTGGCCAGGTAAACTTTGTAGTGTAAATGAACAGAATAATTTAGAAAATCTGGGAGAAGAAAGGAGAGAGAGATTGTACCTGAAAGCTTGAATCTGGTATTGCTGTCTGCTCACAGTAAGTAAATTCCAAGACCAATTTTGTCTGTTTCCAGTTAATTCTTGTGAAGGTGTCGTCTGTTTAAATTGAAACAATTGGTTTAGCTGTGCTTTACAGTGTCAGTATGCAAGTGTGTGCCTGTATCACTGGTGTTTGTTAGCAGAGCTGTTGCCCTGGCATGGAGAAGCAGGGGAGGGATATGGTAGTGAACTATTAATAGATGGCTTCTCAAATTCAGTAAATGAAATAGAGCTGGGTCAGGCTTCACATTCTACTTGTGAATCACACAAAACTCCTTTCTTTTGCTTTCGAGCACATTGTGCCTAAAGGTTGGTTGTGTGCTCTTTTAATTCTGGGGAAACTCTTCATACTAAATGTGTGGATCCAGTTGCCATAAGCAGAAATGACTTCAAATCAAAACTCGGTGTAAAGGATATTTCTGGTCCCTTTGGTCATCTCATATCCACAGCTGATGGGGGGTGGAAAAAGTTGATGTTGCAAGCGGTCACCGTGGTGACCCTTGCAATTGATATGCAGCCTGACGTGAGTAACGTTTGCACTGACGGTATTGTTTTGTGGTTAGGGTGTACCACAGGTTTAAAAGTTCAGAGGCAATGGTAATGATGTGCTAAAAGATGTTGGCTACTGGAGTTAATGTGTTTTGATAGTCTGAATGATTAGAGATGCTGCCGAGGTTTGAAAAAGTGTCTTCTGGAAGGGTAGGTGGAAGGTAGAAGCCCTGCTGTAAGGGTTGGGTGCGAAGGCATTGTTGAGGAGAGGAGGTAGGACTAAATCTCTCCTGCCTCAGGAGCCTACTGCAGTGGTTCCTGTGGGTTCGGGTGCTAAGTTTGGGTTTTAGATTTGCCATTGTATGGCTGTTGATGGCCAGCAGCAGGACACTTACCTGTGTGTGCATTAAGCTCTGGGCTAGGTCTGCTGGCCAGAAGACATAAATATAAGCTAAGTGCTGATGTGTTGTGATCCTTGGACAGGCTGTAGGTGTGAGGAAAGGGCAGCCAAAGGTGTGTCACGTGAGATGTGTGACACTTGGCACTCCTGCTGGAAGAGACATCTTCATTGCACTGCAACAGGAGGGGCTTGCAAACAGCAGCTGGAGAATATCCAGGAGGGTCATGTGGAAGCAGGACTGTTTTTCTTCATGTTTAAGTTTATATATGTGATGTTGAAGTTGTGTTTGGAAATGTATCTTTTCCCTGAAGTGACACTGGTGGACAGCATGGGTGCTATCCCAGTGTTGATTTTGGTGTGCCTGAAACTGACGTTGGCCAAGAAGAGCAGCCTAGGATTTTCCTTGTGGGGTTGAGAAGTCGACTGGAAACAACCTTAAATCCAGTACCTTGCTATTCCTATGTAGCTCTGAAAGGAGGGAACCAGCTCCCTGCTTCCTGCTGCCCTCCTGCCTCCTCGGAAGCAGAGGTCAGCCTTCCTGCAGGAGGGGTTCACAGCCGCGTTCTTCGCAGCACTGCCTGGAGTCTGCACCAGTACAAGAGTACCTGTAGATCCTTCTAAATCCAGTTTCCACATAAACCACAAAATAGATCCCCTTTTATGTGACTAATCTTCAAACCATAGGAACTTCCCATATCCCTGATCAAAATCTTACTGTCCTCCGAAGGAATCGGGTCTATATCTGCTTCTGGCATTATGCTTACCCAAACTCTGCTAGTTAGGAATTTAGTCCATTCAGAATTAGCTGCATAGCTTCTTAGTGGTTCTTTTGACATGCAAATGCCCATGCCCTGTAAAAGACACTGCGAGTTTGGGACAAGGAGTGGATCACAAGTCCTGCTTGTTCTTCCTGTCCCCTGCCATCACCTGTGTTGTGGATACAAGTTGTCACATGCCACTGAACACCTCTAAGCCTTAGGAAGCATCTTATTTCCCAGTTAGTTGTCTGTAGGAATTGGTGAACCTAGACTGAGTTTTAAATCAGCTGGTAATAAATGTGCACTGAAAACTTTCAGGAGTGACTCTTATGTGACATGCAGGTAGTGCGGGGTGGTGATGTCTCTTCTACTCAATCCCTTAAAGAAATATAAGTAAACTCATACCTGTACTCAATATATATTGAGTTTTATTTTTTGGGAGATGCTCCATCTTGGTCTTGAATGGTATTACCTGTTCTTTCAGTTCGTCATCATCCCCAAAATGCTTAAAAAAAAAAAAAAAAAAAAAAAATTACACCCTCTGGAAAATAATTGATTGTATAGTGTTAGTACAGTACTATGGCTGTGTGATACAGTGGTTAAATATGCAGTGGGGGTAATGGGCAAAATGAAAGGCCACATTCTGGGAATGTCCTTCTGGTTTAAACTGTCAAGGAAGGAGTCACTGAAGACTTAATACCATCTGTTCCTCAGTTGTTTGCTACAGAGGGCTACAAACCACTTATTCATGAACTCTGAGGAAAACAGATAGGAGAAGGCAGGGTCAAGTAACACTAGGGGAGTTCTAACTTGGCCATTTTATGTGAATTCAATCTGATCTTCATTCTTGACCTTTTTAAAGGAAAATTAGATGCTCTTGGAATGGTATTTGATCCTGTGATGAATCTCAGCACCACCTTACTAAAGTTAATGTGAGTTTTAATGTAATTTTTGGTTAGATAAGTAAACTTAATGTCTTTGATTCATATTTTTTCTAGAAAAATGAAAACCTAAAAGGAAATGAGCATGTGTTTGTTACACACCAGTCCTGTTTTGTAATGCTTTTTTGGGGGAGGAGGCTGTACAGTAGCTGGTTACTAAAACTATTAATAAATCTTTTTCAGATTCTGAAAGTCCTGATATAGTCCATCTCTCTATTTTAAAGGCCTTTTGTTTCATCATAATTCAGAGATTTTGAATGTAAATCTGTATGGATGATGGCTGCCTTATTGTTTGTTTGGGGATTTTTTTGTTTTTAATTTATGTATTTACGTGGATTTGGGGAACTGTCAGGTATTTTCCATTAACTTTGAGCAAAGTGTGAGCCTTGATAAACCGTGGTTCTGAACTGAGCGTGGTAATGTGATGTTCTGTATTACTGAATTAACAGGGCTTGTCCAAAGGTAGTGTCAGTGTATCTCAAATGCTTAAAACTGCCTGAAACCCAGTCAGACTAAACAGATGGAGGAAGGGTTTTTTTCTTTAGCTGAATAATAAAATTTTGTCTATATTCTATAAAAAGAGGCTTTATTAAAAAGAACAGACGACAGTTGGTCACCTCATGTATTGAGAACTGAGTATTGATTTTACAGAAGCAGCATAAACCAGGCATTGCCTCTGTCTGCTTCTGAAGTGGATGTTCCTTTCTCTCACCAGCGCGTGCTCGAAGGATTAAAATTATGGTGTTTATTCCAGATTTTTATACAATAAGCAGCTTTTTCACGTTGCCTGTCCTGATGCTGGATTGTTTCAGTTAGAGGAGCATTTCAGGTGCCCCATTGTGCTGGCTGGAGCTGGAACAGCTGTGGTGCTTGACTGAGCAGAATCAATCCTGCTGTTCAAATAGAACCCTGGGGAGAGTGGGGGGGGAAATCACAAAGTTTCCAGTGGATGTAGCTCATTGCTGCAGGCCTGTGCAGCACTCTGCTGAAACACTGGAATCAGTTTTACAAGAGCCAGATATTATCAAAATAGGTTTGTTTTGTTCCAGGCTTTGCTGATTAATTAAGGAAAACAGGCATGGTTGTGTGCATCTGAACTTGTTTTGTTTCTCTTTCATATCACTGTGTGTTTGGAGAGCTGTTGTAGATAATAAAGCGAGTGTTACACGAATGAAATGGACTTGCTTTTATCTCAATTATGATAACACTTATATTGCCTTTGATTGCTAGTGCAGGATGAGGATATAGAATCCCAGCATGGTTTGGGTTGGAAAGGACCTTAAAGCTCATCTTGTTCCAACCTCCTGCTGTGGTTGTGACATCTTCTACAAGCCCAGGGTGCTCCAAGCCCTGTCTCATATCTTGTGGCAAACAGCACAGTTGTGACTGACATGGATGGATCTGCATGTACTTGATGCTGTTTGTGCATATAGAGAATTAGAAAAATACAAAACCACTTGTTTTATGTCGCAGGATACAGGGCAAAATGAGTTGGGAAGAGTGACCTAGAATGGCTGTTCACATCCTATCTGTGATGCTGCTTCTTGGATTGTGTTCTTCTGGGGATGCAGCAGCAGTCCCACTGCCCTCCAGGCTTCTAACATTTTTTTTCCTCACATGAGTTGTGATACCTTGTGTAACATCTTTCACTGACCTTAATGAATGTAAAAATCATTGTGGCAGTTCAGCCTAACTGGAGCCCGTGATTTCCAGGAACATCCAACACAGGCAGAGGGGAGTGAGTAAAAAGGGAACATAAAGCAATATTTGGGAGTTGTTTGTATTGTAAGGGCCCTGTTGAAGCTCATGTAGTACCATTCCAGGAAACAAATGAGGATTTTTGTGTAACTTTCCTTCAGAAACAATGAGAGGAAAGCTTCTGCTGATAATCTGCTCATCCCTGGATGTATGGCAGACTCCTGAACTGGACAAAAGTCACAGAAAGCAAGTTTGAACTATAAATTCTTTTAGTCTGCTGGGATCTCAGAGCCCCATGGGTGTCAAGTAGCAGTGATTGCTTGGTCTTTAAATAGAAAACTCACTTTGGAGTCTCCATTTAAGACTTGGGCCCACATCAGGCAGTTGGAGATAAATGTGGGCATCCAGGGCAGGATCCTAAGAAGGTGGGCAGTGCCCCCTGTACCCTGCTGTTAGGCAGGGTAAGCCAGAATTTGCCTGCTGTATTAGCTCTGAGCAGGGGCCTGAGGGAGCAGATGCTGGGGGGAAGGCTCCATGCAACAGCTGGTTGCCCCGTCTTTGGACGTGTGAACTGCCTTCAAGAGAGGTCAGACCTGTGGTGAAACACTGCTGTCTGTCCAACAGCTCCAGCATTTCCTCCTGGGATACCCTTTCCTAAGAACGGAAGAATCTTCTGTCTTGAAAGCATGAAGTTGCAGGAGGTGTGCTCCTCATTCTTTCCTTCGCTGCCAGGGTGGTAGTTTAGGGGGTTTGGTAAAGGCTCCAGTGACCCTTGCACATGTGAGAGGAGCTGGGAATGAATCTCCCTCTTGGTGTAAGTTCTTTAGCCTACGTTTGGGTGTTGTGGCAGGGGAGATGGGCAGGACCTCTTCCAGGTATAAGAGAAGAGTAGGTGCCACCACTCGGCTTTCTCTATGGGATAGGTGTGCAATTTGAGGAATGGCTGCAGAGTTAATTTCTGGGTCCCAGCTGTGTTTGCACACAGGGGGCACATACCGAGGCTGAGACGTGTGCTGCAGGCTGGAGCTGTCGCAGGCACCTCACCTTGAGGAAAGGCACAGAGCCTTCAGCGTGCTGGCAGCTGCAGGACTGGCTGTCAGAGCCCCAAGTGCCTTCAGGAGAGTGCATTTGGACCCAGATCAATTTTATGCCTTATTTTTACAGTCTCATGTTAAATTAAGCCAGCTGGATGGATTCCCACGTGATACAAGATGCTATGGAGGCACGCTGCGGCTTCCTCTGGGCTGTAGACAGCTCTCTGAACCCCTCTCTGTGGAAGAGGATCAAGCCTTCTTTTTAATGTATAGAAGGAAGAAACTTGTAGCAAATAACTGTGGTTGGGAGAGGGAAGTGAAATGTCTTTTTAACTCAATGGAATAATTGGTGCTTTTTGGGACTTGACTGCTTGAATTTCTGTCCCCACTTGTGACCACTCTGCCAGAGCCCATTCTCCTGCCATGCAGTAAGTACACGACATCCCCACAGGGGCTGCTGACAGGGAGGGCTTTGGTGAGAGGCTGACATCCCTTACCACGAGAAACAGTTAATGCTTAAAACGTGTGTGATTGAGATGTGTGTGTATCTGTTCACTTAGATGAATCTAACATGGCAAGTTTTTAACCACTAAAGCTACCAAACTATTAGAAACAGCAATTCTTCCTCTAAGTAACACACAGGCATTAAATACAGCTTCATTTACTGAAGTGTGGATATCCTTTTTTTTTTAGTTATCTCCCAGGTAGTTTGAGGGAAGGAGATAAGCTCAGGCTTATTCACCTGTGGGCTTCAAAGGAAGTTTTGCTCCATAGCTTTGTTTTAAGGCTTTTCTGTGTGAAATGAGACACTTGGTATGATGAAGCCTGGGTATTCAAAAGCAACTGCCACAAAGAGGGGACTGGGTATTTGATTTTAGCCACACAAATTAGCTATCTGGACTTTTTCTTCTTTTATTTGTGATGTTGCTGGATAACAACCCCATTTATAACAAACACTGCTAGGGGTTGTAGTCCATGGTGGGAGGGCATCTCTCAGCATGGAGCTGTTGATGGAGAGCAACTGAAATGGGGAGGTCTGTGCCTGGGGCAGTTGGCTTTGTCCAAGCAGGACACCACAGAAAATACACACTTTACTGACTTGGGACCTGCAAATTGAATCCAGCGTTGCTGCTGAACCCCACATTCTCTGTGTGTGGTGGGTGTGGCTGATGCTGGTCTGGCTTTGTTACAGGTTAGGGAAGGGTTACAGGGTGCTTCATCAGCCCCTTCCTGCCTGCCTTTGACAATTTTAGTATCACAGAAGGGTTTGGCTTATAAAGGAACTTAAAGACCATTTCATTTCAATCCCCTGCCATGGGATCAGACAATTTCCACTGCACCAGGTTGGTCCAAGCTCCATCCAACCTGTCCTTGAACATGTCTAAGGATGGGGCACCCACAGCTTCTCTCAGCAACCTGTGTCAGTGCCTCATCACCCTCACTGCCTTTTCAGGAAGGCTTTATTAGTAAAATGGATGCTACTTCACAGAAACTTCCCAGTAGGCTTTTAAAAAATGGTTTAAATGACTTTTTTCCTTCTCATTCCTGCTCTTTCCTGTCTTCTGCCACCCCTCTGAAAGTTACAAGGACATGGTTCTGCTCTTAACAGCTTCTGCACTGCCATAGGGTATATGCCTTTATCCTTTTCTCACATCCCTTATTTTTCTTTAGAGGGTCATCTTCACAATTGCATGAAATTATCTCCTGTGATTAATCCAATGAGATGCCATTTCACCTGTCAGCCTCCCAGATGTGCAGGGTGTTTGTGCAGCCTTGGGACCATCAGTCGGTGACAGCTGGGACAGCATCTGGTGTCTCTGAACATCCTGATGAACCTGAGATGGAAATCAGGATTTGCAGAGAAACAAAGGAAAAGGGGGTGGCACCTAGTCTGACAAGATGCAAAGGCAATTTGTAACCTCTTGTGCAATAGTTGTTTCTGATTCTTAGCAATGACTGATAGTTGTGATCTTTCTGCCTGCCTTTTTGATGCTTTGGTACTGCAGTTCTGCTCCTGCAATTACAATCCACGTGCTGGAAATGCTTTTCTTAAAAACAAGCTTTGATAAAACTTATGTATTGTGCATTTTTGGTATGCTTTATGCTGTTTGCTATATCTCTGATTTTTACAGTTGAAATTGTAATTTATGATTTCTGTTAGAGAAAGAAAGTCATTTAAACATTTCCACAAAGCTTAATTTTTGTGTGCAAAAAGAGAGAACAATGCAATGTTTTATGAACTGTGACCTTTGTGCCTTGAAAGATGTATAGGGCATATTTCCAGATGGCTTTCTGTCAGCAGGGTAACTAATGAAATCCCCTGGCAGTGGGACTCCTTGGTGCCTAATAGGATGTGAACTCCCTGTATGGCAGCTTCAACAGTTTGGTTATTTCTGAAAGTGCCCTTTTTTTGGGTTTTGCAGCTACTAGGGTGGGGCTTTTGCTGCAGTTTTGTATTCAGTGGGTCCAACTGGAGAATTTCTCCTTCCCTTTTCTATCAAGTTTGCTGAAAATTGAAAAGTGCTTTGTTGCCACGTGTTGCTACCCTGATTTACTCACTAAATGTATTGTGGAACATATTTTCCTCAGGAAACAAAGGCTGCAAATCAACCTTTGAATGTGTTTTTGACAACCACTAGAAATAACAAGAATGTAAGAGTAAGAAAACTCACCCTATCACACAGTGGTTAGTGTTAGAAGGGACCTTGGAGCTCACCCAGTTGCAAACCCGTCCCATAGGCAGGGGCACCCCTTCCACTGTCCTAGGCTGCTCCAAGCCCCATCCAGCTGGGCTTGGACACTTCCAGGGATCCAGGGGCAGCCACAGCTTCTCTGGGTACCCTGTGCCAGGGCCTGCCCACCCTCACAGAGAACAATTTGTCCCATAAAGGAATTCTTGCTCTTCCTAAGTTCGTTAAGTTGGTGCCAGATACCAAACTCCCCCTAGTTTTGTGTGTATTTTTCTTGGAGGATACATATTTCAATAATCTATAATCTGTGACACAGCAGAGTGTTTAAGTGTGTGACTGAAAAAATTGAGAGACTGGTTTAACTGGAAGATCTTACACATGCTGGAATGTTAATTAGTCATAGAGGTCAAAGACAGCCAGATGAATAATTAGTTATGAAAACCTGTTTACCTGTTTTTAACATGATCAGTTAAAAAAAAAAAAGTTAGAAAAGAAATATACTGCTTCTAAGGTGCTTGTGTACCAAAGTTTTAGCCCCCCAAAGTTTTAGCCCCACTGAGGCAGGGTTTATGCATGTTTCAATAAGCGTTCTGTCTAGCCTGTTCTTTAAGGATGTGACAGATTTTGAATTGTAGTAGCATTCCCAGAGCAGAAGCTTTTATTCTTAGGTTGCCCAAAATTCCCATGCAAATTTATCTGCTTTAAAAATAATTGCGTGCAGTGGTCGTGCTGGGATGATGGCAGGTCTTGAGAATCTGGCACCATCAGAGTGAACGCAGAGTTTTCTTTAACTGATGGGAGATATCGAAAGCATCTCTGTAGCTGGGTGGAGTATGCAGCGGGGTGTGAGCCTGGGCTGGGGCTGGAACCCCCACGAGGAAACCTCAGGGCAAAATCAGTATATTTGCAAATAGATGTATTTTTATAACATTAGGTAGAGAGTTCAGGGGGTTGACTTCTCCTTAACCTTAGATATGGAGGTGAAAATATAGGCTTGAGTGCTTCCTTTGCTTTTCAGAGGATATTCTGGTAATGCTACCTTTCTTTATGAAACTGATTTAAGGAACATTGTAGCTGCTCTCTGGCTTCATTTTTTAGTGTTGCACCTTGTTCAGTAGCTGATGCGGGATAAACCTGGGAACAACACTGTGAGTGGAGCGGGGTGGGGGGTGGGGAATCCCTAAGAAGTGCCTGTGGAGGGATTTGACTGGATTTAGGTTGCTTTGGTCTCACTGTTGGGTTGCTGTTTTCTTCCATATTCATGGCAAGTGTTTGCTTTTTGTTTTCTTGGGCTTTGCTTAAGGCTTGTCCGTAAGATGGATGTGAGCATTCCTTTAGAAGAGCACACACATTTGCAGTAGTTACCGTAATAAAGTGTTTGGACAGGTGACACAAATACAAGACTCTAAATTTGTCAGTGTCCTCCTAAATATAAGAACTAATAAATGAGTTTATGGCAATGAGTGCTATTCTTTCTTAAAAGTTGTTTTGAAGTATGTGGGGTTTGAAAATTAATTGCAGTATGTGGCATTCATGGTGGAATAGGTAATGTGCTTCTGGTAGGTTGAATGATTTCAAAAAAGTATTAAATCTTCTTTAGCTTGTGAGTTCTCAAGTGCTTTCTTTAAAAAAGGACCTGGAGTCATTTAGGTGGGCTGTGAACTGGTTAGGTAGTTCTACCTAAGGCTTTTACAAACACGTGAAAGTTTACTCTGTGACTGATAGTCAGCTCTCCCTTGAGCACTGTGTGTGACGTGCTGATCATTCGCTCTCATACTCTAAGGTGCTAGAAAGTTAAGAAATTTGGGTTTTAAAATGGAATTGTAGCTGCAATGAAGGCTGTGCTGAAACTTTTGTTTCATTGCAGTCAATAAATTTTTCATGACAGTTCTAATTTTGAAAGCTCATGAAAACAAAGCTTTAAAATATTTTAAGTGAATTACTTTATGACTCATAAGTTTTTTTCCCATCTTGAAAATGTCTGGGGCTTTGTATGGGATGGTAATCCATGTCTAGATCTTAATGTTTTATTATTATTATTTTTGTGATATTGAAACCATTGACTTTCATGGAAATCAGCTGAATCTGCTGGCAAGACTAATCCAGCCTCCTGCTGCAAGAAGTCCTTTGCTGAATCCCTCTGATCATCCTTTCCTGAGAGATCTAGAATTCAACTACAGCTACTTGGAACCTCTTAGAGCTCCAACCTGTACATTTTTCATCTTGTAGACTAAAATAATCTACAAGAGTTGGAGTATTTAGTGTATTTTTAATCTTGTAGACTAAAATAGGGATACCAAATACAAACCCCTGTTGTAAAGGGATCCCAGTTTACTGATGCCACGGGTAATATTTTAAAATACTCTACCTGAATTTTAGTCTTGCAGACTAAAAATACATGCTTTAGAAAAAGACTGCTATTTGCAGTAAATCGTATTCTGTTTGTTTCAAGAGTGCTAACACAAACTGAGTGTTGTCTGAGAACTTTCTCATCTAGAGCTTGATGAAAACCAAGCTTTTGTCCAGATGAAAGGCTCAGGATGGTGTACTGCTGATACTGAATCCCCAGGGAGGCTGCCCACTGCTCTAGTTCTTTGCACTGCAGCAGAGAAATGCCACAGATTATTTCTATAATCAGGTTAATTGAAAGAGTGGAAAGGATAAGGAGAGATTTTCTGGATTTACAGTTGAGGGAGAGTGGGAAGGACTGATGTGGCCCATGCTGTGTCTCTGTAGCCAGCAGCTGGGCGTGCATGCTCGGGGCCAGTGCCTGGAATGCTCTTTTAATAACATATTTTTTACGTGTACATTATTGCAGTGGGAATTAATGTGTTTTTGTCCCATAGAAATGTCTTGGGAGAAAGGTGTGATAAGAAAAATCTCTTTAGCCAGCCTTGTCTCAGTTTCAGGGAGAAAACTTCCAGACTCTCTCACTTGAATTTCTCCCACTCTAGGTAAGGTGATGGGAATTAAACACAAAAAAGAAAGTACCCTGGGGTTGTTCAGTTTTTTTCTTTGAAAGTTCAGTAGGTAAGGGCATTTATTTTTCACTCTGTATTTCCTGGTTTCTTTTAGAAGCTGCAGATCGGGACTGGTGTTTTATCTTTATCACCTGCCCAGTTGAAAGTTGGAAATACTGAATCCTATTCCAGGCTGAGCTCACGAGATTTTTAGAAGAAATTGGTTGTGCATGTTTATTAAGTTGCAAAATCTTATTTTCATGTGAAGTGTCTTAGTTTTGTGGTGCATGGTCTTGGTGTTTGGTTCTTGTAGGGCTCCAGGTCTATCATAGCAAGGCCAAAGACTCCCCTTGGTTGTCCACAGGGTGCATATCTGGGAGATTTGTCAGTTGAATCACAGCCCAAACCTCTGTTGATGTATTTGTTTACTATCCTATTTTTTTTCTGTTTCATTTGAAACCATTTTTATTCAGGGTAATGTTCTGGAGGACCTAATGCGTAGTTAATAGATTAAAAAAAAAAAAGAAAAACCAACTAAAATGCCCCATTGGGAATGAGGGGTCATCACAGAGCTTTTAATTTCATATCCAACCAAGCAGCCGTGGTATTTAATCCATCCTTGGAACAGCAGCCAACATATAAAAGCCATAATAAGAAAATTATTAGTTATATCCTCTTCTCAGTTTAATGGGATGTCCTCTAAACTAACCTGTATGGGCCTGTGGTGGCTTCCTTTAAATATGGTTTGGTTTTTTCCTCTAAGTTTTTAGTAACTAATGAGAAGCTGTCTGGGCTTTACAGGATAATTCATTGTGCTTCTTCTGTTTATTTCCAGATAATTATTCTTCACAATGGGTATCCCTATTGTAAGGGATTCCAATTACTAATGCCGCAGAAAATATTTAGTTATTCTGAACAGACCTATTCCTCTAATTTCTTCAAAGTCCCATTTTAAGTTAGTTAAGTTCTGCTGAGTTGAATTAAGAGGTGTTTTTTATTCTGGTTTTAAGTGCACACCTATTTTTTGTAAGAGATCGTTTATATTCTTTCCATCTGTTTTGCATAATTTTTTGGTTGAAGTATTCCTGAATTTCTTTTTCAAGAGTCTGCAAATTAAATTGAGTGAGGAAATCTTTTCCTCACTTTACATAACAATTTAAATAAACTGTTACGTCTCAAATCAAACTTTTATTTTAATGAATGCAGGGTGCATCATAAGATGTGGCTGTGCTGTATAATACACTGCAGTTAATGAAAAATCTTCTGTCTGAAGTTAAAAATATGAAAAAAAATCAAGCAGGTTCTTCTATGACAGACAGTAGCTCTTCGGAGCATTGAAACAGTCTTCGGAGGAATATATTCAGATATCTTTTTTAATCATCAGAAATGAAACATTGGCAGAGGTGGCTGCAAATGTCTCTGGTGTGCAGGGTGGGCTGGGCCAGGAGCGTGGGGGCATCTCCATGGGACCGAGCTCTGTCTGCAGGGCAGCAGACTCAAGGAGAGGGGTCTGGGAAAGCATGGGGCATGGAGCAGAGCAGGAAAGCAAGGATTAGTTGGGTTCCCTGCTGTGAAATCTGTTGGTTTAGCAGCATGTGTGTAGGTATTCCGGGGATGGGAGATAAACCGTGGTGGGATCAGTGGGTCCTGCTGGGGCTGGGTACGTGGTGATGGCCGCGAGGCTCCAGGTGGCCCCGTGGGCACTGCCCTCCTTCTCTGTTCAGCTGGCATGGGCAAACAGAATCATAGACATATAAGGTTGGAAAAGATCTCTTAAGATCATCAAGTCCAACCATCCCCAGCACCACCACCATGTTCACCACTAGACTATGTCCCCAGGTGCCAAATCCACACATTTTTTGGGCACTTCTAGGGATGGTGACTCCACCACTGCCCTGGGCAACCTGTGCCAGGGCTGAACAACCATTTCTGTGAAGAGTTTGTTCCTAATACCTAACCTAAACCTCCCTTAATGCAACCGTAGGCTGTTTCCTTTTGTCCTCTCACTTGTTGCCTGGCTTGTTACCTGCATAACTCGTTGCATGAATAACTTGACCTGTTTGGAAACATGGAATTGTAACAGAGCCTCTTTTAAAGCACAGCTGCAGGTCAGGCTGCCATTAGGGCCTTTTCTTCCCATGCACAAGTTGTTCCTACACAGGCTGTTTCTCAGTTGCCTGTGCTATTGAGGAAGAGGATGATTCATAGGAGAGAGTTCCTAGTGTTCCTTCTTCTCAAAACTGCTGTGAATGTGCATGGGGAAATGCAGTCAAAGCCGATCGTGGAGAGCTCTGTCCACATGCAAAGGCACAGTTACATAATGTGGGCATGAAGAACAACAAGAGCTGTTGTCTGCAGTGAATTGTAGGACAGCGAAACTGTGAGTGGTTGGGAACAGCAAGCTTGGCATTCCACACCAACACACAGGGCAAAGGGAGTGGGATTATCCCAGACACCGATTGGTTTGCTTGATCCCAAGTGTTTGCATAATATTCAGTACTCTTTGGACACAGCAGAGGGAAAATGCAGTGCAGGAAAGAGTTAATCAAGGTCTTAAGATGAGTGAGCTGTGCACTGCCTCTGCCTTGTCAGGCACGCCAGGGCTTTCTGCCCGGCTGGTTTGCCATGAGCGGGTTATCCTTAGGGCTCTGCAGTAGCCTGGGACCTGACACACACCCAGCTGGTGTCAGGTTGAATTTGGGTTGCTGCTGGAAATCATGTTGCACTGACTGGCTGTTTGGTTTTGGGTTTTTTTTTCTGGGAGGTAAGGAATCAAGTAACGTCAGTGCAGCGGAAAATTGAGATGGAACTCCAAGTGTTTTTCCAGGGAAGATATGGTAAATGAATGAATGCTTGCAGGAAGGGTGACTCAGGGACTCAGGATGACTGAGGGAGGAGAGGAAGGAGGAGTTGGATGTATTGGGATGGATGGGTGTGGAAAGGGACAAGCTCACAGGTCTGCCAGCAGCATGCGGTCAGAGCAGGGATGCCTTCTTATCCCCCTCTCTCCTGGGATGTCTGAATCCTCTCCTGGTTCCTTCACCTAAGTGGAGCTGGCTTGAGTCTTCAGTGTAAGATGGGGCTTGGAGGATTTCTTCCCTCTGGGTAGGATTTTGCCTGAATTACCTTCTCCTTTTGCATTACATTTGCAGTGAGTTGTGGAGAAAGTCCTTGCCCTTTCTCTGCCTTTCAGGTGGGATGCAGGATCGATGCTGCCCTTCAGCTGCTGCTCTGAGCAGCACCTTTTGTGTCTGCCTGGCCACTTGCCTTGCCACGGTGGTCAGGAACAACAGGCACCACATGAATAGAGCAGTGGGGCTGGGGGGAGATGCACACGAGTGGGCTGGCCCAGGTGGCTTGGATGTGAACACAGTTGCTGGGAGAGGAGGATGCAGAACCTCCTCTGAGGTGTTGCTTTAGGAGGGATGTATCTAATTGGGATGTATGAGCCTCCTCAGGCCTTTCTGAAAAGCTGTTTCTGTTGAAAGATTAATATCCCAAATGCTGCAGTGCCTGTAGCCTTTCCTGCATTTTCCCTCTAATTGGAGTGCCTTGTCCTGTGGTTCTAAGGCAGAGTGAGTGCACCAGGAAATGAGTTAGAGCTGTATTGTGTACCTGGTCCCGCAGGTGAACTAAACCTGTGCCTCGAAGTCTGAGCACTCACATTAACCTCAGCTGGTGGTGAGTGTTGCAATGCAATGTCTGCTTTTCAGATTACTTTTAATTAAGAATCTGTTGAACACCTGCTGGGGCTCTGCTCTTCCCAAAGCTGGTATATGTATCAGTAGGGGAGTTGTGAACCATGAACTCTGCTCTCAAAAGATGTTCCCCAACCTTATTGTACAAAATGTTAGGCACTTCCCTTGGGTAGCTGGCCACGTGCTATCCGGTGCAAACCACTGCATCTCACTTGAAGAAAGATGTGGACTGGTCCTTCAGAATCCAGCATGTGATTATGACAGCACAGAGAGATCTCAGGTATGTGGCTGGTAGTGAGAGATGGTTTGTCCATTTGAAGAATAGTATCTGAAAAAAACCACAAGTACTTTCTTAAAGGAGGAGTTGAGTGAATGGCCACCATGTAGAGGCAAATAATTAATGGGCTCAAAATGAAACTAAGGACATGTAGGTTAGAGAGCAGGGAGACCTTTCTAACTAAGAGCAGTTAGGCATTGACAAATACTCCTTAGGCAGGCTCACTGGAGCTGTGTGCAGGTCTGTCAGGAATAGTTTAAAAATCATGGCTCCTATCTTGGAGCAAGGGAGCAGACTGGTGATATTTCCTGGTGACTTCCAGATCCACTTGCTGCAATTCTCTTACTCTACCCTGTGGCATTGGTCACACACTCAGTGTCACAAGGTTTGCATTGACATTGATATGGCCAGTCCTGTGAGCACTGTTATTTCAACCAGCACATGGGTAACATAAGTTTGGTTTAGTTTGGTAAGGAGCCAACCTAAACTGAATAGCCAGCTCATCTTTAAACTGAGATATTGGCAAGTTCTGTTTACATTTATTTCATAAAGAGTGGGTTGAACTGGTTTGAGATCATGTAGGGCTTATGCTGCATAACTGCAAATAACAGCCAGTCAAAAAAACTGTCCCTGTTCTGCTCCGGAGGAATCAAGCACCTGAGAGCAGCAGGGACTTGTCTGGGTGCATGGACTGCCCTGACAGTTGTCTTCAAAAAGGAAGAACCTATCATGAAGGGCCACCAGAGTGA
The DNA here is from genome assembly GCF_020740725.1 of Corvus hawaiiensis. Taxonomy (NCBI): domain Eukaryota; kingdom Metazoa; phylum Chordata; class Aves; order Passeriformes; family Corvidae; genus Corvus; species Corvus hawaiiensis. The sequence goes on along the minus strand of NC_063223.1, from coordinate 23,587,190 downwards.
GTAAATGAAAGGAGAATCTTGCTTCTAAAGCAAGGCTGGACCTCAGCTCAGTTAGCCTGGCAAGCCAAGAGGTCTGTAATAACTCTCTAGAAAGGCCAAGGGAGGGAAAAGTCACTATAAGGAAGAGAGCTGTGAAGGCTAGAGGATGAAGTTGGCTCGAAGGACTGTATCTCAGCTGACTTCCAGCAAACTAAACGAGGAGGAATAAAGGTTTAGCACAGCAAGAATTCTTAATGTTTTAATATGAAGATTGCTAAGTTTATGAACAAGATTGATTATCTGGCATGTCCTGCACTTGACCTTGGTTGTTCTCATGTAGGAGGCTTCCACAAGAAGAATCTCTTTCTTCTAAGACCTTGAGCTACTGCTTGTCTCTTTTGTCAAATGTCAGGAGCATATTGTCACGATTTTTACGTTTCATCCAACACCTTGTACTAGTGCAAGGTGGAAACTTCAGAAAGAGAAAGATTAAAACCCCCCCACTTTAATTTGTAAATATCTTTTTTAAGTGCTCATATTGCTTCTGAATTGCGAGGTTTTGCCTTTTTTTTTTTTTTAAGATCTGTAGTATCTTGAAGTCATGCCAAGTTTGCAACTGCATGAACCCTTGAGTTTTGAACGTACCTGTAAAAATAAAGATTTCTGTTTTCCAGATAGTGCTTCCTATTTAAAAAGAAACAGCAGAAAAGGCTCTTTTTCTGCTCATGAGCCTTGGTGCCTCTTGGGTTGTTCATTTACACTCTTGTTTATAGGTTTGATTTTTGTTGGAGTTGTTGGTGACAGCTGGAGGCTCAGAATCAGAAAACTCACCCAAGTGTCTGATGGCCGGTGGAGCCTTGAACCTGAAAGCAGAGATAAACTGGTGTGACCTGATAGTGGTTTATCCAGCATGGAAGATCTGGGCAGTTTTTAAGCAGAATATTGCTCTGCACAGGTAGAGGGTGTGACTTGTCCGGTATGCAGAGATGGTCACGGTGCCTCGTCAGCTGAGGCACTGAAGCCTCGGGACAAGGGGGGGCAGCATCAGTGCTTGGCCCTGGCTCTTGGGGTCTTGCCATTCCTCTGGGATTTGCCTTCCAGCCCAAAGTGATGGTGTCATCTGTGAACTAATTTTGTCATCTTTACTTGTTCAAGCTTCATTGTTATAGCTGTGGAAGTGATGTTAGGGTGTTCCTAGATGCTGATGTTTCATCCTGTCTTTCTGATCTTTTTTAAATGGCCTAGTAGTGGTGATTCTTTTTTTCTTTTTTTTTTTTTTTTTTTTTTTTTAGTGACAGGGTTGAAAAAGGTTTTCAGCCAGTGTTTCTATGACTTAATTTGCCAGGGTAACTGCACATCATACAGAATCCTGCAGAATGAAGGAGCCTTATCTTGATACCTTCTAGAAATGCTGTGTCTGGGAGCATCTGCCAAGGTCACTCTTGGTAAGAACACAATCTTCCCAAGGAGGCCGTATCGAATGTCTTGCTACTTTCTGCTCAGCGTAATCTGAAAGTGTTGAGCTAGTGTGGATACTGTCAGAACATACGTGGTGGGGTTTGGTCATAGCAGAGGAAAAATGCAACACTTAAAATCTCAAAAGCAGTGAAGCATTAATGCGTCATTTTTGGCTGTGGCTGAAACACTGAGGTTAATGCTTGTTTTTCCGCAAAACCTCATCTCTTGAGAGCAGGTCTGTTCCTGGCTCAGTGCATATTTAGTGAAGCAACCAAGTAAATAGACTAGAAGAAATCGTTGGTTATTAACTTAAGCCTGGTAAAGAGAGACAGTAGTAATAACAAAAGAGGAGCTAATCTGATTTGTTGTAGTGGTAAATCAGCTCTAAATTGGTTACTGTAGTATCATTATGTTGAAGGGGTCTTTTTGTGAAATAATAACACTTTATTGGAAAGATTATTCAATTATTACGGTTTTTACTAGGCATTATTTTAACACACAGTATGGTTTCTGTAAGGACACAGAATGAGTGTGTGTTTGCCCTCCTCCCATCCTGACTTTCTGTTACAGTAATATAATTGCTTTTCTTTCTTTTTGATATAGCCTGAAATGAAATGGAAATGGTGTTGCTGTTGTGGCCAAGGTTTACAGTTGTGAACCATCTCATCAATCACACCTGCTTTCCTTCCAAATGTTTCCTTTGGCAAGAACATCTGTTGAGGGAGAATACCATCATTCCCTAGGGCACCATTTTCCATATGCTCCCATTTCAGGATAAAATTAAACCAGTGGACCTTGACAGTGTTTTCTTAACCAGAAATGGGTCCTTGTGCTTCTGTTAGCAGAACACAGACAGTATTATTTAATAATGGCATGAATCACTTCCACTGGTGGTCTTCTGGAGAGCAGTGCTGGCTGGCTGTGAGTGGAATCGCTCTTCGGCACACGAAGCAGATGGTGTTTAGTCACAGAAGTGTCGTGTGTCCAATCTGGTGCTGCGTGGCTCACTGACAGGGTAGTGATTTGTAGAATGAAGAGCTTGGAGGTATGGTTACCACCAGGAGGAAGAAAACAGGGCTCCTGTAGACTTCCTGCAAGGCTAGTAGAGCTGTCAAATGCCCAAATTTCCATGGGCATTTCCTTTCGGTGAGTCTGTACATATTGTCCAGGAAATTGAGGGCTTCCTGCATGATTGGCAGGGATCTGAGGCGAGTGGGCAGGCTGTGCTCAGCCCAGCTCTCGAGTGTGGGTGTGTTAGTTTACTGTACATGCACAGCAAGTCCAGCCTGTTCTGGGCGATGACGCTCGCAGGGTGGGCTCAGGCTGACATCTCTGCCTGTGTGGGATAGACCTGTATGGAAGCCATGTGGAAAGGCACAGCCCAAGTGGGTTCAGGCTGCTGGTCATTCCTCACTGCATCTCTCTCCTCCTGCAAAACCGTGACCCGGCAAAATTAGCATCTGTGAAACCCCTAGTGATCCTGGTGTGGATGTGAAGTGAACACTAAGGCAGTGCACAGGATCTGTAATAAGGCTTTTGTTTGGAAAGAAGTGTGAAGGCCCAGAAATCCCTGGCAGCTTTCAGGGAGTGAAGCCCATTGAGAGAGTGTGCACACGAGGATAAACAGCTGCCACATTGCACTGTGATTTTTTTCTTTTTTTTTTCTTTTTTTTAAAAAACAAACAAATCTCCCTTTCATTTAAACTGTGCTTTCTGAACTTTTTCAGTACCTCCCCCACAACTACACATCAGCATGAGCTGTGAAGAAAAGCACAAACTGCTATTCCTGACTTCAGCTGGACTTCAAGGTGGACTGAAACCTGTGTGTGCTTTGCACTTGGGTACAGTCCATGGCAAGTGAGGGTGTGGCCTTGGGTTTTAATGTGTCAGTGAGTTTTAAAGACAGCCCTGCCCTCTTATGTAAGCTTTTAAGGCGTTCTCATGCCTTATTTGTGCTATTTATCATGATGTCTTACCTGCATTTCCTCTGCAATATACAAAAAGGGAGAGTGTGGAAGGCACTGAGCAAACTATTGGGTGAGAATTGATGACAAGACACTTCTGATGATGAGTTGAATTAGACTCTAAAATTAAATTAATTCATCCTTTCTCTCTGCTGTATCTTGTATTAATACAGGTCTTGCTGAAATTTCTATAGGAAATGTGTAAAGAAATAAACTATAAAAGAATTAATACAAAGATAAAGTGGGATTTTAAATATGTAATTTAAAGGGCTGAAAATATGGAAGGCTGTGAATGCCCATGCAGTGATGCTAGATAGTGTCCCTCCAGAGATTCTGAACAAAAGTATTTAATGCAAAACACACACTTCACCAGCGGGAGTTTACCTAAGTGAGAGGGATCCTGTGCGAGACAGCACTGAAAGCATTACTGAAATCCAGAAAGATTTCGTCTGCTGGCTTCCCCTGATCAGCTAGGAGGGTCACCTCATTATAAAAGGAAATGAGGTGTGACAATCCTCAGCCTAGCCCTCGTGTTTTGCACCTGTGGCTGCTGAGGACCTGCCCTGCCACAGGAGCGTGGGCACCACGGGCTGGACGTGGGGGCAGCTGGGGCTGGGTGGGGGGAAGGCAAAGCTGAGTTCAGCTTACAGAAACAGTGACTATTGAGAGTGAGGGAAATAGAATCATTTGAGGGTATCTCTTTTGATTTTAATTTCAGTAACTGTCTTGACCACTTCCCTGCAAGGTTCTATCCTGCGTTTTTTTCCCAGGGTGATGCGGTTACAAGTGGAACGTGGTTAATGCACTGCTTGCTTTTGTTTCAGCCCACGCTGCAGACGTCTGCGCCTTTGTTTTCCTGTACAAGTACCGTTTTCCCCAAGACTGCACAATAACTTGTTGACTGATGAAGGCCTTTCATGTACTCACCTGTCACTTATCCTGGGGACTGTGGGAAGCACAGTCCCAGGATTTTCATTCTGTACAGTGCGCGTCCATTACTGCTGGTGATTAAAAAAGTCCTACTCCAACTGCTGGTTCTCTTTCACTGGTAATTAGGCTGTTGTTTCACAGTAGGAAAAAGCTTTTATTCTGTGCAATCACAGGGACCTCAGAGAGACCAGCCTTTGCAATCTTAAATGGGCATAATTATTGGTCTTTATTAATAGAAAAGCCTCTAAGGAGAGATGAAGTATGTGAGTTTTGTACAGTTAAAAAAATAATTACAAAGCCTTTTAAAGTCACATGAAAGCTAGGCATAGTTCCCAGGTCATTTTTCCAAACTGCTAGTCATGTTTTTCGTGATGCTATTTTTGTGATGTATTTTAAAAGTTTTACTGAGCAAAGAGATCCATCATCAGAGAAACACTACCAGTAGTGTTATTTATGGATTGAATATGGAACCATTTTAAGGTGCACTGAACCAATGGTTTTTCAATCCTACATTTTGCTGGCAATGCAATTTTCTTAAAAAAACCAAAGAACCAAATACAAGCAATCAAATGAAGTGCTGTTCATTCCAATTAATATGATATGTATTTTCACTACTGTTTTTTTTCTTCAGCTGTTTAATTTTAAGAGATTTTAGTCCTTTTATTTACTGAAATTGATAGAGAAGGGCAAATCCTTCTGTTGGGCTGTTTCTCTGGGGGTGGGTTCTTCAGTTCCACAGTGCCTTGCTGGTGTGCCTGAAGTCAAACACCAGCCAGATGGGAAGGATTTTTTATTTGCTTTGCATAGGTACACACCAAGGCAGCCAAGAGCAACGTCATCTTTATAGATCCCCTCTTAAGGGAGTTGGTAAAGTCAGTTTTTGCATTTTCTTCCTCTCAGCTGAATGTTTTGTGGGAGAGAGAGAGAGAACAGAGAGTGGAAGGTTTCTGTATGCTTTTCTAACTAGTATTGGGTTTTATGAGTGTAGGAAACAATATGTGATTAAACATACAACAAACCTTTTTTGGTAAATAGTCTCTGTAAATATTATCTTCTTGGACTACTCCATGAAATCTGAGTGTGAAGTTCAAGCTACCAGGCAGTTCTTTTCCATAACCTTTCCATAACCTAGTTTTCCCATTTGGAAGTCTTTTGAGTATTCTTAAGCCATCTGAATCTTGGGCTGTATCACCAGCAGGTCGAGGGAGAAGTTTCTCTGGTCTACTCTGGTGGGACCTGGAGCACTGCACCCAGCTCTGGGGCCTCCACATGAGAACCATGTGGAGCTTTGGGAGCCAGTCCAGAGGAGGCCACAGGACTGCTCCTGGGGCTGGAGCCCCTCTGCTCTGGAGCCAGGCTGGGAGAGCTGGGGGTGTTCCCCTGGAGAGGAGAAGGCTCCAGGGAGATCTCAGAGCCCCTTGCAGGGCCTAAAGGAGAGCTGGAGAGGGACTTGGGACAAGGGCTGGAGGGACAGGACACAGGGAATGGCTTCCCACTACCAAAGGGCAGGGATAGATGGGATATTGGGGAGGAATTGTCTGCTGTGAGGCCCTGGCACAGGGTGCCCAGAGCAGCTGTGGCTGCCCCTGGATCCCTGGCAGTGTCCCAAGGCCAGGCTGGACATTGGGGCTGGGAGCAGCCTGGGATAGTGGAAGGTGTCCTGCTCATGGTGGGGGAACAAGATGATCTTTAAGGTCCCTTCCAACCCAAACTATTCTGTGATTCTGTTCTTGAAATCTTTCAGAAAATTATATGTAGTGTTTCCTGATTTTTGGGGCTTTCTGTAGCATCTCTGTCTGATGTTGTTTGTTAAATACAGTCCATGTAATAATTCTTGCATGACATTATAAAATCCATACTGCTGTCGGCCACAGATTTTAAATTACCAAACAGCTGTGACTGAGGAGTTTGAACACACCAACTCATAAGGAATGTGTCTGTGCCCACCAGTTGGGAATCTGAGAGTACAAGACGAGGGTTGTTTTGGTTGGGGTTCTTTTGCTTATCCAGTTTTCAAATTCTTGTCATGATGGGCTGCAGGGACTCCTATCACTGAGCATCACTCATGTTTGTTTGGATTTGGGGCTGCTGACTTTATGTTTTCATAGGTCCTGTCTAGCCAAGGTTTGAACTTTCTTGTTTGCATTTGTTAATGGCCATTTGAATCAGTATTTTGGGCCTGTAGCCAAGGTCATGTGTCTGGTAACATAACTGGGGCTGTAACAGAATGGTTTCACGGACTTCCAAGTCACAAAATACCACTGTGGCCGTCTGATCGAGTCTCCTCTATGTGCCTTGCTTTGTAAGAGTTTCTTCAATGGATCTGGTAATCCCTGGCACTCTCAGATAAACTGTGCAGGCCGAACTCCTTAGGCATGGACAGCATGGGCCATGCTTCACTGACTCTCACAGCCCATCCTTAAAGGCTGGGTCCATGCTAAGGGGCACAATGCTCTCTGCACTGGGAGGTGCCCTCCTCAGCAGGAGGGGACCTCAGGCTCTGCTGGTCTCCCCAGCTCTGTTGGGATCAGGCCACGGCCAGGCATGGTCCAGCCCCAGCATCGTTGGGCTGCTCACATGCAGTTTACACAAGAAGCTCAGTCCCTGTTTGTGACCTGTCACTTTTATGCTGCAACACTCTCCTAATTCTTTCTAAAGTGTAGCATTTGTTACTAATGATGGGCTTTTTTTCACAGTTCTTTGTAAAAATGCAAATCACTTTGTTAGCATAAAACCTGAGCCCTGCAAAACCTCATGAAAATCCTCAAGGATGTGTATTTTTATTGCTTACCCAATTTTTAATTAATTTATGTAAACAGATATTTTCTGTTTCATTACAATTCTTAATGTGAAGCAAATGCATTGCAGAAATATGAGTTTATTATGTCAATGTTATTATCTTTATCAACCCAAACATATAATCTCCTTGGAAAATGGCCCAGATCTGTTTCTCACATACCCATGTTGATGTTACTCTTTCATGCCTTGCTGTCCGAGGGATGGGGACTTCAATTTTTAACTCTTAGTGTGTTTTAGTTAACGAGCTCCCGTTACTCTTTTGAGCAGGGCTACAGAATGTCAAGCTTTGCAGGAGGGAAAAGGAAGAAAAAGGAACTATTTTGTTACAATGTGATGCTTTCAGCTTAATTCCTACCTATTATGGGAGACTGCGATGAATGTATCCTGTCCGGGAGTGCAGCATTTGCCTTGGAGTGTTTCCTAACAGGTTGTCAAGTGGTGTTAGGAATGCACCAGAAGTGACAGCTCCTTTCAGCACTTAGAAAGGTTCCCAGGAAGGCATTTCCAAACTCCAGACACATGGCTCTGTTAAATGTTTAGGAGCTGGGATACCCCAATCTGAAGAGTGGCTTTGTGACAGTGAAAAGTCCCTCTCCTCACTTTCCCAGAGCTTTGCAAGCATTGCTGCAAGGAATGCTTGTCCAGTCTCTTGAGTTCTTATAGCAGAAAGAATGGGCTACTGGCTTTTTCCTTCATCTCCACACTATATTCTTCCCACACATCTTTTCTTTTGAATTTTACCTCCAGCAGCAGCAGTGAGCAGTTGGTCCTTTCTTGGGTGCTGCGTGCTGTGGAGCAGGGCTGGAACCAGAGCAGAGTGTTCCTGGAGCAGCTTCAGGGCCTCTGAGGCTCAGGACTTTCCGGGTGTTTATAGGAATCACAAGATGGTTTGGGTTAGAAGGGACCTTAAAGCTCATCCTGTTCCACCCCTTGCCATAGGCAGGGAGATCTTCCATTAGACCGGGTCACTCCAAGACCTGTCCTGCCTGGTCTTGGACATTTCCCGGGGAGTTGGATATTTGCAATTATCTGGCCCTCTGCAAAGATGTCTTTTTAAAAGCAGAAAGAGCAAATTATGTTAAAGGAATATTTTCCAGTATTTTCCCCCCAAAGGTCCCTAGCTAAAACTAGAAGTAGGTTGGGATGAGAAGAGCTCTTGATACTGCTGGTTAGGGTGCTGCTCTTCCATAGATCTCCAGGGTGCACCGAGGAACTCCTCATCCTTTTTCTGTGTGCGTTAGAAATGCAAACCGTGGGCACAGAAGCATTAAATGACTTGGTGTAGGAGGCTCAGCAGGCCACAGTGTGAGGGAAGAGCTGAGAAAGTTTCTCTCCAGGATCCATTAAGCCACTCTTAGAGTTTAATTTAAGATCTGTGCAAGGACACATCACTTTTCTGTTTTCTAGCTATTTTACATTCCTATCCCTCAGTGTAATTAAGTCCAGCATGACTGTATAAAGGCACATATGAACTTGGTCAGTCTTACATGTTTTGTGGAAACAAGGGTGTGAAAAGTTCTGAGATGTTGAACTGAAGGCTGTGTGGGCAAGTTTTCCATGCTTGGCTGGCACCAGGACAACTCTTCACTGGGAGCAAGATAAAATATGTCCAGCTCAGTAAGGCTGCAGTCATTGGGGTGATAAAAGACATGGATGGTACAAGGTGTTCTCCTGCACAGGGAGCTGGAGGTATCTGCTGCAGCTCTGCCCAGCGAGGCTGATGATGGTGATGATAATGGTGATGATGAGAGACCTCATTGTGGTCTGCACCTTCCTCCGGAGGAGCAGGAAAGGGGGCAGGCACTGATCTCTTCCCTCTGCTGATCATTGATAGGACCTGAGTGAACCAGCATGGAGCTGGGCCAGGGAGGGTTAGGGTGGATATCAGGAAAGGTTCTTCCCCCAGAGGGTGCTGGGCACTGCCCAGGCTCCCCAGGGAATGGGCACGGCCTGAGGCTGCCAGAGCTCCAGGAGTGTTTGGACAGCGCTGCCAGGGGTGCCCAGGGTGGGGTTGCTGGGGGGTCTGTGCAGGGCAGGGGTTGGATTCAGTGATCCTTAGGGGTTCTTCCCAATGCAGGGGATTCTATGGTTCTGTGACCAAGAGGATCTCTATGCTCAGTGCTCTCCTGGGCTCAGCACAGAAGCAAGTGAGAAATGGCTTTTGAGCGCTGCTTTTATGTGACACGTGGTGATTTTGTGAGACGAGTGATCACATTAGAGGTATATTCACTGTGTGTAGGAGCAATGATTTGAGGAACTCTGAAAATCTCGCCTACAGTTTACTCCATATGTCTGGTTTGGTGAGGAATCTTGGGGTGTCTTGTGGGTTTGTGGTGGTTTTCTTACTAATTTGAACTTGAGGTAGTTTCCTAAAATAAGTGTAATTTAGATTAATTAGTCTATAATTGAAGACTGTGACGACCCACCCTTAAGGGGATGCCATTACAAAGTCTGAAGGGGCTGTTCCATGGGTATCTTCTAGGACTGGTAAGGCTGCCTAACTTTGGGTTCACTGACGAATGCAACACAGTCCAAGGGCTTTATTTGAGAGGCAGAAAACACATCTTCTACTCTTCATCCCGCCACAGAGGGTAGGGGGAAACAGGGGAGTGAGAAAAAGCAGCTTGGAGAGTCCCTGTGGAGGAACCAAACCGGGAAGTACCATTCCTAAACCACAATCTCAGACCAACTGAGCATCCTGTTCCCTGCTTAGGGTTGCTGGTGAATTATGATTAATTCACTGGTAAGAATATTTAAGGGTGTTTCACAGGCTGAAGTATGCAATTTCTAGGTTATAACAAGATGGGAAATGGTAGCAGTAATAGGATGAAAATGCTGTTTGCTTGTTAGAAAGGCAGGATCGAATGCTACCTCAAGATTAAATTTGCCAGAGCAAAGCTAAATCAAACTCTGCTTGTTCTGCTAATTCTTTGTACTGTGTTAATTTTGGTTGGTGAAGCTCATTGGCCAAGGGAGAATTAATGTTTGAACACTGTTTGATAACAGAGCATGGTTTGGATGCCTCCTGGCAGGCTGCAGAGGGTGGTAGGAGCTTCTCTGGCAGGGTCTCTGGTGGGCAAGGGGTGGCATTCTCTTCTTTAGGAAAAATACCGTATCTGTGTAGCAAACACACAGAAAAGAGAGTCACAGAATCCTTGAATGGTTTGAGTTGGAAGGGACCTCAGAGATTATCTTCCAACCCCCATGACCTTCCACCAGACCAGAAAATTTAAGGGGATTTCATACCTATAAAATAAGTTAATTTGAAAACTGCCCTAGAGTAAGGAGGTAAGATGGAAGAAGCACAAAGGGGATAGCTCCTCTCAGCGTGCAAGTCCCTGCTGCTGGACTGGTGCTGGGACAGGTTTTGATGGTCACAGCACACTGGGAAGCACAGCCCTTCAAAGGCAATGGAATCTCTCTGGCTCTTGTCCCCCCTTTCCACCTCTCTGAAGGTGATTTTTTTAGGCAGCAGCACTGAAATGTCTCCCTCCACTCCTGCTGTGGGCCAGTCCAGGATTGAGCCTCCAAGGGATGGCTGGAGCATCCCTCCTGTGCTGACAAGTCCAGCACTGGAATGAGGGTAATTTTCCTGCCCAGTTACTGCGTTTATGGGTTACAGGAAGTAGGTGAAGCAAAACGCTTGTTTTTTAAAACACAATTAATTGCTGCTTAAACTTCAGTGAATGTTGGGCTCAGAAGGGATTCCAGAAAATACTGAAACACCAGGTTCTCATGACATGCCTGGAGTGGTTTTTTTGTGGTGAGGGCTTTTTCCTTTCAGAGGGGATCTGGTGTCACAGTTTGTCCAGATTTTTTCACACACTGATTTCTGAGTTTCCTTTGAAAAAGGTGTTTTGTGAGGCAAGTCAGAACTGTTTTGGTATTTCATATGCAATCACAAGCTTAAGTGAAGCCTGTGAAGCACTGGTAATTAAGGAAGTTAAGGAGGTGCTACCTGAAATTAATTCAATTGCTCATGACAAAGAACTTCTTTTGTTTAAGCATTGGTTGCCATGGTGTGGTTATGCTGGGAGGTTTTCACCTGTAAAACACACTCTGCCCATGTTGTTGGGAGGTTTTCATCTATAAAAAGCATGCTCTGTCTGTGGTGTTGGGTTTCTTGGGTGTTTTTGTGGTGCTTGAGTTGGGATTGGAGATTTGGGATATTGACTCCCATTCTTCCTGCCCTTGCAGGATGAGCTGCTGAAGTTCAGTAGAAGATGTGAATCCCAGCATTACTCTGCTGTAGGGCTTTGACATGTGCCTTAATCAATTTAGAAAACAACAAGGTATGATTGCATCCAGCAAAAAAGCATGCTCAGCCTTTTCTACCTTGCCAAATTTAGCCATAAAGGTCTGAATTGAACTCCTAATTTTCCATAGATTTCTAGCAATGACTCAGGCAAATAAGTAAATCTTCCTCAGCCTGTTCCATAGCTCCTGTTCACTGAATTGTGAGTATCCATGGGGACAAGGACTGCTTTTATGCCTTTGGAAAATGAGTTCCCCCTGGGAAATCTCCCTGCGCTTCACTAGCGCCGCTGACAAATAGCAGGTTGTAACTTCGCTGAGGGTGACTTAGTGAAGAGGAATGTTGGCTGGATTCTGATACGGAATGAAGCTGTAAAATTTTTTTTCTTGATTTGCAAGTTGTCTGATGGCATCTGCTGTTTGTTCACAGAGAGGGGATTTTATCCTTTAGGATTGCTCCAAGTGATAAGTGCTTATAACTGAGTGTACAGGGTGTGGGAATGAAAGGTCCTGGATGCTATAAAACATGTATTGCATAGGCAGGATAACACTAAAGAGACAGAGCTGGTGCATGGGAGCAGAACTGTGCTCCTGTCCGTAAATCCATGGACAGGCAGCTCCACAGCTGGCAGTGGGTCCCGTGACTGATTTCGTACTCGAGGCCATCTCTGATTAGAAGTGTAGCTGTGGTACATGAGCAAAAGTACGTACTTGGAATGTAGATGTGAAAATGTAACGATCTGAACAGATGTTCGTTCTGCTGATGTAGGTATTTGATTTCTGTCTCTGGGTCAGAAGTGCCTCTGGTTTTTCTTTCTTCATCACTGATGTGGGTCAGGGATGTTAGAGCTTCTGTGTGACGGAGGTGAGCCCTGGCCTCATTTGCTGACCTAATGCTCCTACTTGCCCTACAGACAGGCCTTCATCTGTTCAAAATGAGATAAAATTAAATAACCATCAGTAAATGCAGCTATTTAAGAATTTTAAAACAAAACAAAACTCTCAAGAAAACAGTATTTGTTGGCTAGCTAGACACAGAAGCCCTTAGGCCAGGAAGTAGGTAAGATATCCAAGTGTTTAAAGTAGTTTAAATTTTTTTAACATTAGTGAAAATTCAAGACTTTAAAAGGAGAATATTTTAAAAATTCTGAGAAACTACAAAGCAGCTTTTAGTTGGCAACAGCTGTGCTCCAGACCCTGCTCCTACAGGGTTCTATGCATTGATTGTGAAAAATTTGTGTAGTCTTGTTTGAAAGAACCCCTTTCTTCATGGGGGGGGAATGGAGTTGATTCCCAAATCTGTTTGCCCCTCACAAGGAATTAGGCAAGAAACTTGACCTCGTTTGTTAATCTTGGAAATCTTCTGAAGGCTCAGGTGAAAGCCAATCTCCTGCTTGTATAATTTTCAGATCCTTAGTCAGAGCCCATATGTTACAACCTGGAGGAAATGATGCTTGGGGATGACTAACTGAACATGTTCCTGCTGTTAATTTGGGTGCCATTCCAGAAATTTAATTTGTAAGTTTTCCCTTTCCTTTTGTTAACACATTTACTTAACTAATTCCTGTCTTTTCTGGTGTTCCCCACTAAGGAACTTAATGAAGGGATAAATTTTATATTAGCAGAGAGAGGCATTTTTTTTTGTCCTGCCTGTGATGAGTAGGGAGAAGCAGAGAACATACATGTGTTGGATTAGCAGAACTTTGATTATAGATACAAATAAGTGAATATCCTATCTTCCTGTGGCAAACATCATGTTAATCCAGTTTGAATGGTTGTGGGATTTACAGAGATTGAGGCTGTAAAGTGCTATTCAGAAATTCATGGAATCACAGAATGGTTTGGGTTGGAAGAGACCTTAAATCCCATCTTGTCCACCCCCTGCCATGGGCAGGAACACCTTGCACTGTCCCAGGCTGCTCCAAGCCCCAATGTCCAGCCTGGCCTTGGACACTGCCAGGGATCCAGGGGCAGCCACAGCTGCTCTGGGCACCCTGTGCCAGCACCTCCCCACTCTCACAGAACAAACATGTTACTGTGAGGTTGGTGAGGCCCTGGCACAGGTTGCCCAGCTGTGGCTGCATCTTATCTTACCTTGGTGCTGAGTAGTGGACTTGAGCAGCTTTCAGTTCTTTGAAATGGAATTACAATGTCACCTCTGGAGCCTGGACTCTGTGTCCCAGCAAGGAGGGAAAAAGCCAAGAGATGTGAATGTCTTAAAATGAGGGACAGTGTGTCAGTACCTGCAAACTGATACTGGTATCACCTGAATCACACTGAGAAGAATGTTTTCCTCCAGCTCATGTCTGGAGGAAGGCCAGGGTAGCAGTAGTGCCCTGAATGCAGTGTAGCAGACAGAGCACTGAACTGGTTTGTCACTCCCTGTGATGCCACTGTTAGATGTGGGAAACCAAGGAGGACCAGGGCTGTTGTGTATAACTTGGCATCCCCAAGATTCCTGTCCAGCAGCTGAAAACATCTGCTGCATCAGAGAGCACGGAGATTGTGACTCCTTGGATGAATCTGGAAACTCAATTTATTTGTCCAAATTTTGATAAATTTGAGTTATGCAAAGGATGCCTTAAATCCGGTTGAGTGGATTTAAGCCAGGATGTACGGGGCTTGAAGCAACCTGGTCTAGTGGAAGGTATCCCTGCCTGTGGCAGGGAGTTGGAATCAGATGATCTTTAGGGTCCCTTCCAACCCAAACTGTTCAATGAGTCTATTTTTACCTTTCTTTGTCATGACCTTTCCAAACAATCCTGTTCTCTATCTTAAAATGTAATGCCTGGAGGTTGTTTCAGGCTTACACCCTTAGCTTCGGGATGAGGACATTTTACCTTGTGTGGATTATATGATGGGGAATAAATGTCTGTGACCCCAGTGAAGGTTTCTTGGGTTTGGATTAAACCCTGAGTGAGTCATGCAGTTAAACAGGTGTTTCTGCTGCTTCAGAGTAGAAAACACTTCAACCCTTAAGCCTTTTTAGAATCAGTTTATGTTTTCGCCAGCGACTCGTGTCAGGTTCAGCCTGGAGGAATTTAGAGGAGGCTGATTGAGCCCTGATGGCACCAGAGACCCCTCCCGTGGTGGAGGCTGCAGCCGCAGGCGTGGCAGCTCTGTCCTGGCCCTTGCCTTGCCTCTCCAGCTGGAAAACAATGCTCAGATATCAGTCTGAGGAAAAAAATCCGGATTTTATTCTACTGTAATTACAAATAAAACACACATTTGTCTTCCAGAATCACTTTGTTGCAGTTGCCAAAATGACCCTTGCTCATAATATGGAGACTATACAGAATATATAGTCTATATAGTCTGCTGAAGGATAGTTTTAAAAGTTACCAATAAAGTAGCAGTGGAAAAGTTCTCACAGTGCTCAGAAACCTGGAAATGAGAGTCAAGGACTGTGGTAATCTTTTTTTTCTTTTTTTTACTTGGAAAGTTTTTGCAAATCTGCTGGATCTGTGTGGCCACCTTTCCTTTTCTCTGCCAGCTCCCACTCTGCTCTTCCTGCCTTACACAGGGACTTGCTCCCTCTCCCTAACAGCAGTGTGTCTGATTTATTCTACAGGTTTTAAATTAGATGGAAACTCAGCAGTAGGGAAGAAGTGATGGATTTGAGAGCAATTCTGTGGCTCTTCTTGCCTGACTCGTTAGACAGCCTGGTTTTTTTTCTTTAGCGAAAAGGCAGCTGGTGCAGAGCAGCAGGGGTGCTGCCTGGCTCGGCTGTGGGCATTCTGTGTGCCGCTGTCCCTGTGGGGCATGGGGTGCTCCTGGCTGCCCTGGGACCCAGGCCTGGTCACCACAGGGCACCCTGCACTGCCCATCCCAAGGGCTGCTGCTGCTGCTTGGGCAGGGTTTGCTCTGATGCTGCTCCACGGATTGCAAAGGGAACGGAGAAACCCCTCAACAGCCCCAGTACCAGGGGAAAAACTCCCCCCAGGCACACACAGCACCGTGGCAGGGTTTTGTCATCCACCAAGAGCCTCATCACGGTTCCAAGCCTGTGTTTCCTCTGACGAAGTCTCTGTGTGAGGCTGACTTGTTTGTAGCTGTGGGAATTCTCGTTCCCATCTTGAGCTGTCTGGGGTTGTGGGTGAGGGCAGCTGTAGAAATGGCGGTGGCTGATCCTTTTGCATCTTGGCTACAAGTCAGCTGTGTTCCCACTTAATTCACTCCGTGTACATAGGAGTGCAGCTCCTGTAGATGTGCCTAAGTGACTTGAGAAAAGGAAGATGTCTGAGGTTAAAATATGAACTAAATAATCTTGGTGATTGGCGAGGGTTTGGTTCTCTGAGTAAGAGTACCTTCTAAAGATCCCAAAAGCTCCATTTCTAGGGCAGGGGTGGGCAACGCTTTGGCCAAGGGGAGCAAACCAGGCAGGCACGATTGTGGGGACTGGGGTGGAACTCCCCTGCTGCTCTGTTTCGTCATCCTAAGAGGTCAGAGGGAGTGTCTGAGCTGCCTGTTGGAGGTCTCCATGTGCTGGTGAGGTCCAGGCAGCCCTGGAGCTTCTGTGGAGCCGTGGGAGGGGCAGAGAGGCTCTGCACACGCTGGGCAGGGTCACGGCACAGCCCGGAGCTTATGGCAAATGCCCTGAAATTTCTCTAGGAAAACCAGAGTAGTAGAGCATGACATTTCACATTTCCAATCTAAAGAATTTCCATGCATATGCGGCCTGTGGAAGAAGCTGAAGGACAGCTGGAAACACTTCCTTTACCAAAAAGGAGAAAGTCTGTAAAATGAAGCAGAACAGCAAACACATAGAAAAATGGATGTGTTTGGGTATTTTTGGAAGGTGATATGGTCTTAATTTATCCTGAGGTAAACGGGATGGGCTGTGGAGCCCAGTGTGGTGAGCAGGGACCTCAGCTGGTGGTCTGTGCCAGAGCATCCCAGGAGCAGCTGTGGGCAGTGGGAGCTGTCCTGGCTGTGAGAACATTTGTACCTGGAAATGACATTCTGTGGGTATTAATACCTTGGATAATGAGTCTCAGAACACCCAAACATGAAGAAATAGCTGAGGGTTGATCCATCATGCCACGGGTGTGTTCATGGTGCCTGAAATATTAGTGCTGTCACGAGCATGGCGTAGCGCAGGCATCTCTTTGTCTTCTCAATGCTGGATTTAGGCCGAGTGCCCTAGTTCATGCATGCTGCTGCTCTCTTACATAAAAGATTTTATAATTGCTCTTGACACAAGCATAAAACAAATCTAAAATTCTGAATACCCTGGCAATGCAGAGCCTTTATTTTTGTCCATCACTAATAATAATGTCTCATTTTGGCTTATAGGACAGAAAACTCACAAAAGTAGAGAGGCAGAGATTTAAAGAGGAAGCAGAAATGTTGAAAGGTCTGCAGCACCCAAACATTGTGAGGTTTTATGACTTCTGGGAATCCTGTGCAAAAGGCAAAAGATGCATCGTGCTGGTTACCGAGCTGATGACCTCTGGAACGCTGAAAACGTAAGTACTGCGCTCCCGGCAAGGGGGCTAAGAATAGCAGCAGAAATTTATAGCAAAATCCTACTTTCATATGCTGAAAAAAGCCATCTCCAGATAAAAGCAAAAAATGGAGCTGTTCTCTGGTGTCTGTCATTTGTCCCCGCATTTGAACTGCAGTGATTTGACAGGCAGAATTTTGGCCTCCATCTCTGCCTGCTTCCCTGTTTCGGTTATGCAACTCGAAGCTGTTCTCTGGTGTTTCATCTTCCGCCTGTGACGTTCAGATTTGTCAGGGTGTGTTTAGTGCTTGGTTTTGTGCTTGTATTTGCATGTTTTGTTAGGGACTTCAAATGGAAGAGCACTTGAATGGTAGAATCTCTTAGAAGCTGAAGGTGCTCTAGGTTATCTCCTAAACAATATTAATTAATAGCTTCTGATACTGACAGTCTTGTTAAGGTTGATATAAAGCAGTTGGCATGAATTCTGGAACAGATTTTCAGCCCCAATGGGAGAAGTACTCAGCCAGTGTGCTACTCAGCCAGTGCATTAGCAGGCCCTACATCTTCCCCAAATGTCCCCTCCCAACCAGCGCTTCAGGTAAATGGAAAGAAATGCAGGTGCATGGTAAAAAAGTCAAAGTCTTGTGGCTAAAATTGAACTTCAGTATTCTTCTGATTTGAATATATGAACATATTCTAAAACTGTTCTCTGCGTGCAGTGAATTGCTGAGCTATTAGACTTCAAAATATTTGGTTGTATTTGCACCAAAAATGCTTATTATCATCCTCCATAAAACTGAATGCTCTAATTCCTGCTTTGAAAAGAACTGTTTCTTTCAATTTTGGGATATTTCTGTGCTGCTCTTGTGGCATCTAATAAGGAGCTTTTATCCATAATGGAGTTTCAGCTGTTAAACCCCTCAAATCTCTAACAAAATGTTTTCACTTCCTTTATTCCCACTTTTATGTATGTTGTGCTCTAGGTATCTGAAGAGATTTAAAGTGATGAAACCTAAAGTCCTGCGGAGTTGGTGTCGGCAAATCCTGAAGGGTCTTCTTTTCTTGCACACAAGAACTCCACCAATAATTCACAGAGACTTGAAATGTGACAATATTTTTATTACTGGACCAACTGGATCTGTGAAAATAGGAGACTTGGGTCTGGCAACACTCAAGAGAGCTTCATTTGCCAAAAGTGTAATAGGTAATGCTCCTGTTCTCCTTGGCTTCCCTCGATCAGTATCGTGGCTGTCTGTTTAACATCTTCCTTTCCCATTTTGAATTAGTGGTTTTTAAGTTCCAGATTGGTAGTGGAGGTTAAAGTGGGTTTGGGACTGTTGCCTTTATACCACTGTAAAAATGGGAATCAGTAGGTAATGATATTGTAACTTCCTCTTCTCCTTCCTCCTGTATCACAATGATAAAAAAATCTTTTCTTGGCTCTTCAAATGGAACATTACTTGATATCCACAAATCCCTCCCTCTCCTTCACTAGGAGCAGCAAGGGTTCAGCAGCTTGTGTGTCCTTTGAGAACAGGCTCAGTGCCTGATTGGAGGGAGAATCGAAAGCACAGGGAAGAGGAAGGATACCCCGTGCCCTTCCTGACAAGGAAGCCTGGGAAAACCCTGGGATACATTCTGCCTCCAGTGGTGCTGGGATGGGGCTGGCTGCTGATGCTGAAGGTTGAGACTGTGGTGCTGGTCTCCTCTCCGGGGACATTGTGGGGAGCTGGAACATCATATCCCAGTGCTGCGGCACAGGCTGCAGCACTGGTCCTGCTGCCACGCTGGCCTGGTGGGGTCTGCTGAAGCCAAGGCTGCAAGTTACTAAAAAAAATATCAGTAGGTACAAAATGTAAAGAATTTTTCACTTCAATTACTTTCAGCACCTTCTACAAGAAGGCAGGAGAGGGACATTTTGCAGGGTCCTGCAGTGATAGGACAGGGGGAGTGGCCTTAAACTGAAGGAGGACAGGTTTAGAGCAGATACGAGGAAGAAATTCTTCCCTGTGAGGGTGGGGAGGCCCTGGCACAGGGTGCCCAGAGCAGCTGGGGCTGCCCCTGGATCCCTGGCAGTGTCCAAGGCCAGGCTGGACATTGGGGCTTGGAGCAGCCTGGGACAGTGGAAGGTGTCCCTGCCATGGCGGGGGTGGCACTGGATGGGTTTTGAGGTCCCTTCCAACCCAAACTATTCTGTGATTCCATGATTCTCAGATATACCATATCCAATACCCATATGAGAAGTGTTAGAACTGAGGTTTACTTGAACTGGGAGAACATTTTCCAAGTGACTGTTGAAGACATTTTCCCTTGTAAAAATTACACGTAAGTGTTTTGGGTCCAAATGGAATGTTTTCCTGAATTCTCAAACAATTATCTTTTTCACCCAAGCTTCTGTAGCCAATCTCCTTTGTTCAGACCCATAGATGATGGTTCTGGGAAGCTGCTGCGAATTCCTGAGGAATGTGTCTGGAAGGGGAGGGGGAGTTACCATGCATGCAGGCATATTTCAGCTTACAGTATTAACGGAAATTAGATTCTAGGCAATAAAAGTTGGCAAACTGATAGTGGCAACCACTGGTCCCTGACTAGATATGAAAATAGTACCTGGTCTTTCAGGCAATACTTGCTTAAATAATTACTTTAAAATCTCAAATTTTCGGATAATTCTTGTTTAATTCTTTGCACGTACTTGCACAAAAGTATCATCCTTAATGCATAGGGAGCCCAGGATCAGTGAAGTCAAAACGACAGAAATTTCAGGTACATGCTTGGCTGCCGTGGGTCTGCTTAACCTCAATGATTTTAGTGACCTCATGTTTGTTTATATTTAAGTTTCTCTAGTTTTTAACTTCTGGTAATTGGTGGTCTTTTTCTCTGTTGAGGGTCAGTATTTCTTGAGATAATTTTTTTTGCAGGATAACAGTTGTTCATGGGACATAATGGAATAGTGTCAATAATAACAATACTGGGAATAATGTAAGTAATACCAATATTGGGAATAATTCCAGAAGTACCAATACTGGGAATAGTATCAGTAGTACCAATACAAGGAGTAATATCAGTAATACCAATATTGGTAAGAATATTAGTAATACTAATACAGGTTTTTGTAGAATCAGTTGTGAACAGAACACCATCAAAATACACTCATGTCAGAAAGGAATTTGATACTGGAAGGGCTGTAGGATGCTGGCAAAGTGGCTGCATTCATTTTGGCAATAAAACTGAGCTTACAGTTTTCATGAGTAGTACTGCTCCAAGGAGAGAATTAAGAAGGCTTGGAAACACTGCTGATGAGTAATTCTGCACCCTCTGCAGAGGTAGTGGCTTTAAAGGCATATTAGTAGCTGCAATTTTACGTTGGCTCAAAGGGATGAGGTCAGCATGGCTGAGCTCCAGGCCCGGCCTCGCTGCGTCCGAGCCGGCGCTGGCCTGACCTTGCAGTGTCTCTGCAGGAGCCCAGCCAGGGCAAACCCTCCTGCCAAGAGCAGCTGAGTGGATGCTGAACAGCTTCACGTGTAGGTGGTCTGTTATGTTGAACGATGCTTGTAGGTATTCCTTTCCACCTCAGCGAATGGGGGAAAATGTCATTTTTGTCTTGTTTTGGAATGGTGCTAAATTTTCCATTTGTTTCTTAGACTATTGCTATCACTTTTTCAGATTTGTTTTAAATGCTCTGTAATTCATGAGATTCACTGCTGCTGCTGAATTGTGTTCCTTCTAAAGCAAGGCAGCAGCTCCAAAATCATTCCCTGTGGCAGCTGTTAACCCTTTCTGAGCAGCAGCCTCTGCCTTGGTGACAGCTGGGGGAGAGGGACTATGCTGAGCCTCCATGACACGGGTCTGGCTGATCTGCTAAGGCTGGACAAATGAGTGTCTTCGAGGTGGAAGGAACATAGACAAGGGAAGAGATCAATCCTAAATTTTGCAAAATTAATTTTACAGAAATGCTTGGTTCACAAGTCAGGCTGAGTCTACTTCAGAAGTGTGTGCAAAAGCAGACTCTAATTTCGAGGGTTGTCCTTTTTGTTGCCATTAAGAAAGTTTAGGACAAGTCAGAGAATTCTAGAACCCTAGAATGGTTTGGATTAGAAGGGATCTTAGAGATTGTCTTGTCTGCCATGGCTGGGACACCTTCCACTAGACCACTTTGCTCCAAGCTCTGCCCAGCCTGGTCTGGGACTCTTCCAGGGATGGATCTTCCTCAGTTTCTTTAGGGAGTTGGGTGATGGCTTTTAACTGGAAAAGGGGAGATTTTGATTAGATATTAGGAAGAAACATGTTACTGTGAGGTTGGTGAGGCCCTGGCACAGGGTGCCCAGAGAAGCTGTGGCTTCCCCATCCCTGGAAGTGTCCAAGGCCAGGTTGGATGGGGCTGGGAGCACCCTGGGATAGTGGAAGGTGTCCCTGCCCGTGGCAGGGGGTGGATGAGATGATCTTTAAGGTATCTTCCAATCCAAACCATTCTGGAATTCTCTATGCCAGAACTATTTTTTCTGATTGTATGTTACTTTAATTACAGTTGTGCTTTTGCTGCTGATCAGAGATGTCATAACAAAGCACTGATGGGATCTGCCAGGGCTGGGGGCAGTTTGGGTGCTGAGGCTGGACAGGCAGAGTTTATCTGGGTCTTTCTCATGGTCCAAGACTTGCCACTCTGTTTTTGGCATCCCAGCAGCTTGCTGCTCCTGTCCCTTGACACACCACGGCATCGATCTCTCTTCCTTCATCCTTTCTACATGTAAAAAGGAAATAAACTAGTCATTACTCCTAAGCATGAATTACAGTATGAGATACAGTTCCTGGAATGAATTACCCAAGTGTTAATAGTTTTCTGTTTTGCTTGATAAGCCCCCCCTTTTCAGAGTAGTTTGCTGTGCAAATGTTGTAGGTGTTGGAAGTTGCTGCTTTTCCTCAGGCTGCAGCTCCCAGAGCTTCATTTCATATTTACCCAGTTCCATCAGATTCCTGACGCCCTAATCCCTATTGAGTAGGACCTTATTCTGTAAGTAGCCTCATTGATTTGTCCCACTAAACCAGTGACAGAATTAGGTTTGATGTTTTGTGCATGACTCTGTAGGTGATTTGTGATACTACTGGCTTTCAAAGTGCTGTCTGCTGATGGTTACTCTGTATCTCTGGAGGAAACAAAAGAATTCAAATTTGCACTGATAAAAGCAAGAGTGACGGTTCTTGGTTCTTCTCCCCTTTTCACCTCCCCAGACCTGTACACATCCTTCTCTCCAGCCGGCCAGAAACCATTCCACCACTTCCACTGGCTGGAAATGAGCTATAGCTCATTTTCTTGTTCATTTTTGAAATTTTTCATTCTTTTTCTTCCCCCTCCCCCGCACCCTGCTTCCCCCCTTTGGATTATTACCAGCAAGCCATGAGCATGGAAGTGCGTGCGTTGGCCTTGGATTTCCTCCCTGGGGGATGCTTGAGCTCTTGTGAAATAATCTCGCATGCACCTATACACAGTTGTACTGGGCACACTTCCTACAGGTGAAAAAGCTTGTGGTTTAGATTCCTATAAAAAATCAACATTATCTTTGTGCATCCCTGTAGGTACACCAGAATTCATGGCCCCAGAAATGTATGAGGAACACTACGATGAGTCTGTGGATGTCTACGCGTTTGGAATGTGCATGCTGGAAATGGCTACCTCAGAATACCCTTACTCAGAATGCCAGAATGCTGCTCAAATCTACCGGAAAGTAACCTGTGTGAGTACACGTCCTTAATTGGTATTGGATCTTGTCATTTGGAGGTTTAAAAGCATATTTTGATGAGGTGTCAGTACTGCTGAGTGTATACTGCGTTGTAGAAGTTGAGGTGTCTGAGCTCTGGGTTACACAAACCTGTTTCAGGCTTATGCATAAATTTAAAATTCTGCACTTGGGGTGTATTTGACTGGATGCAGCTACATGAAATATTTTCAGTAATCTTTGTCACTGATTTTATCTCCATCAGCCACAAATACAGCCCAGTGGGCTGCTGCTTGATAGTTTAACTCTTCTTAGAGCATTGCTTTCAACCCAGAGCCACTCAGAAATAATTTTAAAGCCCACAAAGGCCTCAGAAACTGCTCAGCAGTGCAGTTATCTTCATCCTGTGTCTGGAGCAGCTTCCTTGGCATTGCAGGGAGGTGAGTGTGTGCAGCCATGGATCTGCTGGCTGCTGACCATGCTCTGTACCATGGGCTTGCTGAAAACCATGCTGCAGCTTCTCAGAGACATGGAATGGGTTTGATGGCTCAGGGGAGTTCCTTGCCTTTATCCTTGTTATTCAAGGCTAGGTTGGACAGGGCTTGGAGCAACCTGGTCTAGTGGAAGGTGTCCCTGTCCATTACAGGGAGGTTGCAATCAGATGATCTTTAAGGTGCCTTCCAACCCAAACTATTCTGTGATTCTGTGATCCTAGAGCCACGTGGTTATTCCATGTTGTTACTCTGTGGTTCTTTATCACAGTGTTTATTACCTTTGGCACAAGGGATGTTG
Source organism: Corvus hawaiiensis (assembly GCF_020740725.1). Classification (NCBI taxonomy): domain Eukaryota; kingdom Metazoa; phylum Chordata; class Aves; order Passeriformes; family Corvidae; genus Corvus; species Corvus hawaiiensis. The sequence continues at coordinate 23,563,857 of NC_063223.1, read as the reverse complement.
GCTCTGTTTTGGTATGTAGTCCTTCAGATATGGCCTGAATGCTACCAGTGTGGGCAGCTTAGGGGATACTTCCTTGGACTCTACAACTTCAGAGTGGCTACAAGAGGCTCTTCTGATTTTAGGCTCTGTGGCCTCATCTCGTGTGTGTGAGACCAGTGGGGTACCCAATATCACTGTGGGAGTGGCCGGCATGGTTGGCTGGTGTTACTGGGAATGTGTGTGTGCACCTGGAGCCACGGAGAACATCGAGCTCTTCATTGCTCCATGTACCCAGAGAAGCTCTGTGTACACCTCTTAGCCATCTGGAATATTGGTAGTTAAGACTTTGAAAGGCTCCTAAGCTTCATTTATCAAAGCAATATCCAAGATGGCAAAGAATAATGATTAATCAGGGGATTCCAATTAGATGTTATATTTCAATTTGCAGACTTAAGTAGCTATTTTTTTAAACACTGATGGCAGCCTGAGCCAACTTGTTTTCTATGGCAGTAACCTTTACATGGCTCAGGATTAGATGGTAAATTATTATAATTTGTATTTGTAAAACTGGCTTTATACTGGCAGCTTCGGAGAGTGGGAGATGATGTTTATCACATAGAACAAGCACTGGCAGAGAAGCTGTTGAAAGGTCGTTGCAAGGGGTATTTATTTTTGAAGCAGAACTTTCTGGCGGGGAAAGCTGGAGACAAAAACATCAGGTACCAGCACGGAGGGTGTGCAGTTTTTGTCTGAATTTGGGGTAGTAGCAGTGGGAGCAAAGGCACCAGGATTCCTTAGGTGGCAAAATTGGCATTGCGGTTTTTCCAAGGAAAGGGTTAACCAGCTCCCTGTGGAATGGAGAAAGCCCAGTCAAATGCCATGAGCTGTACTACTGTCAGGCAGGAAGGAGGAGCAGGGGGTGGACCTCTGGGGTGAGGGTGCAGGAGGAGCCTCATGTCCTGGGGAGATCCTCTGTCCCAGGAGGAACCTTCTGGTGGGCTCAACAGCTTCCCTAGAGGAGCTGCTTCTGCAGGAGAGCTGCCGACAGAAGGGACCCTGCTCCGACCTGCGTGAGTCGCCTGCGGGGTCTGAGGGACGCAGCAGCTGAGGAGGAGGTGTGGAAGTTCGGGGTGTGGGGTCCTGAGCCAGCACGATGCAGTGGGCTCTGCCCTAAGCTGGGCAGTGACTGCACACAGACAAAGTAACTCTAAAATCACTTGGATGAAGAGTTAGGGCTGGTGATGCAGCAGCTTGTGCGAGCCTTGGGGCTTAGAGACTGAAATACAGTCAGAAATGGATTGTAGACTAAACCCAAGAGGCTGAATTACTGTTTTCTTCCAGTATTAGATTAGGTTTGGGGCTCTCGCTAGAGCAGAAGGTGGCTCTGACCTTCTTGGGTGGAGGTTGCAGAGCCCCTGAATGCTGCAGCTCCTCAGTGAGACATTTATGTACTTCTTTATGAAGCTGGGGCTTTTTTGCACCAGAAATATAAATACTGTTTCTAGTGTTTTAAATTGAGGGTCAGCACATTGTAAAAATATGTTTGCTGTGTCTAGCTGCCTGATGCCTTTATTTAAAAAGGATAAAATAAAATACCTTTCTTTTCATGCCTTGGGCTCAGCATTGCAGTGGCAACCACCGGAGGTGTTGATAGCATCTGCAGGGTTGGAATTGCTGGCTAGAGTTTGCATCAAGGAGCAACAACCAACAAAATCTTTAGACTACCTACCTTCTGTTGGGTCTCACTGAGCTGGCATTCCCTCCGCTGCCCAGCACAGGCAGGGCATGATTTGGGTTTTGCCACTAAAATACCTTTTTCAGTAGTTTCTACTCTGTGTCCTAACACTCTACCAAGCCCGTGCCTGCTACTAGGGCATAAGATACACGTCAAGTCCTGGCTGTCCAAGTCACGCACACTGATGGTCCTTATCAGTGTAGAAAATATAAACACTACCTTTCTGAGACATTATTATTTCAGCATATGTCACATTCTGCATGTCTGTAGTGTAAGATTATTAAACTTTATCCATTTCAGTAACCTTTTATTCTGCCTGACCATATTCTCATGGATTAATTGCTGCTTTAATTTTTGAATTCCTGTTTTTCCACATGTGCCTGTGTTTGCAGTTGTCCAGGATAAGGTGGTGGTCATGTTTGGAAATGTGCAGAGGGGCTCATTTTTCTGCCAGACAAGATGTGCTTGTTCCAACTTGTCACCTCTCTCTGCCCTTTCAGCCTGAATGATGGAGTGTAAACAATAAAAAAATGGATATGTACTGTAAATAGAAAATACATCTTTCCCAAGCAGTGGGGCCAAGCCACATTTACCACAGTTCACTTTGAAGTGATTTCCTGGTCAGCATATTTGCAGTGCCCTTCGTTCTGATGCCATAATCTCATTTTTCATGCATAACTTGATGGTTTTTCTTACTCAGATTTTTTTTGTGTTTAATCATTCTGCCAAGTGATTTTGATGTAGACAATAGTGATGAAACATTGAAATCCGTGACCTTCCCAGGCGGCTCCAGCCCAGTGTTTTCTTAGGGATGCGCTGCAGAATGCACAGCAGAGCAGCTGCATCTCCAGGGAGTTCCTGGCCATCTCCTTGGATTTAGTGGTAGAAACCTGTGCTTCAGAACAACCCACCTTGTTACAGTGTTCTGGTTTTCATTTAAAGCTTTCATATTGTTTGTTTTCATCCACTATTGAAGGTTTTCTCAGCATTTGCAGGCTGTATGCCATATTGCACACACTAAATAAATGCTGTAGCTGTGGCACAATGACAGCAGGCAAACAATGCTGTGAATGTCATTGCGTGGACTTCTTGTGGCTTTTGGAGATCATCTTAGATCTGCAGGTAATCCTCTTAGCTTCGCATTAAGATGGAGCACCATTCTGGAGTGAAACAGAGATGAGTTTATAATTGCACACAGTGATGTCATGGAACAAAATCCTGGTAAAACTGAGAGCTTTACCTTTATTTCAGTGACTTCAGAGTATGTGTGCCAGGGTGGTTTCAGCTGGAAACATGGCTCCAGCTTTTTTGGTAGAAGGTTTTTTCCTTTTTTAGGAATGACATGAGCCTACAGATTTACCTTCAAGTGGGAGGTGGGGTGGTAGCCCAGAGCAGGCTGTCCTGGGGTGGAAGGGCACCTTCTAGGGGCCAGGAAAGCCTCTAGAAAACTGACTGACGTGGGTCAGACGTGCCGTTGACTTGTGTGGCATTTGCTGTGTCCCTTCAAAGCATCACGTGCTGCTCTTCCAAAGTGTGCTCTGCTGATGGAAACTGGCAAGTGGCTGTTTTTAGACCCTGCAAAACAAGCAGCACGTTTTTTCCCTCAGCATGAAGGCTACAACTTTCATGTCTGTATGTGTCTGGCTGTAGACTCAGCTGCCTTGTACTGGAGGGCAATGGATCACAAATCTAGTTGCTTCAGAAGGAAGGGGATGGGAATAAGTGCTGGTGAGGGAGTCAGAATAAATCATCCTGTTGGGGACAGGAATTCTCAAATGGGAAATTATTTGATCTCTCATTTTGCTTGTGGATTATATATGTGTATTTATATTTTAACATTTAAGGACCTTGTGTTATCCTTATGCCCCTTATGCCACCCAGCGAGCCCTGCCTTTCACATGTGGTGGTGTTGAGTTTATTTTAATTTATAGCAGGCTGTACAGCTTTCGAGCCATCATGGGTAATTTCTTAGCTAATACACTTTGAATTTTGATGCCATGTTTCCTTGGGAATGCTCAGGGAAGACAGATGGCTTTTGTTGAAGTGAATGAGATGGCAAATAGAAGCCCCCTTCATTGTCAGGGGCACAGTGCTGCAGGGAGGGTTTGCAGCATCCCAGTGAGATGGCCTTGGAGAGTTTAATGAAGAGTAAGAAACAAAAGGGCCCTATAGCATAGGGACAGGGAGAGAACACTTCGGCAAAGCAGCTCTGTTCAGTACTTCACTCTCCGTGTTTTGTCCTTGTTTGTTTTAGTCTCTATTTGTAGCTTAGCTGTTCAGCAGACTAACACAATGGATCTTTGGAGAGGAGTCGGTGTTCCATCAAAAGATGGTGAAAATAAAGTGTTGGTGGAAGAGTTACTTTTTTAATTTGTAAAGTCAATATTGGGAATCAGTCATCGAGGTTCTGCTAAATGGACTGTTTTCAGGCAAACCTGATTTCTAGATGCCCAACATGTCCCTCCCTGCTCCATCCCAGTCATCTCAGAGTTAAGGTTGAACCATGTACCTGAAGATTATTTCTGAATTCTCAAAAAAAAAATTAAATTGGATGAAACTCTGATATGCCTCGTGCTATTTGTGTCTTTCATAAGTTCATTTTGTGTAAAGATACCTATGGAGTGCTTACAAAAATTGTAAAAAGCAGTTGGCAGGATTCCTTGAGTGCATAGAGATGTGAGCAATATATTCCTCTAGGTAGTTGGAAGCTCTGCATGGTATGGTCTAAGTTGTCTCTACTGTTTTTTCGGTTTTTTGGATTTTGTGTGTGTGTGCATTTTCCCCCCATTAAATGGGTACTGACACATGTTTGTGGGATATTTTTCAGTAAACATTAATCTATAGCAGCTGGTGGTGTTTCATAGAATCATAGAATGGTTTGGGTTGGAAGGGGCCTTAAAGCCCATCCCATTCCACCCCCATGTCGTGGTCAGGGACACTTCCCACTGTCCCAGGCTGCTCCAAGCCCCAGTGTCCAGCCTGGCCTTGGGCACTGCCAGGGATCCAGGGGCAGCCCCAGCTGCTCTGGGCACCCTGTGCCAGGGCCTGCCCACCCTCACAGGGAGGAATTTCTTCCTTATGTATAATCTAAACCTGCCTCTCTTCAGGCTAAAGCCTTTATTAGGTCTTATTACCCTTTCTTCGTAGTGAGTATCACACTGATACGGAAATCAGTTTTCTCACAGCAAACAACAGTGTACTGAAATGTACAGATTTGTCCTTTCTGTTTTGAATTGATAAAGTTTTCATGCAACTCCTCCTCACTGGAGAGCACACTAGGCTCCTGTAGCTTAAAGGTGAATTGGGGTACAGAGGAGTCCTGCTGAAAATACGTTTTAGTGGTGCTTTGTTTTCTTTCATTTCTGGTTCAGGTATCAGAGCTCTCCTAAGAGCTCTCCTTGGCACACTGGAGCCAGCCTGGGCACTCCAGTGCCTTTTGACACATTTTTCTAATACACAAAACTTGAACCCTCATCTCATCAGTAAGATTTAGGGTTGCTTAAGCAAATAATTCTTTTTAGTGGGTCACAGCCAGCCAGCCACGTGTACAGATTATTTTGGTTTGTTCTCACAAAAATGGGTTTCTTTGGCTCTCTGCAGCTTTCTGCTGAAGCACAACTGGGGAGCTGAGTATTCGTGTGACTATTCTGTATTTTTATTACTATTTTTTCAAAATTTATGGTTTACATATTTCACTCTAGAATTTTAAGACAAATAGGGGGTTGTTGACCTAAAATTACTAATTAATAATGTTTGAAGTAGAATCTGAGGCTTGTATAGCAACAGGATGTGCATAAAAGGATAAAGTATAATCTGATGCTGGAATATTCAGAAATTCTCGAAGAGGCTCCAGCCGTCACTGAAATTCATCCATAAAATTTACTGAAGACTTAATTCAGTGTATTACTTGCAGACGCTCCCTGAAAATACTTGTTTTCTTTTTTTAATCCACTGGGTGAACCAAAAGTCCATTCTGCAGGGCTCCTTATCTGTGACTGCATGAGCCATTATTTACTGTTATTCCAGGGTGAAACTTTAAAAGGATTTGAATGGAGCTAAATGTCCAATTCCCATTCAGTAATGTGCTTAATCACATTCTGGTTTTTTAGATAAAGGAAATTGTGTTTCCTTTTTGTTCTGCTTATTGACTTCATTGGAAGTACTTGGGTCCTTAAGTGATAGGGTCTGACTGCATCATCTCTTCTCAAATTAATTTTGTCACATTTTCATCTATGTACATCTTGGTTTAGTAGGCAGAGGTAATAATGTGTTTTTGAAAGGGAATCAATTAATTCTGTGATTTAAGCTGGACATCACAAATAAACAGAAGACCTTCTTGTGCTGCCACTTGTCATGTGTAGCTGAATACATACATGGAAGGCATTCACAGGAAACCTCCTGCTGCTCTGGGTGGAAGGAGGTGCGAGGCGCTGGGGGCTGGTGAGGATGAGCGTCCTTTGACAAGAGGTTACTGAGGTGGCCTCGCTGGAAGTGGCGGCTGTTCCTGTTGGAACATCCCTTCCTCCTTGTCCACAGCCTGGAATCAAAGGAAATGATCACCCTGGGCTTTGCAAACACTCAGCCCCACATCTGTAGCTGTGCAGGTGTTCCCCATCAGTATTTTTTTGGTATATTTGGATGGTTTGTACAGGGTGATGACATCATATAAGAACAGCTCTTTAGCCTGAGGCTAGCATACCTCTTCTCCTGCAGTCTCTCCTTATGGTGGTAAGATACCTGTTGTTTTAATATTATATGTTATTTATGTACCCTGAGGGGGATCATGCTGAGTTAAGATCTTGGTCCTGAAACACTAGAAAGTAGGGAGAGCTGACCTGTGACTGTCCTAGGAGTGTGCATGTGTCTGTGTCCCTTTTAAATCCTCTCCATCTTCTTAACACAATCCCACCTAACCTTAAAGAAAAGCAGACTCTCCCTGCTGTGCCTGCGTGGAACTGAGCTCCCGATGTGGGGACACTGAGTCTGCTTCTCTGGGTTTTCTTCTGCAGTGGGTAGCTGGGTGTTCTCCTTGAAAGGCTGTGCTCATAGGTTGCTGTTCCAAATCTGTTCCCAGCAAAAATGCTAGCATTTGACAGAAATTGAACTAGATTTATAGGTTACACCTGCTCTACCACATATTCCCAAGGGGTTTCTAACAATATCCTGGGAAATTCAGGAGCGATGCAGAGCTGTTGAGCATATTCTCCTGCTTCCCTGCTTGGTTTTTGACTCATTTTCAGTACTAGCTATCTGAAGAAAACTGTGATTATTTGTCTTTATTCATTTAGTGCTTTGAGGGTTAAGGCAAAAACATGAAAGGAATAATTTCAGAAAATGGTTATTTTTGAAATTTAAAATTAGCTATTTCTTGAATATTCACTTCAGAGTCCAGAGGATATAAAGGTAAAATTTGCAAAGGTTGGTAAAGAAAAAGGGATACCTGCCCTGTGTATGGCTTAGCTCGTGCAAGGTAATGTACTAATTTTGAAGTGCAATGGTATTTAGAAATATAGTAGCCCTAAATCCTCAACTCAGTTTTGCATTAAGACTAACAACTTAGAAGTATTAGTTACTTCCCAGGTTGAATTACCGTTAAAATGCAGAGAAAATATGCTTAATTTAGAGGTATAATGTAATTCTTTTTCACATTAAATTGTTTTTCTCTGTGCTTTTAGGGTATAAAGCCAGCAAGCTTTGAGAAAGTTACTGATCCTGAAATTAAGGAGATAATTGGGGAGTGCATCTGCAAAAACAAAGAAGAAAGGTTTGTGCTTGTGGTGCATGAATATTGCTAAAGCTTTGGGAAATGGGAAATGTCACTTTTTCAATTTCCTTTTCAATAACATGGGAAATCCCATGTCTTTTCAAAAAGAACACTAATTCATTATGGGTAAACACCAAACATACTGTAAATGTTTCCACCTTTAACAGCAGTTTCTTGTTACAAACCTTTCTGAGATTGTTGACTTGCAGTATTTGAATCTTCTTTATATCCTTTGCAGATATGAAATTAAAGATTTACTAAGCCATGCCTTTTTTGCTGAAGATACTGGGGTAAGAGTGGAACTTGCAGAAGAAGACCATGGTAGGAAATCCTCTATTGCCTTAAGACTCTGGGTAGAAGATCCTAAGAAACTGAAAGGAAAACCCAAAGATAATGGAGCCATTGAGTTTACTTTTGATCTGGAGAAGGAAACTCCTGATGATGTTGCACAAGAAATGGTAAAATACACTTCTGACAAAAATGTGTCTATATAGAAAGTAGTGCATAAATCTCAAGGGACAACAGGAACGAGTTGGGTAAAGTAACTTCTGCTTGAACCATTCCAGGTGTCCAGTTTAGGCACTTTGCATTGACTTTGGAATGACTACTGCAAGAAAGGGGCAAATGGGGAAGAACTAACTGAAACATGTTGTTTGAAAAGAGATGCCTGAAATCACAATTTAAATAGCTTAGGGACTGTAGAGGTCTGGACTTCTTTTATATTTTGCAAGCTCCTCTGCTGGTTTCTATAGGCTGTTGAATATATTTGAATTTGTTTGGAATCTGTTTAGTTCCAGACAGCAGCTAGAAATACATTAGAAGAGTTCAGAAGTTCAGTCACAAAATATTCTGCATTGAATTCTCCCAAACACTTTTTCCCATCTTTTCTGTTGGTGTTCCTTAGAAGGAATGTAGATGAGAAAGGTCTGTGGTCAGCCCCTCTACCCCCAAACTTTGATAGGAAATTGGGTTCACTGAGTTAGGAGTAAGCTTTGGATGTTCTAACAGATAAGTTTCACGTGCTGTATTTCTGTATCTTTACAATTCTGGGCTTTTGTTAGAGAATCTGTGTTCCAGTTTCACCATGTTGTCCTTGAGCTCATATTTTAATGGTGTCTTTGCTGCAGTTGTTTTGGTGTTCGGATGTCACAGAGGCACAGGGACAGTGAGCACTGAGCCAGGGGTCTGAACGTTCCTGTGCTTGCAGAAATGTTCCTATTAGACTCTAAATCCCCAGGGATCCCATTTAATGATGTCATTACCACTCTTGTTCTGCTCAGGAGGCACTCATTTTGGTAATGCTGCCTTGCTCTGCTGGAACTCATCACCATCTACAAGTTTAGTGGGAGGAATCTGGGCTCCTTTGTCTTCTTGTCGTTAGTTTGCAGTAGGTCCAGTGTTTTTCCAGCAATATATCATTACAGACCTCATTTAGTTTATAAATTGCTCTGGTACCATTACTTGCTGTTATATTTTGCATTTAAATATTGATGGCAATATTTGGAATTTTGAAGTTCTTAGGTTGCTTGGTCCATAGTTGTGATGTTCTGTTTTGAAAAGGAAATAATTCTTGTGAAAAGTGTATTTAAAAGGATCATGCCCAGACTACAGTGACACTGTACCCTTTCCCAGATAATTCCCAAATAATTTTAAAATCTGTATTCTACATTAATACTTACCTAAGTGACTGCCTATGGAATGCTTTCAAACCTGAGGCTGTTGCAGGGGCAGAAAAGGGGAACATTTATTCCTAAATGTCTTTTTCTAGTCCTTGTGAATTGTGGAACACCAAAGCCATGTGCTTTCATCAATTTGTTGCCTTATGTGCTGTGGAAGAGAAGAGTGCAGGAGACCTTCTGAGTCCAGGGAATTATTTATCATTACCGGTGGGTTTTTGGTAGTCAGGCAATCCCACCTGCCTGAAGGATGTGGGCAAAGGGAACTCAAAACCTTCTAGTGGGTTTGGAAAGTGAAGTTAGCTCTCCCAGCTAGTGGGTACTGCAAAGGGGCATGGCTTCATTGAAATGAAGCTGTGTTTTAAGCTGCTTTGCACCCATTAATTTTAGCAGTGAAAATCTAAGATGTGAAACTGCCTTATGTTTGGGCAAGAGCAAAGCAGGAAAGCTTCTAGATTTCCCCCATGGTTGTAAATGCTTTCAATCTGTCGAATATGCATGTTAAGAATGCAGGGAGAGCAGACAAAGCTCTGGTAGGTCATTATTAAACGAAAATTCTTACTCTACACTGCAGGAGATTATGCAAACAAATAGTATGAAGACAAATTTCCATTTTATCTGTTGAGCAGTTGAGTTCTGAGAAGCCTTGTCCCCCTTTCCATCAAGTGGGAACAGTCTGCTTTTTCTTTGTTGAAGTCAATCAATACTGACTAACTTCACTATTTAAGAGAAGTTAATTTGAGACATAATTCTGTTAACATCTTGTCCTTCATGACTTGCTGTACTATCAAGCAGAGAAATTTAGAAAATGCTGTGTGCTGGAAAGGTTAAGGCAAAAAATTCATATTTAGAGGCACTTTGATTCACTCCAGGTGCATTGTTCAGGGATTCTTTTTCCTGTTTTGTCTATTCTTTTAGTATTGAAAAGAAAAAAAAAAGAGGGGAACCCATCTGTGATTAAACTTGCTCTCCTCAATGGATGTTTAGTGGGGAACGGTTAGAGCCAGTACATATTCAGGTCTTAGAAATTACATCCTGGGGTTTTTTAATGCAATAGGAATAGAAGTTTTACTGAAAAAGAGCCCCACCCCATCAAGCTCTTGAGTTCCTGTTCTTGTGAGAAATAAACCTATATAAATTCATGTTGTTTCAAAATGATGTTTTCTTATTAGGAAGAGGTTTGAGTATCGCGTGTGTGCTCGTGTGGTGCCCAGCCACGTGCACGGGACTGTGCTGAGTGTGTGCCTCCTCTCTAGATTGACTCGGGGTTTTTCCACGAGAACGATCTCAAGATCGTGGCCAAGTCCATACGCGACAGAGTAGCGCTGATCCTCTGGAGGAGGGAGCGGATCTGGCCGAGGATGCAGTCGGAGGAGCGGCGGGACTCGGAGTGCCTGGAGAAGCTGAAGGCACCGCAGGCACAGCAGGTCCAGGTCACCTACCTTTCCCACACGGGGCACCACATCCTGTCGGAGCCTGAGGAGCCGGAGGCGGACCAGCACCCCTTCCAGCAGAACCTGCCCACCAGCATCACCTCCGTTGCGTGTAAGTCCCGTGTTGGCTCTGGGGGCACACGGGGATGAATGTCCGAGGGGGGAACCCACAATGATCGGAGCTCAGATGAACTGTGTGATTTTGCACAGTAGCTCAAAACCCACAAGCATCCAGGACCAGATGCATGACAATTATGAAAGCAGTGAAGGTGCAAGAAAACAATGTTATATAGATATCTCTATATAACTCTGCCTTGGTAGCAATAAATGCCAAAACCATAACATATTTGTAAATGGAAAAGCAAGACCTGCTGCTCGACACAAAAAATGCATGTTTTCTATGCCAGGTGGTGGGATCAACACTTTTAAGGTTGTGCAAAGCATGATTTCAGAGCCTGCAGAAATTGAATTGGCACCAAACTGATTGATGATCCTTGTGGGTCTCTTCCAACTCGGAATATTTTATGAGTCTGTGATTCAAACTGGTCAAAGTGACTGGTGGCTCTTTCAAATTATGTTGGCCATGTGGAAATGCTCATTGGAAACCAGACCTTACTGAACCAAGGCACTGCAGGCACTTGTGTTTTGGAGTGACTCTTGATGGCTCACATGCAGTTTTTTGTGACGCTGTGCAAAGGTCTGCAGCAGAAAAAAAAAAATCCATCTCTGGATGTGACATGATATAATTTAAGGTTTCCCTGCTTTGTGGGAAATACCAGCTGTGTTTTGGTCAGGCATCTTGGGAACACCAGCCGGACCTCTGGACTGGCATTGTAATCCCTGGGGGCTCCTCAAGTCATGGTCAGGGGCTTACCCTTGTTCCCCCAGGCTCTCTTTTGTCCCAAGCTCGTGCCCTGAAGCCAGAGGCTTTTGGTAATGGGCAGTTTGATCTTCCCTCTGGCAGGTCAGAGTAGGGGGTCACTGATCTACCAGCCCTTCAGTCTGCCCTGGTTCTGGCCCCTAAAATCCACCTTTGTTACTGACTCAAGCCCTGGTACTGAAATTTGGATCTGTGTGTATTTTTAAACATCTTGAAGGAAACATTGCCAGACACTTTAGCTACATCTGTGGAAATGTTCAGGGCCAGGTTGGAGCCAGCTGGGCTAGTGGAAGGTGTTCCTGCCCATGGCAGGGGGTGGAATGGGATGAGCTTTAATGCCCTTCCAGCTTGGAAGACTTGAAATTTTGTGGGAGTTCTTTTGTTTTTTCCAAGACAGCTTTTTTGATAAAATCTGATGTGCATATTTTGCTACTGAACAATTATCATAGAGTTTCTCTTTTACTGTTCTGGGCTTGTATGGAAGCACATTTAAGTTAAAGATTCATTACCTTTAGCAAGACACAGCTGCTGCTTCAATTCAGGTATTGTATAAAGGGCTACACTGAGGTCTGCTTTGAGTACTGAAATATCCATGTGTGCCTGTACAGGAAAAGTCCCTTTACATTATATGAGAAATAGCCACATTTGCATAACACTCACAATATTGCCATATTCACAAAGCTTTTTATCTGAAGCTAAAATGAGCTCATTTCATTTTTATGGATCATATACTTATTTCATGCTAATTCCTTTGAGGAACACTGCAATTATGACTCTCTGTTTCTAGTGCTGCAGTGAAGTGACTTGTGGCTCTGCATGGCTCTGCTGGACATGAGTTGGCAAAATTTTATACAAATATAAGCCCCACAATTTATTTCCTACTCCTCCTCAACTTTTAACCAGTACTTGGTATTATTTGACAATTTGCCATCAGATTATTTGAACATTTTCTTAGCATAGGACCTCTGTAAATTAGGGTGGTACCCGTTCATATAATTTGAGGTGGAATGTAAAAGTGGAAATTAATAACTTAATGTGTGCAATGTACATTCTATAAAAACCTGAGACTGACTCACAGCTTTTACTTTAGCACTCTACCATTAGACTCTCTTTTTTCTTTCCTTTGAGGTCCTGAATAATTGTTTGTAATAAAATGGAATTTTGTATGCAGCAGAAATCCCATAATGAGAATAGGGCTGTGTTGGCTCTTCAGAAATGAACTGAATAAATAAGAGAGGGGAGTTTAATTTTGGAAAAAAAAAAACTGTTGGGAGAATAGTTTGGGAGTACTGAAGAGAAATGTCATCTCTGGTGCTATTAAAAAATAATTTATTTGAAAGCCAAATAAGTAAAACTTTATTTAGAATATGGAAAAAAGAGACAATGGAAAGTGTTGGAAAAAGAAATAGTATTTAAGCTTAGCTGTAACTTCAGATGGTTTTTTAAACTGTGTTGATGTTTTCTTTCATTTTTGAATTTTAAATCCCTATTAGAGGCTGTTTGTACTTGGGATACGTCCAGTTGCAGTCTGGTTGTCTCACTTCCTTTCTCAAGTGGAGAAAGCAGTAACTTAGGCTCAAACAGAGCTGGGCACTTGTACTTTACCACTTTAAAAGTCATGAAAAGACATTTTAAAATCAGTAATGCCAATATTTCCAGTTGATAAAGGACCCAGTGCTTGCCCAGTGCCTGTAGCTGTGCAGTTCCACAGGTTAACTGGGCAAATGCTCCACAAGAAACTCCCACAGAGCTCTGAGTGTGCCAAACTCACTGGAACCTGCACATGGGTTTGTGTCTGACCTTCAGTTGCACTACACTCAAGCAGGGCATCGCTTGCTGGACTAAAATCATACAGCATAAAGAATTCTGTAATTTTCATTGCTGCTAATAAAAGCAGTGTTAAAGTCAGTGCATCCCTGGAAGCTTGAACTCTAAAAGACCCTGTGATCTGCTCTGAACATGACAATTGGGGTTTCCTCTCCTTTCATCCTACAAAATCTATAAACATCTGCAATTCTTAATGTCAACCTTATGCCCTTTAAAGGAAATACTAATGTGCCTAAAATATCAGTGTGCACAGAAATCCACAGGGATGGGTTTTGGCTTAAGAGAAGCAGTGTGTGCCTTTTGTAGGGAATAACACTGGTGTTGTATAATTTATTTATATAACAAAAGGGTGAGAGTAGTAAAAGTGCTAATTACATAAACCATGGCGACCTTGCTCTAAAGTCATTACTTGAACATTTGGAGTTGTTGAGCTTTTAATAAAAATGACTGTTCTTGCAGCTGACAGCACGTTTGACAGCGGCCAGGGTTCCACTGTTTATTCTGACTCCCAGAGCAGCCAGCAAAGTGTCATCTACTCGTCGCTGCCGGACGCGGTGCCTCCGGCCATCCAGCGGGTGTACAGCCCCCCCCTGAGTGAGGGCCAGGCCGTGCCCCACAGCCTCCCGCAGCTCAGCCACTACCAGCAGCCCTCTGCAGTAAGTCCAAAGCTTTTTCAAATAATTCTGTATCCTGGGTTGTATTTCATATTATCATTTATACTCTTGTTCCCAGAGGACATGGATTCCAGGGGTCTCTTTATGTATTCCTCGCTCACCTCTGTGGATGGTGACCTGCTCAGTTCCTTATCAATCTCTTGGCACTGAGCTGCAGTGGAGCACTAGAAGGACACAGACCTGCTGGAGTGATCCAAAGGAAGCCACAAAGATTCTCCAAGGGCTGGAGCCTTTGTGCTCTGGAGATAGCCTGGGAGAGCTGGGGCTGGTGAGCCTGGAGAAGAGAAGGCTCTAGGGAGACCTTGGAACCCCTTGCAGTGCCTAAAGAGGCTCCAGGAGAGCTGGAGAGGGCCTGGGAACAAGGGATGGTGGGACAGGACACAGGGAATGGCTTCCCAGTGCCAGAGGGCAGGGCTGGATGGGATATGGGGAAAAGATTCTTCCCTGTGAGAGGGCAGTGAGATCCTGGAAGAGGTTTCCCAGAGCAGCTGTGGCTGCCCCTGGATCCCTGGCAGTGTCCCAGGCCAGGCTGGACATTGGGGCTGGGAGCACCCTGGGATTAGTGAAAGGTGGTGTTGTCCATGGCAGGGGCTGGAATGAGATGATCTTTAAGGTCCCTTCCGACCCAAACCATTCTGGAATTCTGTGATTCTGTGTTTAATCTCCTGGCCATAGTTGAAAACTGTTCCATTCTGATCACTGTTGTGGAGGCCCACGTTACTGGTGGCTGCCCTCCCTAACGCCGCTGTCTCTCCGCAGCCTGTCCTGCCCGCGGTGCCGGCGCCGCCCGCCGTGGTGCCCCAGCACTACCAGGAGCCGGCCATGCCGTTCCCCGTCGTCCCCACCACCGTCCCCTCGCTCCCGCTGGGGCAGCCGCCACCACCAGTGCTAGCTGGCCAGCAGGTGAGAGCACCTTGTCCCGTCCCACCCCTTCCCCGTGTCTGCTCTGGCTCACACAGGGTGCCCAGAGCAGCTGGGGCTGCCCCTGGATCCCGGGCAGTGCCCAAGGCCAGGCTGGACGGGGCTTGGAGCAGCCTGGGACAGTGGAAGGTGTCCCTGCCCATGGCAGGGGTGGAAACAGGATAAGCTTTTAAGGTCCCTTGTAACTCAGCCATCCTGTGACTCTGTGATACCTGTAGTGAGTTTGAGGTGTTTGAAACTGTTCCATTGCATTTTGAGGGTCTTAGGGATGGGGAAATGAGTGTTTGGCTTAAGGGATGAGTAACAGCCTTGAGAACAGTCATGAACACACTTTGGCATGTCTTGGTAGAGTTTGTCTTCCATCAAGGCTTCCCAGCATCAGCCTGAAGCTTTGCATTGGTATCAATGTGCTGTCTTGATGTGTAAAATCAAGTATTTTATTAATTTTGTTTTATTATTTGTGGCCTCCTTTCTAAACATTTAGAAAGAGACTCTTAGCCTGGTAACTGTTGTCTCTGAATCCTCAGCAGCGCTGCTGGATGCGTTGTGCAAATACAGTGTTAACACAGTTCAGTGCAGGCACCCAGCCAGGAGCTCCATCTCCCACAGCAGTCTGGCTCTCTGCAAGTTGTCTCCAAACAGTAACTCTTGAGCATTTTGAATTATCAAATCCCACCTCAAACCCTGCATTCCTCAAAGGTATTTCCAAAGGGGCTCTCCCCAGCAGTGGAGGGGGGTGCTCTTGTGAGGGATGCAGCCACAGTTTGGTGGGATGTGGCAATTCATGTGGCTCATTTTGGTGAATTTACCAAAAGCTTGGTAACTCTTCTTTCAGTAGAAACTGCTGCAGGGGCCAGGGAGTGTCTATACTTTGTGACTGGCATGAACCATATCTCTCCAGGCCTTCTATCAACATGTATCTCACAGGTTGCCTTTAGGTTTTTTCTAACTTGCTGCAATCTTCTCAAAGCATCAATAATGGGGAAATGTCATTTGGTCTCCTTGAAAAACATACCCTTATGTGAGGTTTTGTCATGTAACAGGTTTTCTTCTAATGGGTGGGGATATTCTCATAGTTCTCTCAGCCAAAAATTTTACACTCAGGCAGATTTAGGACCTCACCATTTGCACAGGTCTCATTGTTGGCCTCTGGATCTTTATGCTGACAGTTCCAAATCTGTTGTTTATTTTCCACCATGAATAAATTCTGGTTTGGTATAGTAGGGTAAATACCCAACTTAATTTCTTTCACATGCCCTTTTCTCACAGCATTTCTGTCTCTTGGAGTAGTTCTATCCCTGACAACAAAAGGATTTAATGACCGGTCTGTCTTTGCTTTCTAATCTCTCCAGAAAGCCTAATAAGGCACTGGCTTTTTACAGTGTTATTTTTACAAAAATAGGTAAAAATGATCAAGTTTCTCTGCAGAACTTCCCAGAGTACCTATGTGCCTCAGAGACAGCAGTGTCCAGTGAATGTCCATGCTAAGGAGGGTAGGGAAGGACAGCAGAAGAAGGGGAAATTAGGGTGAGAAATTCATCTGCCTACAGAATGAATTGCATTGATCTTGTATCAATATACACTGGCGGATCACACATGTGGGGTCAGTGTTGTATCTCCTAACTTTTATTTATTTTTCCAGTTTGGATGTCTGTGCATTTATACTTGCTAAGGTTATAATGAGGCAGAGTTACCTAATCTACCTGGATATTTTCCCCTCCCTGTGCCTTATCCAATTCACAAGCATTTTCTAAGACACAAGCTGGGTTTGAGAGGGAGGTTTTAGGAAGCTGCTCCATTCCCCAGCAGTTCTGCCGCAGTGATGCAGCGTTTCCGGTCGCTGAGCCACACGTGCCGGTGCCCTCTGTCTCCTTGGTGAGCTGTGGGCAGCTGTCTGAGCTGCAGATTAACCCAGCTGGGGCAGAGAGTGGAGCAGGCACTGGGAACCAGCAGCTTTATGAGCTCAGCCCAGTGCCGTGGGCATGTGGCTGCTCCACCCCAGAGCTCAGGCTTGGTCTGGCAGGAGTTCCTCCATGGAGTGAGTGGGGTCCCCCCATCCCAGGTGGGATCTCCCCCATCCCTCAGGCAGCCTTCAGGTGCCTCCACCTCAGCTGGTTTGCTCTGTCCCATCAGCAGAGCCAGGCCAGCCCCCGCACTGCTGTTCCCTTGGGTTTGGGGTTGTAACTGGGAAGATGCCACCTCTTTCCCAAAACATGAGGTGGCAGAGATTCTGTGTGCTGCAGGGCCTGGTGAAGCCACCAGCCCTGTGGTCCCAAGTAGGTCACCCTGAGCCAGCCTATGCCTCAGAGTCATCCTTTTGAACCAGAAGGGTTTTTAAAGTACTTCCAGAACTGATGAGAGGAACTGAAGATACCACTAGCACGTCAAATGCTGATGATTTCCAGCTTTAATGCAACTTCTTCTCTCTATTCTGCTGCCCAAAGCCTGGCAGGCCAGGGGGGCAATACTTTCCCTGGGAAAATTAAAGCTACTTTTTTGACTACCACATTGTCACTACAGTACATCAGAAATAACTGGAACCTAGCTTTTACTGCAATTATTGTGGATTATTGTGTCTCAGATAATAAGTGTTGTACTTTCCATGCCTGCTCCATTATGTAGTGGCTTCTGCTTGCCAGGATGAGCTGGGTATTAACTGCAATGGGGAAGTTAGTGGGTGGGGATTTCACAGGGCCCACTGGAACAATCTCTGGGATTTAAAGAATCTGAGTAATTACAAATAACCTCTCCAAGACAGCCAGCACATGTCATTTTAGGTAATATACCTTGCATTTAAATGTGTTTTAAGCATGGGCTCCTGTGCAGTGTTTGAATTAAGAGTGCCAGTCTCTGCTGGGAGCTGTCCCTGCTTTAGCATGTCCTGATGGGCTGGAGTGTGACCAGGGCAGGGAATGGAGGTGAGGAAGGGGCTGGGGCACCAGGAGCGGCTGAGGGAGCTGGGAAAGGGGCTCAGCCTGGAGAGGAGGTGGTTCAGGGGGGACCTTATGGCTCTGCACAACTCCCTGACAGGAGGGGACAGCCAGGGGGATTGGGCTCTGCTCCCAGAGAACAGGGACAGGATGAGAGAAAATGACCTCAAGCTGTGCTAGGGAAGGTTTAGGTTGGATACTGGGGAAGTTTTCTTCACTTGAAAGAGTGGTTAAGCATTGGAATAGGCTACCCAGGGGAGTGGGGGAGTCACCAACCCTTGAAGTGTTCAAAAAACGTCTTGATGTGGCACATGGGGACATGTTTTAGTGCTGGGTTAGTGGTTGGACTCAGTGATCTTAGAGGTGTTTTCCAGCCTTAATGAGCCTGTGGTTCTGTGCTGCACGCGCCCGGCCTGTCCTGGCAGTGAGCTGGAGAGAAGCGGGAAGCGTGGCCGGCCATCTGGCTCTTTGTAGCACACCAGCAATAGCCTTTTTTGCTTCTTGTCCCTCGCAGCAGCAGCCCATGTCGCAGCCAGCGTCGCTGCAGCAGGTGCTCAGCAGCCAGCCCGTGTGCCCGATGCCGCCGGCGCCCCACCTGCTGCCGCAGTTCCCGTCGCAGGGCTCGCCGGTGGCGGCCAGCAGCAGCCCCCTGAAGCCCCTGCAGATCTCCACCGTGCCGCAGCTCCCGCCCGTGGCCCCTTCCCAGGTAACGCGCTGGGAGCCGGCGTGTGAGCGCATCCGTTTGAGGAGAACTTTCCAGCTAATAATTAACATGATTTGCAGGTTTTGTGTGGCTATTTTGACTGCATGCCAGTTTAATTAGGCGATAAGAATATTATTGCTTTTTCCTGATTCCGTGTATTTTCTTTACTTGTTTGGTGAATCAGAAATCTCCATGGCCCAACCCTGTGCCATGCAGTTAATGGCAGTTCCAAAATGGCAATAATTTTTTTGGGGGTTGTTTTGGTTTGGTCTTTTGTACTGTCACCTCTGGCACAATCTCTTCTCCCTCCCAGGCTTGAGAGCATGAGCAGTTGCCCATTTTTTTTTTTCTAATTTCTGACCTCCTGACTTCACCACTTCCCCCAACACCTGCCGTCCCTGTCTGTGTCGTTCTGTTCTGGTTCTGTTCTCTGGAGCAGGTACAAACTCTTCCCTTGGCCTGGTAGGGTGGATGGTGCTGTCACTGTGCTTGGTAGTGACAGGCACCATGATGTGAAGCAGCTTGTGCCAAAGGGCAGGAGCAAGCTGCTGCCGTCATGCCAATGTCTGCTTCATCACTGGGAGGTTTTGATTGTAAAACCCTTTTTCTGGGCTCTTCTGTGCTGCCTGAGTTGCAGTTTGTTTGAAAACAAGGGTTTAAATTGCCTCACTTAATTTTGCATGAAAGAGTTTTGCGTTAGGTCTGGCCCAATTCCTTTCAATTTCTGTTAAAATGAAAGCAGCTTTTAATTAGGATGTTGCTTGAAGGCTTCGGGCTGGTGTTAGAAGTAGTTTTAAGCTTCTAAGGTATAAAAACGTCCCCCACAAATGAATTTTTTTTTTTTTTTTGCTTTTACTAATGATTTAAGCATAAATCAGTTTTTATTACTGTTTGTGATCCTCAGGGAATGAATGGAAGTGATTAACAAACAGACATAATTATCCTCATGGCACAGGTGGTTTTTATAGGGACTTTTGTGGCAAATGAAACTGCTTTATACCGTCAGTGAAAACATGGGCCATTTATGCGATATTATATTTTTTTCAGATTCCTCAGTTTCCTGTCATTCCTGCAATTACTCCTCTGGCAGGGCTTGACAGCCTCCCTCCAAACCTCTCTGACATACCTGCTGCAAACGTGCCCCCCATTCCTGCTCCCTCTCAGTACTTTGCTCCAGCCGTGATCCTGCCCAGCCTGCCCATGAACCCCACACTGCCCATGGCGCCCAACTCCCCTGCCCTGCCCATGCAGGCCGTCAACCTGCCTCACACCACCGTGGCTTCCTTGGTCCTGCCCTGCCAGCCCATAGTGCCAAACATGCCGGCGGCCACCATCCCGTTGCTGGCCGTGGCCCCGCCGGGGGTGCCCACGCTGCCGCCGCACGCCGCCGTGCCACCGCTGCCGCAGCAGCCCGTGTTCCAGAGCGCCTTCCAGCAGATGCTGCCGAGCGACGCGCCCTCGCCCCACCACACGCAGAGCTCTCAGGCCGTGTCCCAGCCGCAGCTGCCGCCGCCTCCTCCTCCGGCGCTGCAGCCGAGCATAATCCACCCTCCCGAGCCGGCTCTGGCTGCTCCGGGGGCGGCTCACCAGGTAAATCCGCGGGGCCGCGTTCCGCAGGGCGCTCCGTGGCACAGCCGTTCCTGAGGCTCTCTTCCTCACAAGCATTAATCCTTGGTTTTGAGATGTTTGGATGACTTCTTGACCTCAGTTCTGGAGGTGGTGGCTGGAGCTGTGAGCTGTGGGGTAGTGGGTGATGTCTTCCCCCAGGGACAGGAGTTATCCGGGGTATAGGGCATAGTCCGACAGACTTTGGACAGCGAATGAACAGGAGCACTTTCTGAATTCCCTCTTCCTTCTCTGTCTCAAACCCGGGGAGGTGTGAGCTGTGGTTCTCCTGGCCCAGGAGGGCATGCCAAGCCTTGCCAGTGCCTGTGCCCTGGTCTGTGTGGGATGCAGGGGCTGCTGGGTACACACAGCAGAATACGGGGGAGCTGGCGGGAGCAGTGGAGTTGTTTTGATGTAGAACATCTTCAAAACAGGGACGTGGCTGTCTGGCAATGACTCTGGAGTGGAAGAGCACTGTCAGACCTGCAGGGTGGGGATGGATTCTCCTGCAGACCCTTTCCCCCACTTGAAAGAAATGGAGCATAAACGGAGCTCAAGTGTTAGCAGTATTTACACAGAAACTGCCTCAGGACTCTAAATCGACAGTCTGTAAATACTTCTCTCACCACATCTGTGGTATGTCAACGTGAAACACAGTCTGACCAAAGCAGGAGAGGGCATTCGATCTGTTAATAACAGCATTTGGAAAGTCTGTATTCTGCCAGATTCCTTCACCATAACACACTGATTAAAATTTGTGACATCCCATCCCAACCTGCCATGTCATGGCATTGTCAGAGCAGTACATAGTTTTTAAATTTCTCTCTTTAGCTGTATATTTGGTACAGAATTACTGTCATTGAGAATGTCAGGAGCATGGAGCCTGGGAATGTTACTCAGTGTTCCCTGTGGCTTTAGAAGGAATTAGGTGCAGTGAGCATGGCAAATACCAGAGCTGGAGAGCTGATATTCCCAAACCATCCTGACACAGTCATTAGCAATCAAATATGTGTGGAAAAGTTGTATATGGAAGAATTTAGGATAGAAAATAGCTATTATGATGTGCCGAGGAATATTTTAAAATACATTGTTCTGATCAGAAGACTTCTAATGGAGAGGTATTTCTGTGTATAATGCTGTGCTGTTTTCACAGTTGATGTTTAGCACCTCTGAGTTTTGTTTTGCCTGGGTATGTCTGTATGGGCCATTCACTGAGGAGTTGGACTTGATGATCCTTGTGGATCCTTTTCAAGTCAGAAAATTCTGTGATTCTGTGATTTGATATCAAAATATTTTGTGAATTATTTTAGTTAAATAAGATTTAAAATAGAACCACCCTTCAGTGGCATTACACCACAATTGTCAGTCTAACCACCCCCCCCTTGGGCAGCCATGTAACTCTGAGGTGTTGTGAAGCACATCCTGTCTTTATGTTTATCCACATTAAAACCTGGAATAATAGTTTCAGCTCATACCCAGAACCTGCAGAGAGCATGCAGCAATGAAATCATGTGGCCTAGTTCTCATCTGAGTCTTACTTTTTTTTTAATGTATTTTCCAATAGCCTTAAGTCTCTCTGTGGTGATACTTCAAAAAAAGTAAAAATTGGGCACACTTTTACCTAGTACTAAAAGTCTTTTTTCTTCCATATGCTCCTTTCTTTCCTTCTTCCTCTTCCCACAAGCTCAGTCCCCCTGGAAAAATACATGATGTACCTAAAAGGAGAACGTTCTGTTTTTAAATGTACAGCTCAGAAGGACTGTTATGCAGAATAACAACCCAGTCTCTAAGGTAGCTGGCATCCTGTCGCCTCGGTCTGGTTCCCACCAAGCGCTTACGCACTCGAGTTATTTTAATGCCCTGGAGAAATCCACTGAGATAAATGAAACTCCCTCCATCCACATGGAAATGTTGGCAGGATTGGGGTCTTGGGGCTTGGCACATCAAGGGTTAAACTATGACTTCAGTGTGTAAACTGCACTAAACTGAAGTAGGACACTGGTGTATGTTCGGTGAAAATGAGTTAATGGTGTCATTTGTACCAGGTCCTGGTTCTACATACATGGCAGATTTTTTAAAATATCCTAAGTTAGGTTATGGGTAGAGTGTGTTTTTCTCTGCATGGAGAGTGTGGGCTTGTTGAAAGCAGAGCAAAGTATTCAGGAAAATGAATTCATCACCTAAGATCTTGAAGCAAGTCCAGAGGAGGCCGTGGAGCTGCTCCGAGGGCTGGAGCCCCCCTGTTCTGGAGCCAGGCTGGGAGAGCTGGGGATGCTCACCTGGAGAAGGGAAGGCTCCAGGGAGACCTCAAAACCCCTTCCAGGGCCTAAAGGGGCTCCAGGAGAGATGGAGAGGGACTTGGGACAAGGGATGGAATGCCAGGACAAGGGGGAATGAATGGCTTTCCACTGCCAGAGGGCAGGGTTAGATGGGATATGGGGAAGAAATTCTTGGCTGTGAGGGTAGTGAGGCCTTGGCACAGGTTTCCCGGAGAAGCTGCAGCTGCCCCATCCCTGGAAGTGTTTCAGGCCAGGTTGGACAGGGCTTGGAGCACCCTGGGGATAGTGAAAGGTGTCCCTGCCCATGGCAGGGGCTGGAATGAGACAAGCTTTGAGGTTCCTTCCAACACAAACCATTCTGGAAGTCTGTGATTTTTCATTTCTTAGGAAAAGCTGCCTTTGTCCCTACTAATAAACTAGTCCCTGAGCAATGCACGTTGTCATAATCGTTCAGAAAGAATCCTTAGTTTTTATTTGGTTATTTCAGAGGAAGTTTAATCTCTGTAGTAGTTACTGAGAGCACCCAAGCCCAGTCGCACTGCAGAGTTTGAGTCCTTCCTTCGTGAATGCCGGTGACTTTGCTACCTTGTCACATATGTCCTGAGCCCTTGGAGCGGAGGTGTGTGCTAACAGCTCTCATTGTGTTGCAGCCCATGCCTGGACACACTCAGTTTGCTCTGGAAGCTGGAGCCCAGGTGCCTGTGCTGCCGGTGCAACCCTCGATGGTCATGTCACCGCCACTGCAGCTGCAGCCAGAACTGGTGCCGCCCTGCGTCGCTCGCGAAGGTGTTCCCCAGGTCCATGGCAGCCTTGCCACGGCTGCCCCACCTGTCCCCATAGACCCTGGCCTGCCTCTCCAGTCCTCTGCTCTGCTGCAGCTCCAGCCTGATCTTTCCCAGCCACTGGGCCAGCAGCTCCCAGCTCCCTGCTCGGCTGTCTCGGCAGGCGCAGAGACATCTCAAGAGGTAGAGCCCTTCCTCTGAAGTAACTCACCAGCCTCAGCCTTAGTCTTCATAGTTACTCCTGTGTGAAACAGTGGGCTCATTGCACAAGGAAGATTATCCCCTCACTGCGTTGAGCTGCTGCTCCTCGATGCCAGCAGCTCTGGGTCAGCAAATAATTGGCTATTCCAAATGAAACCTCATGTTGTACCTCAGGAAATGTCTCATTGAATTCATGAGTCAGCAGGACTAAGTGCCTCCTTGTCTGTAGCTGAGCACAAACACAGAGATAGAAATTAAGAAATTCTCACTGTGGATGAGTTAGAAGATGTTTTGTGGAGTTTTACCCATGTTTTGTCCAGTCTTGTTTTAAATGTCTCAAGCACTTGTTCAACCAACCATCATTTGCCTTAAGAAACTGCTCCACAATCTGAGTCTTTGTAATGTGAAAGCCCTTCATGCTCCTCAGCTTGAGCCCGACTCCCATTTCATTTGGCATTGTATCCTTGTGTATTGCCTGAAGTCTACTGTAGCCCTGGGATTTTTGTTTCTTCAGATACTCATAGGCGTTGCCAATTCTCTGTGGTCATAGAACCAGGACACTTTTTGTTGTTTTCCTTATAGAACTGTCAGCTCCTCCTGTCTGCTATTTTGACTTTTCTTTCCACTCCCATAATTGTTTAATCTTCAGTCTTGACAGAACATCACAGAACACTTCCTTCTCTTCAGCTCCCCATTAACAAAGCCAAACAAAAGCTTTGGCATTTCTATCTGATTTCAGGAAATAAGTCTGATTTGTTCTCCACTCCTGGATGGAAATGTCCCTCTGTGATTCTGTGTTCAGAGTCGTTTCTCTTGAGTCTCTGTTCTGAGTTTCCTTTCCTCCCAAAGTATGTATTTCACCTTTTCAAAATCAATCTCTTGGTTTTGCCCATGTTTCCATGGCTTGTCACATGCCTTCACTCCAGTGCAGCCTAAAATTCCATTGGAGGCACAGCTCAGTGGTGCCTCCAGAAGATGCTCCGGAAGGGCTGTGCTAACACTAAACATGGATTCTAGTTCCCCATTTTTCCTGCCCATCAGTGACAGTTTAATTCTTGCCAAATCAGCGTTCGTGCTGTGACGTAGGATGTTTCCTGGTGAATGTCTGTATCCTGTTGGTTAGATGTAGCAGGAATGGTAGAGCCTGTCTGTAGTGCTTCACCTGCAGACTCCCCAGAAAAGCTTGGCTGGGTCAGGCATATCCATCACTCAAGGTACTCCTTCTCCAGCTGTGTTTTTTCTGAAGGCACAGCTCATGGCAGGGTCAGTGCTGGCACCTTCAGTGCAGGGTCCATTCCATTAGAGATTCTGGAAATATGAACAAACCTCATTTTGTTGTGCAGTGTGATATGGGGGATACAAGTTGTCCTGAGAAACCCATCATGGCCACTGAGGCACACGTCTGTCCTTCATGTCCCACATCCCTTGGAACATTTGACCACTGGTTTGCTAACTTCATTCTCACGTCCATCTGTAAGTTAACCCCCTTCTCTCATTCAGTTTAAGAAATGAAGCGAGCACCAATCCACGTGCTCTCCATGCTGGTTTTCTGATGTACCTTGCTAAAGTTTTCTTGGGTGTAAGAGAAGTTTCACACCTGTCTGTATAATCAAAACACCGCATTTTGTTGCTACTCTGCCATGACGTTTTTATCTCTTCTGTTGTGTTCAGGTGCGTGGCAGCACTTGCATCCAAACCAACCTGGTCAGGCAAAAGAGGTTTTGTAAGGCACTTGCTTAAGTGCATTACCAAAATGTAGATACATTATGTCTGTGTTCTCACTGTTCATTGATTCTGCAGTTTTATTGAAACTGCATTTAAGCTTGGCATGGCTTGTGTGGTGTTACAGCCAAGGAGTGGGGCTGACTGGTTAACAGCAGAGAACCAGTGGGGCTGACTGGTTCTCCAGTGAGCTTTTAACCCCAGCCCACCACTGCTTGAGTGCCAAGTGTAGCGACGGCAGTCGAGGGGCTTGTTTCTATAGCTGTGTGTCTATAGAAGGATTTTATAGATGTATGTTTATAAATATATATAAAGTTATATATATTTATGGATTTATCTGGTGGGTGTGTATAGCCACAGGTATATACATGCACGGGTGTGTGTCTTTGTGTACATACATGGTAAGTTTGTTACAGCAGGCAGGTAGCAGGGTCTGTAGCACTGTCACAAATTCTGTGAGAATGGGTCTACCCAATGAGAAAATCATGCTATGATGTCTGTCCTAGAGCTGCAGCCAGTGAAAGGGGAAGCTTTTAGGGGAAATTTGTGTAGAGGACAAGAGGACATGATGTGAGGGTGGTGTTCTTAAATGATGAATTTTCATCTTTTGTTTGTAAGTTCCTCAGAAATTTTCCCACTAAGCCAAACACAATGAAAATACTGAGCGTATTTCAGGAGACCATATAAAACAATGAAAATTAGCAAATAAGCAAAATAAGCAAAGCAAATTAGCAGATACATTCAAAAATAAAAGCCAGCGGCTGCTGATGTGGAATTGTCCCTCAGGTTTTGCCACAGTGGTGAGAACTGTTTTATTCCTTTCACCATCTCATCTGCTGGACGCAGAAGAAGGGAACTGGCAGGTTAGTGGCTCTGTCTGAAAAAGTGGTTGGTGCCTTGAACAGAAGTGATGTTGGAAGGGTAAAATAGGAGATTTATTCTATTTCCAGGTTCCAAGAACTGGTTAAACAGAATGGTTTTAGAGTTACTGGTGTCAACAGCAACACCTTTCTTAAAGGTGTTTTTCATCTGCCAATGTAATGTGTTTGCTTAAATGACCTTTTCTTGCATTTTAGGAGCAGGCAATACAGGACAAACTCCAAGCTCTGTCCCAGAGTTGCGAAAGGTATTGTTACCACCTCTTTGGCATAAGAAATGCTTGCTTTTTGGAGGCTGTTTTTTCTGACCTGACCAGAAAGAGATGGATGGGAGCATGTCTAGGGAGAAGCTGACAGTGTCCTGTGTGCAGTGTGCCCATTCTGGCACCTCCAGCTCTTTTAATTCCTTAGTTTGGGTGCAGCATCCTAGCCTTGGTGTATGTACAGCTGTATGGAACT
Organism: Corvus hawaiiensis; assembly: GCF_020740725.1. Classification (NCBI taxonomy): domain Eukaryota; kingdom Metazoa; phylum Chordata; class Aves; order Passeriformes; family Corvidae; genus Corvus; species Corvus hawaiiensis. The sequence goes on along the minus strand of NC_063223.1, from coordinate 23,537,409 downwards.
TCTCTTTTCCTCCCTCTCCAGCAAACCTAACCTGTTTGCCCTTCTGCTGGGAGGGCAGAAAGACAGGAGCTGAGAAAATGTCACCTTAGAAAAGAAGGAACTTGTGCAGTTCAGAGAGGGACTGTCAGGACCCCTGAAGTGAAAGGACTGGGGGATGTAGGGATATATTCAGAGTGATGGAACTTTTGCTGTGTTACTGCCAGAAACATTAATAGATCATTTCTTGGTAGGTGTATCTTCCAGTTGACTCAGTCTGGGCCAAAAAATGTGCCCTTTTTCGCAGCCTCTGTTACGTAGCTTACATGTGATGCATGACTCCATTGCATGTAGCTCTGGCTTTATTTTGGGGTTGTTCTTCCTTTGCCTTGCTAAGCTACATGAGTCCAGATGTTGCTTCTGGTAAAGAGATGAGTGACAGCTTTGAAGGAGCAACAGGAAGTGGAAAGCAAGAAGGAAAGTCTTCAAAGAAGCATAAGAAATCCACGCGTGCTCGTTCACGCCAGGAGAAGTCCAGCAGACCCAAACTGACCATATTAAATGCAAGTACAACCTGTTGGAGGGCAACTTTAGGGTTCCTTTGGCTTTGCCAGGAATAAGGGTTGTTAATCTCTGCATGCAGGTGTGTAACACAGGGGATAAGATGGTGGAGTGCCAGCTTGAAACCCATAACCACAAAATGGTGACGTTCAAGTTTGACTTGGATGGTGACGCCCCGGAGGAAATTGCTACTTACATGGTGAGATGTGGCTGCCCACGGGCTCTCAGTGCACCCAGTTGCTTCAGGCAACTCCTTGTGTGTGCTTGTTGCCTTAGCTGTCTGGCTGCTGTGGAATGAGGCATTAATTAAAAAATGACTGTTTTCCCCTTTATTTTGATGTCCCCTTCTAGGTGGAGAATGAATTCATCTTGCAAAGTGAAAAAGAGACTTTTATTGAGCAAATGAAGGATATAATTGATAAAGCAGAGGATATGCTCAGTGAGGATACAGAAGGAGAGCGAAGCTCTGACCAGGGAACAAGTCCTCAACAAGATGCTGATAGGCTGGAAATGAACGAGGTAAATGCTAAATAAAGATTGCTAGTTTGATTTCTTTTTCTTAACAGCCAGATGCTTAAATTAGTTTTGCATCTTGTGTTAAAAAAAAAAAAAAAATTCCTAACTAGAAAAGTAATGCTTTTTCAGTGTTAAGCCTTACAATGTGAGTGGGATGATGCTCTTCTTGCACTGATCCAGCTATTTCTCCTGTTGTTTCTTTAACAGGAGAAGCGTCAGTCTCAAATGAAGACACCCATGTATCAGCAAAATGGTAAGTGTGCCTTTGAATTTCTAGTGGAAGGTGTCCCTGCTCATAGCAGGGAGTTGGAACTAGATGGCCTTTAAGGTCTCTTCCAACCCAAACCATCCTTGGAAATTAAGACAAAGTCATGATCTGGAGACAATAGAAATTCATGAGTTTGCATGTTATTTTCTTTTCATCCCTAGTTTTGCATACTGGAAAAAGGTGGTTTATTATATGTCCAGTGGTGGAAAACCCTACTACGGATGCCCCTGAGTTTTCTCCCCCGGTACCTCCCAGTGCCCAGCCGGCGGAAGGGCCAGGTATCTCCAAACTCTATAGCAAATGTCTTCTCCAGAGCTGCTGTGTTGTTTCTCTTCTGTCCTCATGTCACTCAGCTGTGATGGTTTCACTTGATTTAGTCAGAGGAAGAAAATGATGAATTTTGTTAAGCTGTACCTTTATAGTGTGTTCCTGGTGTTGAACCAAATTGGGAATCTTTATCTGAGTTTCAGTAAAGTGTCAGTATTTTAGCTATACCTTATGCTGCAGAGTAGCTGAAATTCTCATCATCGTAGTGTCTTTTCAGTGAAATTTTTTTTTTGCATAATTTGAAAATTCTCATTTGATGTGCATAACAGCTGTTTTCTGGTGGGAATCGCTAGTGGGTTGTCCCTGCAGCTGACTGGGGGGCTTGGCAGTGATTTCCTCTCCTTTAAAGGTTCACCTTTCAATTGTGTTCTCTCTAGACCTGGAGCAGTCGGATGACCAGCCAGTGAGCTCTGCAGTGACAGAGGCGCCCGGGGTCGGGGCTGGCCAGCAGCTTCCCCTGCACACAGGGGTCAGTGACAGCCCCCTTGGAGCCACCCCATCCTTGGCACCAGCTCCTGCTGCAGCAGCTCCTGCCAGCGTACCGAGCCAGACAGAGTTCCCAGCCCCAGCACTGCTGGCATCTGCCCCGAGTGTCGCAGAGCCCGCGGTGCCTGGTGGGGGTCAGCCAGAGTACCCCCAGCCCGGCCCCTCGGCCCCCCGAGCCCCAGGGCTGGAGGAGGCCTCCGATGCCGCGCCCCCAGCCCTGCTCCTGCAGCCGCAGGTGGACGAGCCCACGTGTGTGCCCGACGTGGAGCTCGCCTGCTGCAGCGTGGGGCCGCACAAGGCCGTGCCGGCGGCCCCGGGGCCGCTGCCCGCGCTGCCGGACGCTGTGGTGCTGGAGCGGCAGCCGGCGCCGCAGGTGCCACACCTGCCAGAGGGTGCCTTCGGCAGCCAGCCCTTCCCCGCGGCTGCCGGCCCCGAGGCCTTGGGCTTGGCGGGGTCCCAGCTCCAGAGCCCCACGCAGGCGCTGCTGGCCGCGCCCCAGCAGCTGCCGATGGCGCAGGGTGCCACAGGGATGGCCGGCCCCGGGGCGGGGGTCAGCCTGCTCCAGCAGCAGAACCCCCCCGGCACTGCCGAGTCCGACGGTGAGGGACCCCCCAGGGTGGACTTTGTGGACAACACGATTAAAAGCCTTGACGAGAAGCTGCGCAATTTGCTGTACCAGGAATATGTTCCAACTTCTTCGGCATCGGCAGGGACACCGGACACCTCTGTGCCACCTGAACAGGGCGACAGTGAATTTACCTTACCACCCTTTCCCGAAGAGCAAGCTCCTGCCCTGGCGTTGGACGGGAGAGAACCAGGCTATAGCATCCCGGACACCGGCCAGGAGGTGAAAGCTGCTGCCGAGCCACTGGTGCCCCTTGTGCCCTCGGAGGTCTTGCCCTGCCCACCACTGGTCAGTCCCCCAGCGGCTCTGCCCTTCATCCCCTCAAAGCCAGCCTGTAGGGCCGGCACCATGGCAGGGCCCAGGACCCACTGTCCTGTGGTAGGACACGTGTAGATCTCTTGCTTCCCTAAACATTTCATATCTCTGCTGCAGGGTATGTTACCTTTGCCTGCTGACTGCTTTCCACTGTGAAAGCTCACTTAAATTTTTCTTGTCAGATGCATCCCAACTCATTTTTCAGAAATGCTTGTTAGTGAAAGCCAGACTTTCCCTTTGGATTTAGAAGTGGTATAATACCGTAATTCATCTCCTCTTGGGTCCTGTGTCCGAAGCAAGCAGAAATGTGTCCATTTCTTTGTAGTTTGAGTGATATAGTCATTCTAGTTCTAATGAAGATGATTTGGCTTCAATTTTAAGTATAAATGAATGGCAGTGGTTGCAATTACTGCCTTCCAAGTCAGCCTGGATAAAGCAAACACTTCAAGTGCCTTTGCCTTGTCCACATGCTGCAGCCAAAGGCAGACATTCCATTGGCAGGAGTTTCTTCTGTTTCCTGTCATAGTTTCTTTTGTCTTCTCCTGACCTTGGTAGAGCAAGACTGCCATGGAAACCTCTAAGCAAAGAGGTAATAGGTGGGCTGGGGCAGTTGTTACTGTGTGACTCAGTTAAGCCCCCATGTTAAGTTTATTCAGATAAAATCCTGAGTTTATGAAATCATCAGATTTGCAGCACATTGGGCTTGGAGCAACCTGGGATTAGTGGAAGGTGTCGCTGCCCATGGCAGGGGGTGGAACGGGATAAGCTTTGAAGTCCTTTTCAACCCATGATTCAATCCTATGATTCTATATCTTACTTCAAAAGTGGCATTTCTGGAGATAACTCCATCCCCACTAGCAAGGCTGAGCCTGTTCTGTGTAGCATCAGCTGGAGGGATCCTATCAACTCCTCGAGGGATGCTGTATGGTACAGGAAACCAGCTGCACTTGAGTGACTCTTCAGAGCGTGTTGTTTTCTAATGATAAATTTCTACAGCAAACAAAATTCACTCTCTGTGAAAGGTGTTATGTCTCTCCAGTAACTGGAATTTGTCCTATTAAAATCTGTGCCAATAAGGAAGGAGACATAGAACTTCTGAAGACAGACATACGGATGAGGAATATACGGTCTGGCTGGAAAAGCAAACCAGAACAAAACCCCAAGTGTGTGTGTATATATAATACACTGGTTTTCAGTAGCTTGGGTTGCAGTTCCAACTGTGATGCTGCCACTGCTTTATTTCTTCCAAGGAAGGAGAAAAAAATTGGGGGAGTTGGAGGCAAAACTTGAAGGCCACCTCCACAGGCACTGTGAAATAATTCAATATTCCCTGGTAGTGCCACGGCAGCAAGGGCAAGTGAGGGAAGGAGAACACATTCTGCTGTGTGAGTGAGACTGAAATTGTGTTTCTTTTTTCCTTTTACTGGAAGTGTGACAAGTTGGAGGTCACTGGTGTGGGTGCTCATCCCTCAGAGGCAAGAGGTGGGTCAGCAAGCGGAACAGGTAATGCTCCTCCGGCCATCCTGCTCGGTGTCCCCTCGCTGCTCCCCTGCTGCTGACTGCAAGCATTGCCCAGCACTGGTGTTCTGATCCTGCTTATGATACAACCCATATTAAACATCTCCTTTCTGTTGACCTTCCTAGAAAGTGCCTCTCAGGCAGATATATTTTAACCCATACGTGCAGTTCCTGTCTGTGGTATAGGTGTGGGGTATTCACATGGAAGGCTGCATTCCCAATGATCAGTTTTCCCTAAAACGTCCCTCCAAATTCCTGGGTTTCATAAACACATGTTGACAAAAGTAATATGATCAATGGTTGCATCTCTGGGGGAAGCCTGTCAGATTCTTGGGGGAGTTCCACAGAGCACTAGTGAAGAGTACTGGTAGCCAAATGACCCTTCCTGTAGTAACATAGTAGAAGCCATAGAAGGAGGGGTATTTATTTACCTGTTTACATATTTCTTTACCTCCATTCACCTATTTATTTGCCTGCATTACCAATTAATTCTCCTCCATTTACCTTCCTTGACACGCACGGGAAGTTTTACGGGCTGAGGAGTCTCTTTGTCTCCCTACAGGCAGAGAAGAGAGTTTACAAGTGGAATGTAGCACTGTGTAGTAAAATCAGTGTATCTTAGAAACCACTGATGTTTGTCACCATTTCAGAGCTCCAGATCTGGCCGTGTCCTTGCTCTGAGCAATGTGCCGTGTGAACGCAGCGTTCCCAAAAGCTTGGGTGTATTGGTCTGACTCAAAACCAGCATCCAGGGTGTGAAATGATCATGGGCTTGACTCCCGCCACTAATACTGTGCTTCTGGTGTGATTCTGTGGCCTGAATGACCAGTTTTGGGCTTATGATTTCCACTTTCAGCAGCGTGCGTTTAGCTTCATTTCAGGCCCCTTGAGGTGTTGGTGTCAGTGTGTGTCAATGGCAGGGGTGATGCAGCACCCATCCATGCTCAGCAGCCCTGTGTGTTTCTGAGGCACCAATAACACCAGAATAGTCCAGGCCCAATGTATCATGCAAGTTTCATTCTTCTTCTGTTTTTCTCTTTAATAATTTTCAACTGACTAATGAAATTCCACACTCCTATTATTATTTGAGTTCCCCAAATCACTAGATCTGCCTACCTGCATATATTTTATATTGCTATTGCTTCCTGCATTTTAGATCCTGTATTACAAAGATTATTCCTCACTGGTACACTTCATTTTATCACAATAAAAACATTGGCTTTTATTATATTAAAGCATTCCAGACATAAATATTTTTTTCCCAACTTTAAAACAGGTCCAGCCGCAAGCATCACTTCAGCTCCTGCTGCTCCAGCAAAAGGCCTCCTTCAGGTAACCACAACTAGGAGTGGTTTTCTGCTAGATTGTTACAGTTACTTTCGTTAAGCTCTCTTATTTTCTCCAGGTTGCACCTACATCATCGAGCGCAGCTCCACAGATGGAGACTTCACAGAGGAGCGAGGAGGCAGAGAGGACGGCTTCGCCTGCGCACACGGAGAGCGTAACGCGGCGAGCGACGGCAGATGGGGTGATGAGTAACTTCCACAGCGATGGCTCTCCAGGCGCTGGTTCCTATGGAAAACAGGCTGAGGCTCAGGAGAGTGGCACACCAGCCAAAACGATTGGCAGGTTTTCAGTCATCAGCACACAGGATGAATTAACTTTAGCGGCACCGCACTGCCTGAGGTTCTCGGCCCCCCCGGACGTCTATCTGGACGAGCTGCCCTCCAGCCCGGACATGAAGGCTGCTGTCCGCAGGGTCCAAACGGCCTCTTCCGTCGACGTCCTCTGCGACCAGGCTTCGAGCGACTCGGCTGATGAGCCCTTCCCTCGGCCCCCTGCTGCTGCTGCAGCTGCCCAGCTCTCCCCCCCGAGCAGCAGCACAGCCACGGACTTAATTAAAAAAGCAGCTGCTTTTCTGCAGAGGTCTGGCAAAGGCGGCTCACCCGGCCCCGAGTCACCCAACGGGCAAGGTGCGAAGATTCCTACCATCAACATAACGTCCTTCCACTCACAGTCGTCCTACATGAGCAGTGACAATGACTCAGAGTTTGAAGATGCTGATATGAAGAAAGAATTGCAGAACCTGAGAGAAAAGTATGTTGGGTTGCAAGCAATGCGAGGGAAGCTTGTGTTACCTTGCCTTGGCAGCAGCTCAGCTTAGGATGAGCAGAGCTGTAAGGAGTAAACAGGTTCTAGGCAAATCAGGCATTGCCAGGACCTTCCCCCTCAGTGCATCCTGCTGTGCATTGCCTCATCTGCCAGGTCCATTGAGAAGAATAACTCATAGAATCCCAGAATGGTTTTGGTTGGAAAGGACCTTAAAGGTCATCTCATTCCACCCCCTACCTTGGGCAGGGACACCTTCCACTACTCCAAGCCACATCCAACCTGGCCGTGGACACTTCCAGGGATGGGGAGTCACCACAGATAGATTGTTGTAGCTTTGCGTACTTGGGGATGAGCAGCTGATTGTTTTATAGCCAACAACTGTTTTGTTTCTTCTTCTACAATTAATTACACTGTCAGGATGTGGTGGTTTATCAAATACATTGCTAGCAGAGTTCTTTTATTTTTTTAGGCATATGAAAGAGATTGCTGAGCTCCAGACACAGCAGAAGAATGAGATAGAGGCACTGTATATTCGGCTGGGGAAACCCCTTCCTCCCAACCTGGGCTTCCTTCACTCCGCCCCACCGAGCGGCCGTCGCCGAAGAACCAGCAAAAACAAATTGAAAGCTGGAAAACTCTTAAATCCTCTGGTCCAGCAGCTCAGGAGTGGAACATCAAGCACAAGTAGGTGCTGCCCTTCGCCTGTTGCTTGTGTTGGTTGTGGCTCTGCTGTGTGATGGCTGGGGCTGCTGGAAAGGATGGAATTTTTGTTGGTTTTGAACTGGCAGTGGCCATACCTGCCAGCTCTGCATTGGCTACAGTGCTTGGCAGAGGAATAATATTCCACTTTAATTTGGAAAACAGCCTGGTTACATCTCCTCCTTCCTCCAAATGCAATTTACTGATGTTTGTATTCACTTCTTAGGTGCTGTTATGCTCTATTGATTAGGTGCTGTATCTTGTTGTTGTTTACTTTTTCCTCCAAGATGTCATATAAAAAAGATGGGATTGCATTTGCTCCCCCAAAGGATGGGAGGTAAAAGCTGTTATAAAACCATGATGGATGCTTTGACCAACTGAAGTGGTGTGAGATTTTCACACAGCACTACAGTCTTGAGCTGTTATCTCTTGGAAAAGTACAAAAATATAATTTACCTGGGAAATAATGATAAACCCCAGCACCTATTTCTTCAGCAAAATGTAGAATAGAATGAATAATTTTTCTTCAGCTTAGTTGATGCTGTGATTTAGGGGAGCAGCAACATTTCCAGCAGTCACCCTTTATTTCAAACCTGGTGGCTCTTGTTTTCAGTATTACTGCATCATAGGTCTCCTTTGAATTTCCTTGCATCAGTCCTTATAGACAGGGTGTTGAGGAGGTTTTTGCTTTTAGCTAAGGGTTTCAGCTAGGTTGGGAAAAACAAGTATGTTCAGAGGCAAAAAGTTCTGTGGCCCATCTTGAGACTGAGTGTTCTTGCCCACAGGGACTGAAGCAGTGTTTGATACTGTCTGTACTTCTACATCTATCTAGATATTTATGTATTGATATTTATCTGTAGATATCTAGGTAAGTGGCTCTATCTGTACTTCTGTCTACACAAATATCTCAGGTAAAGAGGCTTAAAAACCAAAATACTGTTGCAATCGTGTTACGTGAATTTATCAGCAGAAGTATCTAACAGTGGCAATGACAATTATACTTAAATAGCTATAAATAAAAAGTTTCTTGTGTCTTTACTGCAACTTTTTATTCTTCTCCATTTGCTTAATTTCACCTTTGGTGTTGGAGAGCAAACATCTGTGTCCTGCTTTGTCATTCTGTGCATTCATCCTCCTCCTCAGCAGCTCTCTCTTTACTCCAGCAGTGCTCCTTCTGAGGCTCCTGAAAACACAGAGGAGAAACTGTAAAAATCAAACCTACTCCAGGAGCTTCTTGGAGAAACAGGATCAGGGATAGGAGGTGTGGATTATTTTCTGGTGCAGGCTGTCCCCAATGGTACTGTGTACTGTGTTCCATCCAGTACAGCAGAATGGTGAACGGCTCTTCCTCTTGGGGTCAAGACATGGATTATTTTTAGGCAGGGATTTTTTATTCAGAGATTTCCTAGCTTTTGCCATTGCACGTGTTCTGTTTGTTTGCTCTTTCAGGTAACCTTTCAGACTCTAAAGACTCACCCCACAAAGAAACAAGTAAATCGCAGCCGGGCTCCCCCGAAGCCGCCGCGGTGCCTCCTGGTGCAGCCCCCGCCTTTGGGAAGGCTGTGCAGACCCAGCAGCCCTGCTCTGTCAAAGCCTCTCTGTCCTCTGACATCTGCTCTGGCCTGGGCCCCGACGGAGCTGATGCCAACGCAAGCTCTGGCCAAGGTGATTTTTCCTGCCGGCTGTTCTCTGTCTCTTCCAGCACATGCTAAAATTAGTTCCCTTCCCTTAGACTTGAACTTTTTAGGAGTGATAGAGGAACGTGAATCTTTGACAATCCAAATTACTGGCCTGTCTTTAAAAAGATCATTGCAGTATTGTCAGAAGAGCAAAATTTAAGTATCTTACTGAGTGTTACCAACACTCAAGAAAGCATGCCCAAGACATCCTTAATTTTTAGGAAAGAAATACCTTTCAGTTTTGCCAGCAGTGGCTTTATCCTAATACCTTCTCTGGAGTCTGCCTTACAGATTCCTGAGAAAAAATGAAAGGAAAACAAAAAAGATACAGAAGGCTAGGAGTTTGTTTCCTTGGTTTCATTTTTTTTTAGCCCCTTGATTCCAGTAGACCCAAAGTTCCTCATTTTAAACTGTCAAACCATCTTGGGCATGAGAGAAAATAAAAAATGAAATTAAATGAAAACCAAACCCAGGGGACCAAGTTGTGTTTCCTTTCTGTAAGGGGTTCACTTTGTGCATAATTTTGGAGTCCCAGCCACAGGACTGTAGACTGGCTGCACTCCCAAGACCCCAGCTCTGAGACCTCTGTGTATTGCCCCCATCGTAGGCTTTGACTGAACTTGTTGCCATGCATATGGGAAGTTCCAATGATGATTAAAATACCTTCCTCTCATTACACATCCTGCCAAACTAATCTACAAAATATCTATCTGTCCTCTTCTGCTGTTATTGCATCCTTTGTGTATGGTCAGTGAACTTGCTCCTCTTTGGCAAAGTTAAGGGGGAGATGTGGAGGTTTAACTAACAAAGCTGATTTGACTGATGGTTTAGGACATCTGATCACAGCTACTTGTACTTTATAAGTGTCTTTGTTTTCTTCCCTTTATATTCATTTACAGGCTGGACGGTTTTCCACCAAACGTCTGAGAGAGTGACCTATAAATCTAGTAGCAAACCTCGTACCAGATTCCTCAGTGGACCTGTGTCTTTGTCCATCTGTTTGTATTTGTTCTTTTGTATTTTATCACAGTCCATCTTTCTTTTACTCCCTTTTTCCAATTCCATGGTTTATATCTCTAATATGTTTGGCAGGATGCCCCTTTTTCTGAGCCATCTTTTCTTTCTTTTTCTCTTTCTTTTAAGTAATCATCATGAACACACCTTATTTATATTAATTTTTCATATGAAAGCTTTTTTTGCACTGCTTTTGGCTCATGCCTGGGCACCAAAAGCATGTGTGGAAGATGTCATCATTTATTATATATAGCCTGATGGTAAATTTTACCCTGGACTTATCAAAGCTTTTGTACTTTATGTGATTTCTGTTGAAGTAATTTTATTTGCAATGTGGCAAATATACATGTCTGCTGTCCCGGTTCCAGCGACAACAAAATGAAATCCATCCTTCTGTAGACGAATGGTCTCTTTCACACATGTTTGGACTCTGAAGACATGCATGTAGCAAGCTGATACAATTCTAGAAGGTCACTGGAGGGTATAACTTCCATACAAGGGCTGTATTAACACAATATACAGTACTGTTTATATCCACTCTATTTTTCTTTAATTTTTTTCCCCGCTCTTTGCATGTGGAAATGCTGAGACAACAGTGCTCCAGCTAGTTCTTTCCAAATCTCTGTCCTAGGTGGGCTTTTCCCCATGCAGTCACTTTAATTAGTTTAAGTGAGCAATTTTTTTGATGTACTCGTAAGCAGCAGGAAGATCTGGTTACTCTAAGGGAGAGTCCCATCAACTTTTTTTGTGTAAGCTGATCTGGCTGAAGCACTTGACTCAGTTTATTTTCTTATGACCTTATGTGACCTCAGAGATGAAGTCAATTAGCAGTTCATCAAAGCATAAATAAGTAAAAAGCAATATCAGATTTTCAGATGATACTTGGAAATGGATTGCTAGGATCCAGGAGTTTTGTCTCAAATAACTGTGCACCTTCTATTTGTACCCTATTTGTCTGACTTCTAAAGTAATTGGCAATTCCACCAAACGATATCAAGCTACTTAATGAAAAAATTAAGACTTTTTTACCCAATTGTAGATGCTGCTTTTTAGGCAAACGGATTTTGCTTGTACAATAAAGATATGTTGTGCTGAACAGGTACTATAGGCCACTTACATATAACCTTAGAGGGGCTGATAACGTTCTTGACAAAGTGTTTGGTTAAATAACTGTGGGTTTACAGTAGTATCAGATCTCCCCTTGGAGTTCTGCATTGCTCATTACTATCCAAGTGGTTCAGGTCAAAAGCACAAGACCACTCCAATACACTCCTCCTAATTTTATAAATAAACAGTATTTTAAAAAATAATCTTGATTTTTTTTTTTTTTTTTTTTTTTTGTTTGAGCTCCCTGAAAGCCCAAACACTCAGGTCACTGACGTTTACAGAATTTATTACCATGTAAGCTTTTAACCACTGGTGAAGTCATGAGACAGTTTTGCATTTAGGGATTTTTTCTGTGAGAACCTGAGGGGAATTCTCAGCTCCCAAATGTTCCTGTTTGGTGTTAGAGCGGCCACAGTTATTTCTTCCTCTGCACATGTAATTCCCAGAAGTTGTTTCATTAATCTTCCATGGAATTACTATTCAGTAGGATGCAAAAAGTCTGGGAGATGGCAATTAAAAACCAGTGTATTAAAAGTGTTTGGGTGTGTGGATATTGTGAATGAATCCAAGGGAATATGTAAATCCTTTGAATCGTGAAGTTTCCTGATGCTTAAATAACTCAGCATGACTAATTTCTCAGCCCATGTGCTCTCTCAGGTTCTTCTGGGCGAGTGCTGGGGAAGGTTTGGCCTCCCCCGTCCCTGAGTCACAGCAGGAGATGGGTGGCAGTTCAGGCACTCCACGTGGCACTGCAATCCTGGGTCACCCCTGAGGGTTCCAGCCCTGAGAGCACAGCTTGGCTTCCAGGGGTGCCTCTCCCCTGGGGTGCTGGGCAGGTTTGGTGGGGCAGGAGGTTATTCCAGCTTGTTTTCCTGGTGAGCCCAGCAGGTAGGCTGGGTGTGAATGAAGGGCTGGGGCTGTGGGCAGTCCTGTCCTTCCCGAGGCGGCTGGGGCTGGGACTGCGGCGGGCAGGACGGACAGCAGGACGTTCTGTTGAGCTGGTATCCAGAGCAGCCCTTACTGCAGCCTCAGGAAAAACAGGGCTTGAGGAAGGCTGGGTTGGATGGAGCTTGGAGCAGCCTGGTCTAGTGGAAGGTGTCCCTGCCCGTGGCAGGGGGTTGGAACAAGATGGGCTTTTAAGGTCTCTTCCTATGTAAACCATCCTTTGATTCTGTTATTTGAAGGTGATGATGATGGCAATACCAGCTGGCTGATGTTCCTTCCCCTCTGGAAGGGATGTCAGTTTACCCAGCAGGTAGGCAAAGCCAAGCATTTGGATTAGTTGCTAAGCATCCGTGCCCCATCCCTGGAAGTGTCCAAGGCCAGGTTGGACGGGGCTTGGAGCAACCTGGGGTAGTGGAAAGTGTCCCTGCCCATGGCAGGGGGTGGCACTGGATGGGATTTAAAGTCCCTTCCAACCCAAACCATTGCAGGTAGGATTCCATCCTCTGTGCAGTTTACAGGGCTGGGACACCGCTGTCCAGTGCCAGCAGCTTGGTGGCACATCCAGCCAATTCAGGGTCCTGGGTCTGCTTCATAAGTCAAGGTTTCCCTGGTATTTTTTTATTTGAGAGCTGTTGGGAAACATTGTGCTGCATTTTCAGAAATGCTCTGAATCTGTATGTTTGGTTCAGGAAAACCAACCCTTTGCCGAGGTGGGATAGGCCAGCAGGAGACCTGCTGCACTGGCAGAAAAGTTGGCAACAACTTTAAAACTAAATGTTCAGATGGATTAAAGACAGTATCACAAGGATCTTGCTCTGGTTACAAGATCCAGCAGACTCGAACACTTTCACAGTGTTCTCCAGGACTTTTTGATCTGTTCCCGATGTCCAATATTGACTTCACCTTTGTATGTTTAATGAAATAAAATATTTTTGATGGGCTTTGGCATAATTTTATCCTGAGTTCCTTTCCTGGGTTAAACTGCAAGGGTGCCCTAGGGAAGAGTTTCCACTGATCGTGAGTGGAATTTTCAAAGCTCCATTTGACTTAGGCTTGGAATCTTGTGTAATGCAATTTTTGCCAGGTCTGTAGCAATTCATATACTGTATGTGCATATGCAATTATGGAAATGGTCTGGCAGTTTATTGCCATTTCCATTTTTTTGTAGCTTTCCAGCTTTTTGGCAGCTGTTGAGTGCAAATATGGGACAGTGGATTTTTTCTGTTCTGTATGATATAATAGCTAGTTAATTCCTCAGATAAGAGATCTGGAATTGGAGGCAAAATGCTCTGCTAAACTTTAGCAGTCTTACATTAAATCTTAATTACGATTCATCTCCTTAACTTTACAGTTCTTAAATGCGTTAATTTTAGCCGTAATACAATTAATCTGCTGAATTAGACCTACAAAGTGAATTTTTAATTGAATTTGAATTCATAACCAGCCATGGCCGATGGCTGTCTGTCCCTGCTTCAGGCAGTCTCACCGCTTAGGGAATGTTTCCCATCTCCCACGCCCCATGCTGGAGTGACACCACTCAGAAGGAGCAGCTCTCTTTTTGGTGACTGACTCTCCTGTGATACTTCCCTCAAAGCTGACACCCCTCACGCGGGTGTTTCATGAGTGTGTTGAGTGCTGCCACTTTCTGTCACTTCCCTGGGTCGGATTTGGCACCTGACGTGCTGGGAAACCTGTGACTGGGTGTGCAGGAAGCAGAGGGGTTGGTGATTAAAGTGGTTTTACATGCATTTGAGCACGTACTGCAGTCAGCTGCCTGCTTTTATTGCTCGCAGGCAGATGCTTTCCATTTGCATTCATATTGTGCTAAGAACTGCCTGTTGCTGCAGGAAATAGCCTTCTAGGATTGCTGCTGTGGCCACTGCCATCATGGGGAGTTGTTTCCATTATGGGAATTCGTAGCTAACTTTGGGATAGGCAAGGTAAGGTATATCTGAGGGAAAAGAGGGCAAAAGATATAAGAATACAAGACAGATGGTTGAGTCGTGAATTTGACTGTGTTTGTTGCCTGGGCTTTGAGATGAGAACTGAACTTGGTCATGCTTGCATTGCTGTAGTCATGTCCTTCTGATTTGCCCAGGGTAGAAACCTATATGAACTATATGAAGTAATAAGAAATTCTTTCAAAGCAGTCCTCTGTTCCTCATGCCACCCACATCTAAACACAAACATCTCTTCTCCCTTACTTCCTCCCTCCCTCATTTCTTTACTTTCTCTTTCTCAGTCTCTGACTGAAATCACTTCCTTCTCCTCTGAAGACTCATTCAGGGCCTGTGTCAGCCTGGACCTGCAATCTCTGAGTTTAAAGCTGCATTTCTGGCACAGTAACATAAAATGTTACACCACTGTTTAGTCTAGAGAAAAAGCACATCCATCCTCTATCTTACTTTTTTTGCCCCAGTCTGATTTTGCTCATGGTTTCAAGTGCTTCTTCCCAATGAACTCGCCATAGCCCATGTCAGACACTCATCTCCCCCCATACCATAACAATATTCTTCTTATCAAGTCCAAAATACCTTTCAGGAAATTTGGCACCCAAATAGCAACGGTGCCGATGTCTGGCAAGATCTGACAGTCGAGTCGGGGTCTCGGCACACTTCTGGCACTCTGCTATCTATCAATAGACTGTAAAATCATGATGAAGGATGGAACGAGGCAATAACGAAAAGAACACATAGTTCAGTTAAATTAAAACTCGGCTACCCTGATGGATTATTTTTCTGCACTTGGATAAGGCATAAGGGAAACTCATTCACAGTTCTGTTCAATTGAAGTTCAGAGTCTCACATTTAGACACAAATCCTACAAATAAACTATTTGGAAACAATTGGCCTCAGACCTGCAGAACAATGTATCTTTTTGGACTCGTAAAACAGGATTTTTAGGGTTGTTTTATGGTTTGTCTTTGCAGCCAGACTAGCTTGACTTGTTCCTGAAAGCATTTTTGGCCTCCAATCACAAACTAAATTGACATCATTTCCTGCATTAATAGAAAACAAATCAAAACTTTCTATTAGGAAGCCAAGGCAATTTGGAAAAAAAGAAAAAAAAGGAAAAGAAAGAAAATCAACAAAAAAATTTTTTTTAAAAACCAACCGACCAAACAAACAAACAAACAAATGCATCTTTAAGTCATGAGCTCTTGCTTTTGGCATGCTGTGGTACTTTCCAAAGCTTTTGAATGGCTGCACATTAAGAAAGGTTTGAGCTGTCCAGTTATTTAGGCTTCCTTTACTCACCTGAACTGCTGACTTTGTCTGTCCTTTCTTGCATAATAACTACTTTTTGATTGCTTAAAAATACAGAAGCTTGTCCGTCCGATTTGTTGTGTTTAGTCTTACCTAATTCTGTGTGTCTTGTATTGTTTTACCTTGTAGGGTCCACCTTGAAACGACTATGTCTAGGCAAAGATCACAGTAGTAGTAACTATCCCATTTTTGTTTCTCAGTATTTCCTTCATGGCATGGGATGTTCTTTGCTTTTTTATTATTATTATTTTTTACTAAAAGCTAGTTGTTTAATAACTAGAGCTGATGCACTTCTATGAAACTAGACTGTATAAACTGTGGTACTTTGAGACTAATGCATGTGCTGTGATGTCTTGGGAACCTCGCATGCTGCAAGAGAGTCGTGGTGTTCTGTGTGTGAGACCGTGCACGCATGCGGCCAGGAAACTGGGTCCAGTGTCTGTCTCCGAAATACACACCTTTATATGACTGCAGTTCTCTGCTGGAGGAATTGATAGCTTAAAACCATCCCAGCCACCTTGAGCTGCATGAAATATTAAACACCAATTGAAGAACTTTCCTCTTAAAATCCTTACTTTTCTCACTTTTACCCCAAGTAAAGGAAAAGGAATTGAGCAGTATTCACTTAGAAGTGACGTTGCAGGTTGAATGCATGATCATTTAAAGGTTATTAATGTATTTTATATAACTGTAGGACTAATTAGTGTACTGTTTCATTGGCTGGTAACTGATTAACAGAGAAAAGAGTAAATGTTCATGTTTGCTTATATAATAATTTTACTACAGTTCTATGAACTTTTTGCTTGGAGAGATGGTCTTTATTTCCAATCTTTAGCTATCTCAAATATGTTAGCTGAGACATTACTTTACATTTTCTGCTTAGGTCAGATCCAGACTCCTTCAGTTGCAGTCCCCTGCTGAGCTTGCTGTGTCAGACTTGTAGTCACTAAGCAGAAAAAGGACAGAAAATTTTGGTTTACTAGCTCTTCTAGAAAGAAGTGAACATATAAAATTAAATCTCTATCAATAGTCTTCCTGACTGCTTTTACCTATACTAAAAGTTCTCTATCTTTGTCTCAAACAGTCACCCCACCCACTACATGCTCTCTCCTCTCTCTTGTATACTTTCACGGTCCTGATGGGGTTTTTTCCCCAAAAATATGCAAACAGCCACGTGAATGGTCCTGGCATCATCGAGAGAGGTGGTGGGTTCCCAGAGCCTCTGAGGCGCAGGAACCAGCCCTGCCTGTAACCTCTATGACAATGACAATTTTCCAGGAGGACAGTAAACTTATGCAAGTAAAATAAATGGTAAATTCATTTTATAAATGCTTGCAGTGTTAGCAATAGATCCCACCTCCCATCTCTGAGGAGATGCTGTATGCCCTGGGATGTCAGCATTACAGGGCTGCATTCCTGGCTTCACTCCTTGTCCTTAACTTCACCCAGGACAAGTTAGTGGCCAAGGTAACATGGTGTGATAGAAAATGCAAACCCATTGGACTTGGACCATTTCTTTAAGCAAAGGTGTTCTGCAGCCAGGAGGGGGAGGGTTAGGAGTCCAAAAAGCCACCATTGGAGTGGCAGTAGGTGAGAAGGGGTTTGAGCTGAGAGGTGAGGCAGAGACACCATCCCAACTCTCTGTGTGTGATTTTCCAGGATCCTCGACCAACAGCCTGGTGACGTGTCCTGAGCCCCTCCCGCAGTCGACGCTGCAGGTTCAGGCCAACAACAGTAACAACAAGAAAGGGACGTTCACAGACGACCTGCACAAGCTGGTGGACCAGTGGACGAGCAAAACTGTTGGAGCTGCACAGACAAAACCTTCTTTAAACCAACTGAAGCAGAACCAAAAAAGGCAAGACATGGAGCCAAAGGCTAACCCCATGCAAACGCAGAATGAGACATGTGGAGTAAGTGGCCCTCCTTGAAGGACATACCTTTTGCTATGTGTCTGACAGCCTTTGCAGAACTCAGATGTGCAGGAGGACATAGACTAAAATTACTCCAGATAAATGCTTTCTATAAATGTCCAGCTCTTTTCATTCAGTACTAAATCAATTTTTTTTTAATTGTCCTTTGGAATAATCTTAAGGGGTATATGGGCAGCAATATATATAAAAATATATATTTTTAAATTCCAAACTGCTTATTAACAGCGATACACAGCAATACTCATATTGTTACCATCTCATCTGTTGCTCAACTTCAGTTTCAACTATTACTAAAGTTTTCTTTTTGGTATTAACCTTCCTTAGAACAGGGGCTGTGGCTCAGTGGTTGCGAGCCGTTGTTTGAGTGGAATTGGAGTGAGTCCTGTGCTGGGAGAGGGGACAGCTGGGGGTGTGCTGACCCCTGCTTCTTGTACTGGGTATCTGGACAATACCATCCTCAGAAATGCTGTCAAAATATCCTACAACAAACAGGGAATTGGAAAGCCCCCATTCGTCCCTTCACGTTCTCAGCAGCAGGACAATGCCCTTGCAAGGCGCGTCTGTGCTGTGTTCGGTGCTGGTGTCGCGGCTGAGGGCTGATACAGAGGCACACACAAAGGAATGGGCACACGTCCAGAATCCCAGTTTACCCTTCTGTCCCACCTGGGGCTGGGTTTCCAGACCTCTTCCTTCTCACAACTGGAGATTCCTTGACTAGTAATTTTTGCTTAGTTCATTTTCTTGGAAGACTGCAAATTGAGCCAAAATAGAGGAAAATAACAGCAAGGAGCTGTTTTGTAATCACTCAAAAGCAAAAAAATTAGATCTGGATAGTAAACCACTGCCTTTCTGGCATGTAGAAGGAAAAAATCTTGTAGCAGTAGTAGCTCTGTAGTTGTTGGTGAGGTGAGATGTACCAAAGCAGGAACCTCACCAGTGCCTCTGCTTTGGTACCTGCTGGTTCCTGAGTGAGTAAATAATCCTTTTACACAGTAATGGTTTAACCAGCTCTGGAGTAAGCAATGCCTGCTTAGGACCCTAATAGTTCTCATAAAATAAGTCAAAGTTGGTGCTCGTAAGCCCAAATAGAAGATTTCCATAAAGTGGTGGGGAGGGCACAGATTTTAAGTCACTTCTTGCTCTCTTTTGATGTGCTTTTTGCAGCATTTTGGTGTTTTTCCCCTGAGACCCCTGCAGAAGTTTGAAGTATTTGATGTGGATGTTTTGCCCACCTGTACCTCTGGAGAAACAAATGGTTATATTACTTATTTAAATCACCTTTTAGTATCAATTTAGGGTTGATTTTCCCTCCTGCAGTCTTGGTGTCTCTGTCTCAAAGCCTGTGGAGAAAGTGGAGTATCACTGTGAGAGCAGCAGGAATGTCCCTGTCTCAGTACTCTGCTCTTTGAGGGTTTGTATCTTTCTCAACCATGGCAGTTGTTCCAGGAAATCAACAAAGCTGACTGAAGTTTTTGGAGGTGAATTACTAAGAGCATGGAGAGGTTGGGATTCCCTGCTCTTCAATTCTCATCATTCCTTGTTGCTCAGAGGAGTGGCATCAGTTGGAGCCCTGGGGTGGGTTGAGGCATGAAGTCCTCCTAAGGACTGTGGTGGCTGCAGCAGAGATGCAAGGGCAGATGGCAAACATGACTGGTGTAGTTCTTGTTGAGTGTTTTGGCCATGAAGATGGCACAGGATGCTGCAGGTGGCAGAAAACAGGGCAGCATATATATGATACATACCATAGCATATGGTATGATATAGAAGAGTTTGACAAGGGTTGGTTTGGGAGTTAAGCATCGTTCTGCTGTTTGTACCCTTTGAAATTCACCCTAAAGGGGAAGTTGAAGTTGAGGGAGAAGAGGGTGGCATGGTGTTGGGAGAGAAATGGCCAAAGGAGGAGGAAGGGAACAGCGTGAGAGGACTCCTAGTGTGGACAGCTGGACAAGTGACCTGTGTGTCAGTGTTGGAGGGATGAGGTTCTTGGGGAGATGTTACACCTGTGCTGAATCACAGCTGAATCAACTGGAAAGACAAAAAGAACTTGGTAAATCACATAAAGGATGGAAAAAATAGCTTTCCAACAGGGAGAATCTGAAGGTCGGGCTGTAGTTCTTCAGTTCATCTGGTAACACCGTCTTTTTTGCTGCTTTTGATCAAAAATGCCTTTGCAAGAAAAGAATACGGAGCATTAAGCAGATTTCCAGCCCATCAGAGAAGGTTATAATAAGGTTTTATGTTGGAAATAAAGGCTGGATAAGTAGGAAACAAAGTGATTCTTACGCCTTTTGTGTTTTTTTCTTGGTTTTTTATTTTTTAACTGGAACAAACTAGGACGGAGCTGTTAGGGTGGGTTGTCTCACGTGGGCTTGGTTTTGGGAAAAGCTGTTGTTGTTCCCATGTGATGGTCAGAAATGAGGGGCTGGGGGTGGCAGGATTTGTACCTTCACTTCTGCATTGTCTCTGGGGGTTATTGTAAATAGAAATGCCTCCCTAAAGGGTTTTCATACAGGAGTAGAAGTGAAGGGCGTTGTCCCACGATGAATAATACATTAAACAATAAAAAAAGATATATAAAATATCAACTATACATTTATATAGAAAAATGCATTTTTTACGTTAAAATTTTCTCTTACTGTTCACCCACTGTTATGAATATGCAGGGCAGTTGTGTGGCTGACTTGAAATCTTTTCTTTCCCCCTGGAACAGAGGACTCACTTTCCTGAGTTACCTCTTTTTTACTCAAGATTCCTTCTACCACCAGCAGCAAATTGTTTGCTCTGAATACAATGTATTATTTTTTAACTTAGTCAAGGCTACTCTTTAAGGCTGGAAATAGAAGAGTAACTTGGGAGTGTGTTTAATAAGAGTGAGTGGTTTTCATTCTCTGTCATCAGAAGTGTAGACAGCAATAATGTAATGGGGATGCAAAGGATTCTGCTTTGTTTCTGTGGAAGTTACTACAAATCCTGATTGATCATATTAGAAATTTGGGGGGGACCTTTCAAAGGGGGAGGAACTTTCATCCAATTGTGTCACAGGAGCGCTGAAACATTCCTTTTCAAATGGTTTAATTAAGTATGGAAATGCAGATTCTCATCAGCAGTAGTTTGAAACACAGTAGGAAATATTAGAAAGAACTTGAGGTCAAGCTGCCTGAGTGATTTCTCTCTTTGTGATCTTTGTGAAGATATGATGAAATAATCATTTTTTACAGGTAATTCTGGTTAGCATTTGTCATGGAGTAAGCTTAGGAATGTGAGCTGCCTTCTCTGCAAAGAATGCTGAATATTGTGTATTTAAAAACACTATTTGGGGATGCCTGAGAATGAAGGGCTTGCCAAAAATGTTTTCTATTCTCCATACTGTTGTGTAGCTCCATGGGTTTTAGAGAAAAAAACGTGACCCCAGAAAAGCTTAAACCTGTTCCCAGTGCACAGTGAGGTTGTTTCTGAGAACACAGGGGTCTGTGGCAGTGGGTGACGTGCACCGGGGCCTTGGACACCTCAGGAGCATCCGAGCCTCTGCTGGCATTTCCTGACTCGTGGGCTTGGGCTGCCAGGAGCAGCTGTGCTGGACATGGCCACTATGCCAAAACCAGGCCACAGCACCTTCACTGTGTCTTCCCTCTCCATTGGATTGGGAAAATAAAAAAAAATGAATCTGTGTTTGAAGCTATTCAACACTGCCTTGGTCTGAATGGCAGAACGGTTTTCCAGGGAACTGGTAAAGCACACACACAGATCTTCAGGACTGCCTAATAGCTTTGGGGTTTTAGCAAAGCAGTCAGAAGTGATTAAAGAGATGGATTATCATCCTTGCCTGCTCGTGTTGGCAGCCAGCTCTGACTCTGCCCTGCCACTCAGTTTCATTTCAGCAGTAGCTGGTCCACACAGAAGGAAAACACTGATATTCGTGGGGTAGCCAGCAAAAGAAAAATCTAAATCCTGTCACCTGACAGTATTGGAGCTGTGAGTATCACTGGGGTGGCACTTTGAAAGTTTGCCTGGTAAAGCACAGGAAAAATTAAAACAAGTCCAAAGAACAAACTTGGGATTTGTCATAGAACCATAGAATGTCCTGAGTTGAAAGGGACCCACAAGGATCATGGAGTCCAACTCCTGGCCCTGCACAGGGCACCCCAACAGTCCCACACGTGCCTGAGAGGGTGGTCCAAAATGCGATATTTTCACAAACACCTGTTGGCATTCCTCACGGGTGCTTAGTTTGATGGAAACCATCATTCTGAGGATGTTAAAACAAGAATCTAATAACAGCTTACAGAAGTCTGCAGGTCTTAAAAATATATCCTTGGTTCCTGTGTTTCTTGTTCTTTGGTTTGTGTTAATTTTGGTGGGGTTTTATACATTATTGGCGTTAAATTCATGATACTGAAGCATCTCTTTCAGTTCAATGTTCACCATCAGATTCAGGTTTCAGGTGAGAATGGGAGACAGGGAAGTGAAGGAGGGTATCAAATAGTTCTTTATTTTTCTAAAATTGCTCATGGAACAGAGGTTAATGCCCCAAAATGGAACATTGCTATTTTTATTGTTAATTGAGAAGAGATATTAAAATCAGAAACATGGAGTAAGCATCCCACACAGTCTTATACATACATTCATTTTTTCTGCTGAAATTTCACCTTCATACCAATTTTATCAATTGAATGTGAAATATCACATTGTTGGGAGATTCCCAGAATTAAATAACACGCTTTTTTCCTTATGCCACCAATAGGTGATGGCCTGGTGGGAGCCCTGGCAGGGAGCTGTAAATTCTGTGACATGAAAAATGTAATGAAATGCTGCAAAGGTTTGGGGTAGCAGCAGTTCCCACGGCATTATGCAGGACGGAGTGTGTAATTTGGGAAGCTCTGCCATCCCATATTGAGGGAGGAGAGCTCTTTCTCTGCCCCTCACAGGCAAAAGATGAATAATTGAAGTGTATGTTAATAGATCTTTAGAAAACCAGCTAGAATTGGTCCTGGCAGCCCACGAGGCAGAGCCACCCTGCTGTGTCCTCGCTGGCTTTGCCTCACCTGGGCACAGCCACCGCGAGAGGTCTCCTGCCACCCTCGCCACGCTCAGTTCCCTGGGGCCGGCTGAGACAATTTAGTACAGAAATAAGGGCTAGAATTTTTAAACCTCTTTTGAGGCTGGCTGTAAGAGAGTGGGATTTGGGTTAATTCTGCATTTAGTGAAGTTTATTTACTTCTATGCACAAGTTAACAGATACTTGAGTTCCTTTGGACATGCAAGGGCATTCATTTTCACTTGTTTAATGATGCTTCCTGCCTTCTTAAAGAATGAGGTTATATTCCCCTCTGCCTCATATCAACCTTTTCTATTAATTTCCAAATATTCTGTCTTTAAAAAAAAAAAAAAAGAAAAGAAAACAAAAAAAACCCCCAACCCCCCAGCCAAAGTATGAAAGGAAAAAAGAGACGAACCCAAAAGAAAGCCCCAAGGACACCGCGGCACCCCTGTGCCTGTGCCCCCAGCTGCCCGGGCCCCGGCGTTGGGCCGGGATGCTGCTGGCATGGGGAGAGCAGTGCCCTATAGCGACACTTCTTGTATTTCTCTTTTTGTAGGTAAATTCGGTAAGGACAGGACTGGGGAGCAAGTGCACCGTGCCGGTGGCTTGCCCCGTGCCCGCGGGATTAGCTCCTGGAGCCGCACCGTCCCTGCCAGTGCCTGTGCCCGGGCCCGCCCTGGCGGGCGCGGTGACCCCGTACGTGATGCCTCTCTGTCAGTACGGAGCCGTGTTCCCTTCGCCCGTGTACGGAGTGCCGTGGCCGGGGCCGGTGGCGCAGCCGGGGCTGGTGCGGGGGCCCGGCGTGGTGCGGTTCTCGCCGCTGGGCCGGAGCTGCCTGCGGATGTACCCGGTGCCGCTGCAGCGCCCGGCCCGGCCGCCCGGCCCGCGGCTGCGCCTGACCTAGCGCGGGCCTCGCCGCGGGGACGGCCCTGGCCATGGTGGCCTTGCCGTGGGTGACCCCGCCGCGGGTCCCGGTGATTTCGACGCCGTCACGTTGGAGTGTTTGCTCTGTAAATGCCATGATCCGTGCGGGACGAGGCGGGGCCCCGGGGCACCGCCGCACCCTGCATCAGCAATCACTGTGAGGCGGCGTCTCCACAGATCGTTTGTCGTTACGGCAATATCTGCTTCTGTTCCATTGCTGAAGACACTTTATTCCTTGTGTTCTGTTTCACACTTGCGATCCTTAACATCGATGTACTTGAATTGATAATTAGCAAATTGTACTAACCCTGCAGGAGTTCAGTGCCTTGAATCTCAGCTTTCCAGTCCCAGCTGGAAAGAGATGTACAATTATTTGAAAGGTGTGTTTTATTTACAATCTGCTTGTGAGTTGGAGTTCTTTTTATTTGCAAAGATATCGAAGGTTTACAGTTGATGTTCCTCATCAGCTTCATTCTGCTGTAAATGCTTTTGTTTTTATTCACGGGTTGAATTTTCATTTCTGAAGCTTTTAGAAATAAGAATTGTGGGGTGAGGTTTGTTTGACACGTTTGTTTGATGCAGTGATCGTAAAATTGTTGGTGTTTGTGCAAGGAGTAGTGAAGTGCGCATTGTAATGTAGGAGCATTTACAGAGTGATCCAAGGAAGGTGTATACAAGGACAGGGAATGGCTTCAGGCAGCACTGTCTGTTCTCCTTCCCAGCCTGTGGTAAACTCATTGTAGATGGCGACTTAATTCTGTAACAGGCAGCAAATGCTGTTTTCCTCTGGATCAGCAGCACACTGGATTTCATTTCCTTTCCCTACCTGGGCTTTTAGTTAAATCACAAGCTCATGTATGTGCCATAAGTGAAGACAAGTAATGGAACTCTTGATCATAGGAGAACATATCTCCAGATGGCTGTAAGACCCGTGCAAGCAGAGCACGCGCACGTGCCCTGGCTCTGCTCGGCCGCTGAGGTTGAGGGTGATGTCTGGTCCCTGGTGTGCCAGCAGTGTTCATGCTAAAACAGAATAAAAATGTGAAGCTGTTCTTTCTCGTATCTGACACTTCAGGTTTGGAGTCTCACCGCCTTCTGTTTGGAATTATTTATTTATTTATTTATTTATTTTTATTTTTACCGAAGTTTACGCTCCAGGTGGCACGGACACCTCTCTCCTGTTTGAAAGTTGCTTTTTGCCCATTTTACTGTGCATAGAGCCTCCACCTGCGCCTCAGTGTAAAGGCACAAGGTAACCACTAGAGCTGGTTTGCTGCTGGTAAGTCTCCTTCCCTCCCAGAGCGCCACGGGCAGCGTTACAGGCACAGGACCCGGGTGCAGCCACCCCCAAAGGCGCCGCGACGACGTTTTGTAACCCTCTGCTGAGGGGCAGCGACGTCCTGTGCTGCCAAGCTGTGAATTGTATAGTTCTATTGTACTTCGAGCATTATACCTGTCTAAATTATTTTGTTTGTACCCTTTGAATATATTATTTCATCAATTCAGTTAGAATTGAATTTTATAGACAATTATGCAGAGTCTTCTGCCTGGGCAAAATACTTACTGCAGTAAGAGATTTCTGTTCTCTGTACCATGTATCTTTAATTTGTTTGGGTTTTTTAGATTCATGTCTGTATGCTTCATGAGCAAACATGGAAAATATGTTCTCACACTGGGTTCCCTTCGGCTCGCACTGAATCCTACAGTTTATGTCGCTATTGCCTGTATAGTCCATCCCTTGTATACTGACAAAGTCAGTGGCACTAAAAGCCCCAAGAAATTGTATAGATTAAAAAGAAAAATAAACATTTTGTGCTTGAAAATGGTGTGAAAAACCCAGTGTTTTTCTAAAATGTAGAACAATGTCGATTTCCAGCTCTTCCAGGTTATTCTGTGTTTGTTTTCCAGACTCACTCTTGTCCCTTGACTGTGTAGCAGGAGCAGATGCGGTGCCTCCAGCAGTTGTTGGGTGCTCCCCGCAGCGGTGCCCCGGGGGTGCGTGCTGGCACCTCATGGGCACCGTGCCCTGAGCCCTGCCCGTGCTGCTCCCGGTGCTGGGCTGCTGCAGAGCAGAGGGGTTCTGAGCACGTGAGGATGCTCAGTTTGGCAGGTGGGAAGGAGGCCCATGAACTTTGTCTCTCCTGAGCTGCAAAGCACTAGGGAAGCCCTTCTGAAGGATCTTGGCATCATTTAATGTGAGGAAGCTTGGTCCTGCTGCCAGCACCCTCTTGGCAGTCACCGTCGTTGGGTTAGGCTGCAGGAGGAATGAGAGAAGGGCATGCAGGTGTGACACTCCTGCTTCTGTCTGTCCGTGTGGCTTTGCTGTCTGTGCTACGTTTGTTGGGAAGTCTCTGGTCCACGCTGGTGCCCGCCTGCCCCACCGTGGCTGCATTGCATGGCTGTGCTCCCGGGAGAGGCGGGGGTGGCTGGGGAGCAGGGCACGGATGCAGCTTCCAGGGCCTTGGTGGGTGTGCACCTGCCTGTTGCACTGGGGCCAAGCAGTAGCTCAGAATGTGTTGCTGGCATTGTTGTACTCGTGATTTTTAATTTCCTGATGGCCCTCTTGGCTGCAGCTCTTCTGGCTGTTCACTTCAAGCCATGAGTTTTTTGCCCTCAGTTGTGAGGATTGTTTTGACCTCAGTGGCAATTAAGCAAATGATACGAGATTAAATAGATGGAGCAACTTCTTAAGCAAAAGGTGAGCCAAGGAGTAAGAGGGAACTGAGGGGTCCATACTGCACCATCAGACCAGGAAAACTGCACCCCAGAAGATCCCCCACAGATCCCAGAACTGAACTCATTCCTGACTCTGAATGTTGCTTCAATGTGCAGCAAATGGGTCAAACCTACTGGTAGAATTCCTGGCCTTGCTGGTTCCGGTCCTGCATGTCCTGTAGCTCTGCCATCACCCAAATTCCCAGCCAGCACTGTGCTGCAAGGACATGTGGGAAATCAGCGCAGGTGCTCAGCTTTGAATACCAGCTTTCAGTGAGGGAGCTCACAGATCTAATCAGACCTGGATTTTCAGTCTTTCAGTTACAGAAATTTAATACAAATCTTGAAAGAATGTTTTAACCCCCAAAGTCACTCACCCAGTAGTAGGAAAGTTTTGAAGTTTTCAGTTTGGGAAGTTGGGAAAATAGTTGAAGTTCACCTGTGTGCCATTCATTTGGCTTTCTGATTGCCTTATGTCGTGATGGAGTATCTTAATGCACGACCACATCCTGCTTTCCCACTGCATTCCCAGCTTGCTTGGAGTAAGACTGGACATGGAGAGGAGCTGCTGCCGCTGGCACTGCTCATCTGCCACAGGGATGCAAAGCTGGGCACTGGAGATGGCAGGAAGAAGCACTGGAGTGGTTTAAGGCTCTTTTGCAAATCTGGATTCAACCTCCCTGGCACAGATTTCGCTCAAAGAACTGATGCAGCTCTGTCCCTTGCAGTTTGTTTGCCTGTTTAACTCTGGTCTCCATTCCACAACTTTAAAGAGGGATTTTTTTTTTTTTTTTAATTCCTTTAAAAAAGAAAAAAAAATTCTTTAAAAAGTTCATTTGAAGAGGAAAGATTGGCCAGAGCAGCTGTGGCTGCCCCATCCCTGGAAGTATCCAAGGCCAGGCTGGACGGGGCTTGGAGCAACCTGAGACAGTGGAAAGTGTCCCGGCCCATGGCAGGGGGTGGAATGAGATGAGCTTTAAGGTCCCTTTCAACTCAAACCATCCTGGGACTCTGTGATTACTTAACCATTGCTCCATACCTGTCTCCACACTGCTCCGTTCTTGCCTTCTACTTTTCTTTGAAATACTTGGCATTAGCTGGGATCAAAGGCACGGCAAGGGACTGAATGGGTGAGACGTGGCAGTCTCTGTGCTCCCACAGAGATACTTGTGCTGGGGAACTGGGTGCTAAGAGAGGATTGCTGGAGTGAGCTCCTTCCTCCATGGGCAGGTTTTGCTGTTTGGGGTTTGCAGAAGGAAATCACTAATACTTTGAATCATTAGTTTAACTTGGCTTTGTCAATGGTAGCTCTTTCCCTTCAAGCATTTTTCATGATCCTAGTGCATTACTGTCAGGTCTGGGAACATTCAGAATTTTTCCCCGTGGACACTTTGTGGGTCCATGTTGATTTTGTCCAGTGTGCGTGTGTTTGAGCAGGAAAAACATCTGTCCTCACACATGCCTTGGGAGTTGGCTTTGGAGAGTTGTAATCAGAAGTCTCCCATCTGAAATTTATATGACTTCAGTGTTGCTTTCCCTGTCATCCCCACTCTCCCCACCACCCCTGCTGCAATGAAGGAAAAGGTTCAAGGCTTTTGGAGTGAGATTGATGTTACTCATCAGATATTAGCTTTTATGGCAAAAACTTGCCTTGTTTTCTGCCTTGCTGCCAGCTGGTTCCCCCCAGGTTTTCCATGGCTGCTGTTGAAAGTGTTGGCTCAGAGATAGTCACCCATGAAACAGTTTCTGACTGTGTGTAATGTACAGTAAGGTTGCCTTGCCCTCTCCAGTTCTTTGTCTACCCCCCCTCTGTCCCCGATTTCTGGTGATTCCTGTGGGGAAGTTTGGGCGCGGTGTCTCTGCAGAGCTCTTGTTGTCATGGGTAGATGAATGTCTGATATGGGATTGAATTTATATAACAGCAAAATGTGATTGTGTGTTATTTCTGGCTATGGTTATTTATCATGGATTGGTCCTTGAGGAGCACCTCAGTGATTCGTGGTGTCGGACTGTGCCTGGCTGGTGCTTGGGCAGGCTCAGCTTCAGTGGAGTTGTCTGATGTGCTGATCTCTGTTATTATTTTATCCCTGACAGTCATTTTCCTGTCTGTATACCCCAGAAATGAACCAGTTTGTTGATCTGATGGGAACTGTGCTGTGACTCACACGTGTCGGTGCCTTTTGGCAGGGGCAACACCTCTGGCTGTGGAGTGATCCCAGTAGGTTCAGCAGGACAGGGATGCTCCAGCCCTGACCGTGCTGCTGCTTTTATTAATGCAGCTGAGCTCCAGAAGTGCAATGTAATGAGATGGATTTTAGAAGCTGTCCGGTTACAAATTTTGCTTCATGAAGGAATTTGTTGCTCAGAGGGGTTTGGATGTGCTGCGCTGCTGACGTTGGCTGTGTCAGCACAGAGATCACTCACACCTGATTCAACTGGAAGTTAGGCTTGGACCAGGAGGTGGCTGCTGTTGGGAATGATGTGGTCCTCTCTGCTCCCTTCTCAGGGGTAGTTGTGTGCTGTCAAGGCTGTTGCTGCATATGCTTGGATCTATAGTTGGTTATTAAACTTCTCCCTTGAAATAACTTTCGTGTGAGGAGTTTAGGGTCTGCATGGGTCGAGCCTTCAGTCTGACACACAAAGCCTCGGGAAGCTTTAGGGCTCCCTTGGTCACTGTGGAGAAGCTGTCCATAGACAGTGCCCCATGATTCGATAAAGTATCTATTATAGCAGCGAAATTCCTGTGAGAAGCTCTTGGTTTTCCCAAATCTGGTGAGCGAGGAGCACTTGGATGAATTTCTTTGTGCAACAGGATGAATGCATGGTGAATATTGAGCACACTGCTGTAGTCACAAGGCAGAGGGAAAAGTTAGGATTATTTTTTCCCCTCAGAAAGGAGCACATCCCTAAACTTCACCTTTCTTTATTGAGGCACCACTTGAGCACCAGCTATGGCAATGTGGCTTTTGAAGAGCTGGGCATGGTGAGAGCCTCTCCAGCCACTCTTCAGGGGACTTCTTTGGGCCTGTTGCAGTTTTTGTGAGGTATTCAGGGGTCTGATGCCTTGTAAAAACTTAGGAGATTTAGAAAGAAATAACCAGCTGCCAGTCCTTTTCAAATGGGGATCCTCCAGGTCTGACATAAAATAGCTCCAAAAAGCATTTACTCTTGTGTTGTTTTTTCAATCACTTTGCAAATAAGGTAGAAACTTCTCAGCATTTCTAGTTTGTTTATCAGACTAGACAGACTGAGTGCAGTATCTTTGTCCCCATTAGGCAGCAGCTGCAGGCTGTGCCGTGACTGCCTTTCCCCACGGTTCTGCTGTCACCGAGCAGATGCCGGGGTAACCGCGCTCCCCGACCTCGGCAGCGCTGCTGCCCTCTCAGCCTGGGAAAGCTCAGGCTGACTGTGGAGTACGAAGTGAGCACCTGTGGGGGTTTGTTTGAGGAGCCAAGTGCCCAGGGAGCTGGCTCTGCTCTGGGTGTTGTGGCTGACCCACTGCTGCCAGATGTTTTGTCGCAGTTACCTAGAGATGGTCAATTTTGTCCTGTCTTGCTGGATGAAACTCCATGCCAAATGCTGGGTATCCACAGTGAGCAGGGAATACAGGAGGGGGAAAGCTGGGATTGTGTTTAACAAATGCAAAAACCACAGAGACCCAGCAGGAGCTGGGCCAGACCCAGGCAGTGTGTGCACCATGCGCTGTCCCCAGCGCCCCCCGCCTTCGCTGCTGCTCCAGGGACTCCCTGCACGTGCTCTGGGTGCACCCCGAATCCGTCTGCTCCATCAGGCCAGTCTGTGGCTACCACCCCACAGCAGTGTGCATGTGTCTGTCTGTGGAGCAGTGCCTGGGTGCATGTCCCTGCCAGCATGTCCCCAGCACAGCCAGTGCATGTGGTGGGCGTGTGCTGCGGGCTGGGGGCACACAAGGTGACACCCTCTGCTGCTGCTGCTTCCGTGATGTGCTGCTCCTTGCCTTTTATCCTGGTCCTGTCACTGCTGTGCTCTCCCACGTCTGTCCAAGCACCTTGCCCCATGGTCTGCTCCTGTGGCAGGCGGATGGATCCCATCCCTGCCGTGGGGGGGCATGGCATCCCTGGGGCTCGCTGCAGGGGGGTCTCTTCCAACCCAAACCATTCTGTGCTCTGTGACCCGAGGCTTGGCTCGTTTCCGTTGGACAGGGGAGCCAAGCCTGCAGGTGTGGGGAGCACGACCTGCCCTGGCAGCTCCACAATCCTCTGACACATCCGCACATCCATCTCCCCTCCTCCCTCAGCGGCAGGGACCCAAAACACTGAGCCAAACTCTGGGTGTCTCTGCTGGCTCTTTCCATCTCTGCCTCCTGGGAGCCTGGCTCTTCCCCCATGGGAATCAGAGCTCTGCTCTGAGGGCCCTGCGAGGTGCTGAGGTTCTGCCACCAAGAGAAATGGTTTACACACCTGAGCTCTCAGCACAACAGCCCATCTCTGTTTCCCTGTGGGACCGGGAGCGCGCTCTGGCAGCAGCACCTCCCACACACTTGGGGTCCACCAGCTCACATGGCCCTTTTGGGTTTGGTTTGGGTTTTCCTCGATGTGAAATCCATATATGGATTTTTTTCTTTTAGATTCTGAAAGTGAGACCATCAGCGACTGACACGTGGCCCCCACAGCTACGGTGCCAAGCGCGAGGCCCTGCCACGGCTGAGGAAGAGGAAGATGGGAAATGATTTATCGTGTGTGAGGAATTCTGTGCCGTTCTGGTCCATTCAACACAATTTTGTAACTTCTTTCTAATCATTTTTTTATTTATAGTTGGAAATACAAAAATGTTATGCAATAAAAAATAAAGGAGAATTATTTTGGGGGAAAAGGATTTTGTTCCAAATTGTTCCCTTCCATTGTGAGCCAGGTTTCCATGAGCAGCAGATGGAGAAGAGGGAGGAGGAGGAAGAGGAGGAGGCACTCCTTCAAATGCTTTTTGTTTCACACAGTTAATTGTCATTTAAGCAACTTTCCAAGCGATAAGCTAGGCATGCATACAAGAAAGATAAGTTCCAGTTCCATTTAAATTTCTCACTGTTCTTTTTTAAAGATGGGATTCTATTTTAAATCCACTTAAATCAAGTAAAAAACCTCCGGATCCTGGACTGGAGAATGAGTCTGCTTGTCACTTCCCTTTTTACCTCTCTCTTTTTCTCATAGACTGGCCACATTTTCTTGCCAGACTTAAATACAGTCTCGAGTCACTGCTGATTTTAAATGTAAGACTGAAAACCTTCCACACGTGAGTGGGTAATTGGAGCCATTTTTAAGACACTAAAGTGCCTTCAATGATCTAAACTGATGCAGTGGGGGTTTCTTTCTCTGGGTTCACTGGAGGTGGGTTTCAGCTGTCTCCTGGACTGAGGTGATGGACAGAGTAGATCGTAGCAATAATCTCATGAGCAATCATTTATCGAAGGACTGCTCACCTGGTTTTTAGAAAGCTGGGTTAGCACTGTCCTAAGGAGTGGGAAAATGCTGCTCCTGCTGTTACATCCAGGCCCAAAGTCTCTGCACCCACGGGCCTCCCTTGCTGCTCCTGCATTCCCAGCCCAGGCTGTTCTCACCCTCTCACTCTTGTTTTTGACACCAGAGCCACAGGAACTCCCCCCTGCCTGTCAGCCTCTCGGTACCACCCTCCCTTGCAGCTGGAGCCTGGCGTTCTTTTTTGTTGTTATCTGCCATGTCTGTCTCTTCCAAATCTTGGTTCTAAACAATAAATCTTATTTTGATGCTGTTGTTCCCTATTTCCTTTCCACCTCGGCCCCTCCTGTCCACCAGCGGGGATGAGGAGACTGCAGGTGGAGGTACGTGTAAAGCTCCAGAGCCATTCAAACACTTGGTTAATTCAGAGATTTTAAGCCCCAGGGCCAAAATATACATATTTATGTTAATTTTCTGCTTCTCTGGGGTGCCTCCTGCCCTGTCCTTTTCCGAGGAAATGGGAAGCATCACCTGCACAGGAGCAGGGAGTGGGTAAGTGGTAAAGGCTAAATCATTGCTGGCCTTGGGTTTCTCTGCTCACAGGAGGGAGCAGACCTCTGTCCCTGCCCCAGGGGGTGGGAGAAGGGGATCCAGGTGAGCGGGGCACCTTCCTGTTTCCCTTTTGGTTGTTCTCTTTCCCTGGCTGGGAATGCAGCTCCCTGCTGGCTGGTGCCACGGGGCAGCGCTCTGGGTGAGGGGACAGGGGTGGTGTCCCCGATGTGCTCCTCCAGGGATGAGCCACCATTCCAGTGATCACAGCAACAAAGCACCGTGCCCTCATCTCAGATTTTTATTCTCAAATTTAAGAGCTGGTTTTCTCCAGGGAAATCCCTTGCAGGGTCTCCTGGGGTCCAGGACTTCCTTCCTCAGTTGTTCTGAACCTCTTCACTGCTCCTACAGACCCTTGAGTCACCGGGAACCAAGGGGCCTCTGACTCCAGATAAGCATTTTGTAAATATTCGATTAATACTCAGATTAAAAATAAGGATTAGTATCAGGATTAAAGCTCAGGAGTGGAAGCTGCAGCAAGCCCTGGCTAGTGGCTGCTCCCCACGTCTGCCCAGCCCACCTGGCTTTGGATAATCTCTCCTCTGAAGGGCTGCTCCCCCTGGGAGGGTACCCATGTGTTTGCTGCTTGCTCGACAGTTTGGAGCTGCTGAGGGTCCTTGAGCTCCTCTGGGATGACTCACTGAAAGGGATCTTCTGATTCATCCCATGATCCTGTGAGGGAAAATGGGTTTAAACTAAAAAAGGAGAGATTTAGATTAGATATTAAGAAAAAACTGTTCCCTGTGAGGGTGGTGAGGCCCTGGCACAGGGTGCCCAGAGAAGCTGTGGCTGCCCCTGGATCCCTGAAGTGTCCAAGGCCAGGCTGGATGGGGCTTGGAGCAGCCTGGGACAGTGGGAGGTGTCCCTGCCCATGGCAGGGGGTTGGAAAAGAATGGCTTGTAAAGTCTCTTTCAACCCAAACCCTTCTAGGAT